>NW_025999635.1:4525000-5125000 GCF_019419815.1 Pyrus x bretschneideri
AAATACAGAAAAAATAAAATAAAAATTTATTTATTTTTTCCATAAATACCTAACCATCATCTTCCACCTTACACCATATTTCAATATTTTCAACACTTCCAACCAAAGCCTTCGTATACTTTTCTGTGCAAAAAATGGCTACGTGGAAGGTCATCAAAGATGTTACATTGTGTGAGTGTTGGGTTCAAATTACTCATGACTCGATTACGAGTAATGAGATGTAGTTGCGAGAACTGTGGGTTAGAATTACTGCATTGTTTTGCGATAAGTTTGGAAAAGACGTAAGAAGTAGTCAAGGTCTTCAAGGTCGTTGGAAAAAAACTCAACAACTCGCTTACTAGTTGGAAAAACACCCTCTCTCATGCTTCCTCTAATCTGAGCAATGGGAGAAGTTTAACGAATGAGGTTTTAGATAATGCCATGTCGTACTACGTGATTGGTTGAAAATCTTATTGAAATATTGGCTAAAGGATTGTAAACTGATAGTGACACGTGGAGCGTTGAGATTGGTTGAAAATTCTATTGGAAATCTATCCACAAAATAGTAATTTTGGATAATACCACGTGGCACTATGTGATTGGTTGAAAATCTTACCGAAATCTATCCACAAAATAGTACTTATGGATAATGACACGTGACGTGACAAGATTGGTTAAAAATCCAATCCGAAATTAAAACTAATTTTTTTATTATTCTATAAAAAAAATTAATAATATTTTAATACGAATTGATTAGGCTTTATGTCAGTGCATTTTTTAGGAGTGAAGATGCATTTAGCCAATCACTATTCATTGGGGTCAATCACTATTCATTTGAGTGGATTAAATGGGCTAGGTGCTAGCGCATTTTTAGGGGTGGAGTCGCTCTTATGAACTCTCTACAATCTCATGTTTTATATATAATATTTTATAATGTAACATAAAATTAATATTAAACTGTGAAATGACAGAAAATATATAAATAGTCCTGCTTTAAGACAATCTTATTATCATAGGAAAACTAATGAAAAGAACTTGAAAACTTTGAGTTTTAACGATCATGATAAAATAAAAGGTAAAGTGAATAGTACCATGATTGACTTTTTAGTGTAAAAATATAATTTTTCATTAAAGTGAACAGTACCGCAGGTTTTTCGTTAAAACTCTCTATCATCATTTCTCTTTATATATATAGTTAACACTGAAATTGTATTTAACAATAGCTGCGCATGCTTCTTAGTTCTTACACCCAAGGCATGTGATTCTGCTCCATGATTGTCGTTTTAATAAATTATATTATCTAAATGATAATGTTAGAGAAACTAAATTTATAGACAAAATTTGTAAATTAAATTATGTATCACTAATATTATTCACGTATATTAACGCTTAAATAATAATACAATCATCAACTTGTATATCATTTAATTTATAATATTTTATCTGCAATTTTAATATCCCTCGCGTTACTCTTATCTCATGTATAAGATGCCGCGGCAACAACCAACAGACTGAAAGAGAACCGATCCAGGAACATTTTCCAAGTTTGAAAATGTACTGGACGACTTCATTCATCAAATTCAGCTGCCCATATACTGTAAAATGTTTCTGCCTTCGAGCTGCATATATCATGAGAGTAGTATTACATCAATTTCTGTAGCGTGGAGGATAGTGAAATTTCATGTACGCATGAATATGATAGTCACCGACTAAACATGGACTTTAGGGTTTTGACTCTATTGCCTCTCGCGAATATTACTCATTCTATCTCTGTCTTGTGCACAATAAGGCTGCAACCCTGAAACCATAGTGTAACCATGGACCACCATAACTAATAAGTCGATCCCTTCTGTATATTCTTACATGATTACTTTGTGGGTGTTAACAAATTAAAGAACGAGAAATGAAAAAAGAAAAAGCTGATCACAAACTAAATCTTATTTCATTGACTAAAACTAAGAAGACTATAAATTGTTGCATAGCGAAATGATTTTGTATTGCCAATACTTAATTTTCATTAAGATAAAAGAAATTTATTTATCAAAATCTAATTAGGAAACGAATAGGAAAATAATGTTGAACCCTAGTAGCTAGAAAAAGGAAATAAATTATAATCACTATGCTAACCCTAATTTGTAAAATACAAAAAATGCTCTAAGACCAACTCCAATGGTGGGCTAAAAGCCAAATTACCCTCCAAAATTTCCCCCCAAACCCACTCCAACCCGAGGGGAAATTTTGGGCTAAATGCTAAATGCTAAACCAATGCCAAATTTCCCTCAAAATTTACCCCAAAAATTGGAGTGGACTCCACCCAATATTTATTGGAATTTAATTTTTTTTAGATTAAATGTTCATAAAATTAATTTACGATAGTTTACATATTTATTTAAAAAAAAAATTAATTTAACAAAAAAAATAGCATAAGTTCATTCTTTAATAATCCTGGGCTAAAATTTTAGGCTATAACGATTGGAGCAGAAAAGTTGTTTCTGAGCTAAAAACTAAATTTTTCGGGCTAAAATATTTGGTTTTTAGCTCAACCATTGAAGATGGTCTAACATACATTAAACAAATCTGAAACAATTAAATATTTTTTCTATGAAAAAAATTAATTTACATGCACCAAACTGACAAAGCATAAAATGGTTAAATACTTTTAGATTTGAGTACTTTTAAATAGGGGTAGGCAAACAAATCATAGACCCGCAGCTCGAGACGGATCCAAATATTTCAAAGAAGAAACGAGACAGGGTAGGGTGGGGCAGAGAAAATGACGGGGCGGGGTGAGTCCATCGGATCCGGCTTCTCTGCCCTCTGTTTTTCATGCACTTTTATTTTCTTCTATTTGTACGATCACAGTTAAATTATGTTAACATTTTATATTACTATTACATTTTATCTTATTATCTCTATAAAAATTAATTTAAAATATTAATGTGTCTTAATTGTGACAGTACAAAATAAAAAAAGATGAAAGTGTATGAAAAGTGAGAGGTCAGAGAAGCCGGGTCCGACTCCAACAATCAGGAGAGACGGGGCCCAGCTCGAACCGTTTCTATCATTTTTCTCGTTCAGCTAGTCTCGGACAGTCAGTCGGACAACAGAGTCACTCCTCACTGAGTTTCTCTCGTGACCTCGTCTCTCCCATTCATTCTCGACAACAATCACAATTCACCATCCCTCGACTCCGTCTCCCTCTCTAGCAACTTGCGACCACACCACCACGTCTACGGCTAGCGCCTGCAAATTGAAATCGACCAGGAGGAGTCGTGTTTGATAAGCTCATGCCTTCCAAATCGAAATCGTCTACGGCCACCGTCTTCTAGAAACTCGTGCATGAGGTGTCGCGTTTGGCTAGGTATAATAAGAGCCGACATTAGGTTCATGCTGCTTGTTTTTTAGGGAGATCTAGACCGCCGTTAGGTTGGTGCTGCCCGTTTCTGAGGGTGGCCCAACCCGTCCCGTTTTATTTATAACCGGATTTGGTTCGATCCTTCCAATTTTGCCCAAACACGAGCCCTAATTTTTAATATCTAGATGATTCAGATCATTCGATATGCCTTAATATTTGATCTTTAATCTAGCTAGCTAGGTATACAAAGCACCTCCATTTTAGGAAATGATTTTAACGCACCCCTCTTTAACTTTTAAGACACCTATCTTTATTTAAGGTTATCTTATTGAATAAATTAAATATAATCAACGGCCATGAGTAAATAGGGGTGTGTAAGTGTTAGATTAGATTTTTTATTTTGAACAAACGATATTATCTACACTAAAAGGATGGGGGAGTGAGCTAAGTCTCACAATGGGCTAGTAATAATATTGTTCAAATTCACCTTTGACGAGAATCGAACCTAAGACCTCTCACTTACAAATGAAGAGGAACCACTAAACCGTAGTACTAAGTCGCAATGTTAGATTAGAGTTAATTAATATGGAATCATCTCTGTGATTATCGCATATATTATAAGAATATAATTTTTCATTATAATTAGTGTTGAATTTCTACCAAAATAAAAATTCTTATAACCATATATATTATTATGTTTGCTACATATTAATACAAGAAGCCATATTGTTACATGTTACCATTTATTTAGATTTGCTGCGTAGTTCATAGAGTTTTATCTCTCTCTTTCTCTCTCACGTACCAAGCAACATCCACAAAACAAAACAAAAAATTACAAGCAAGCAAGCTTTGTTGCCGTCACCATAGTAGGTCAAACCTAAATTTCTTTCGTCTTTCTCTTTTGTTCTTTCGTCTCATCTACACTCTTCTCATGGCTTCTTTCACTTCCCCACTTTTATTGCCATTCACATACAAATCACTGCAGGCATCATCAATATTACCTTGCTAGTATCCTTTAAATTTCTCAAAGCTTGAACCCTAGAAGCCACGATGATAAGTACGTAAATGGCATATCTGAGAAGCCTTTCGAGGCCCCCTACTTCATGCATCCTAATTCGTAACTAGGTTGGCTACGTACTTCCTTTTCATCCAGGCCCACCCGTCTCCAGCTCGTTTGAATGTTCCTTTCAAAGGGTACACAAAGCAAATGCTGTCACAAGCACTATATTGTGTGTTCTTGCTTTTAAACAGAAGCGGTGCTTTTCCGTGTGAATACATACAAAATTGGATCAGTCCTGATCAAGTTCACTGCCGTAGCTAGCTATTCCTATATAGCTATATAGCGACATTTTATGTGTCGTATGATCCAATATATAGTGCAACAACCAAAGCTTCCTTACTTTTCATCAAATTCGTAGAGGGTCCTATCGATTCTATTTGGGCTGTAGGTTTACTAGGTTACAACTCTTTTAACTACAAAGCTTGTTTTCTTTGGGATTTGGGACTGTAAAAAGCTGTTCTCCCATCCATTTTTACTGTTTTCTTCCTAAATGATCTCTCTCTCTCTCTCTCTCTCGTCAATTGACTGAGCATATACAACATGCATGTGGTGATTTGAACTTTTTCATTGATTTTAACGTCAAAGTCCACTCTCTTTTTGTCGTTAAGTTTATTTTCAATGTTTTTGTCGTTAATTTTTAGCATCTGGATTCAATATTTCTAATTATGTTGGAAATAAAATTGATTAGAGAGATAAGAGAGACAAATAATTTAATGTATAAATATGAAGAGTAACTCAACTTCATATAAGTTTTTGTAATTTTTTTTTTTTTTTTTTACTGATATGAAACTCTTTTGCCTTTATATCCTCATATGTCCTTTATGTGTGACAAATTTTTAAGTCAAACACATAAACAATACAAATTAGGTAACATAGAACACGTAGCCGTTGGGCTTCACACGTTGAAGAAAGTTGAGGATCCACCATAAAACTAATTGACAATATGAGAATTAGTCCAACCTCTTATAAGCCCTTGTAATTGGTTTCTCCTCTTACCAATGTGCATGTGTGACTCGTTTACCTTCACATTCTCACAAGTCTCCTCATGTGGAGCGAATTTTCAAGTCAAACACATGGACAAGACAATTGAGTGACGTGGATTACGTGTGGTCGTTGGGCTTCACAAGTGGGTCAACTTGCTCTGATACAAAGAAAAAGTTGGGGTTCCACCATAAAACTAATTGACAATATGTAGAGTAGCCCAACTTCTTATAAGCCCATGTAAGGTCCCTTCTCTTATTAATGTGTGATTCAGTCTCAACACGCACCCTCACGTGTAGCAGAATTTTTAAGACAAACAAGTGGACAATACAAATGGGGTGACGTTGAACACGTGTGGTCGTTGAGCTTCACACATGGGACAATCTGCTGGTCTTGCTCTGATACCATAAAGAAAGTTGAGGTTTCACTATAAAACCAATTGGCAATATGTGGAGTAATCCAACCTCTTGTAAGCCCTTCCAAGGTTTATCCTTTCACTAGTGTGAAACTCTTTTACCTTTACATCCTCAAATATGTGGCGTTGATAGTTGAACTCTTTATTTAATGGTTTAATTAAAGAAGAAATTCAACCATCAACTACCATATCATACGGTTTACAAGATACGGTTTAAGTAGATGATTTCTCTAGCATTACTCATATAAAAACTAGAAAAGTCTAAATAAACGTAATGGACTGCTAAAAATAAATTAAATAGACAAGCTAATAGGAGATAACTCAACCGTTAATTGCTTGTAAGATCAAGGTGGGAGATAAAACTCAACCACTAACAATGAGATAAAATGATTATTCATTTGTGTCAGAGAACAATTCCGAAATCTCAAAAGTGTGTAATGTCCACTAAATTCAAATTCATGAAAGAATTGTTAATTTGTTTCAACTATTTTTCATTTTTCTTAAAGTGAGAGTTGGTAAAAATACACCAAATGTTTTGCGAACGGCAAAGTTGTGCTCAATGCCTACTTTCAATAGAATAAGTATAACCAAAAAAAATTTCATTTGGTTGGTTATGCAATTAAACTGAAGAACTTCATACCATCAATTATTTAAAATCAACGAACTCTAAGTTTCGATTCACTCCAATAATTTGGCATATAGAATGTACAACTTCATACCATCAAAAAAGGATAAAATATTTTTTTTCATGTCGTGAAAAAATACTCAAGGTGGTTTGAGTTTACCGAATCAAACATATTCATATACCCATTCGGTTATGAACTTCCAATTGCTTAAATATGAATTTCATATTCATATGTGGGCTATTAACCTCCAACTCTAATTGATGAGAATGAAGAATCAATGGAGTGAAGTTCATTTCTCATTATATGATCTTTACCTGTATAATCGTTCAAACTAAAAACAGATGAGCATGAGGAAGTTCTTGGCGAGTATATATAAACTCTATCAATGGGTGACTGTAGCTCAGATAAAATATAACATCTAAAGAAAAATATCATATTAAGAGCGCGTGCTGATAGTAGTGTTGAAAATAAAATTGATTAGAGAGAGATGAAATAGATTGGGAGGAGAAATATGAGTATATACTCTTGCCTATTTATAGACTTAAGGTGTACATCAATAAAAGACTAAAATAGTTAGATGTTACATGTTGAACCCAAATACATATTTGTGGACAACCACATAAGTAACAATATTTGCAAAAAATTATAATTAATTTTCTTGTCACAGATCCTTCTTCATTGATTTTATTGGACGCGTTTTACGTATTTATTATATTAATTGTTGTGATGAAGATTTACACAGAAATTATGGGCTCCTCTGGAAACCTAATCGTATTTCGATTGTTAATTAAAACAAAAGTCAAAAGCATTAAACCCTAATCTCGGAGAGTATTGAGATCATGTCGAGCTTACCCTACATGATACATCATAGATAAGACAAATTCTTGATTGTAATTGAGATGATATGCCGTAGTATGACCGAATACTTCTCCATAGGTTATAGATAGAGTATGGGTACTTGGACGTTTAATTACATTCAAAATCTCCCATAAGGGGAAGTTTGCGTAGTAAGTTTATTAATTTTCATTTTATTATTGGGTTAATTACACTAACACCTCTCAGGTTTATCGTCTTTTTAGAAAACCCTCTCACCTTTAAAACATAATACTAACACCCTTTGAGGTTCTAATTAATTTCACATAACCCTTTAGGGCTGACATCATCTTAAAATATTTTCTTAAAGACAAATTTGCCCCTCATTTTTAATTACTTTAAAAAATAAAAAATAAAAACTTTTTTAAAAATCAATATAGAGTTTAGGGCATCCCCTCCGCATTCACCACAACATATTGGAAATTCTTAACATGCTTCACCTCCTCCCTAGCTGTCCTCACAAGAAGCTACTCCTTCGCCTCCGTTTTTGGATTAATTAGCCTCTCCACAAGCTTGGCCTCACTCTCCGCCATAAAAAAAATAAATATGAAAACCGCCAAATTCCCAAGAATCACCTCATGAAATGCAAGTTGTCATTGGAAACCTTGAACTTTTTTATGCCGAATTCCAAAGAAGATCCGAGTCCATGGTAGAGGAAAAAAGACAACAATATTTCTTTAATTTTCTTTTATTTATTTATTATTGTTTAATGTAAGATTTTAATTTGGATTTTTATTCTATTTATTCAAAGGATTTTCATTTTTTTTAAAAGTATAATTACTAATGAGGGCAAATTTGTACTAAAGGAGTTATGTAAAAGTAAAATAAAACCTCAAGAGGTGTTAATGTTATATTTCATACGTGAGGGAGTTTTGTTCATTTTTCAACCAACAAAAATAAAACTAAGCCCAAGAATCATGATGGGCCAAAGCGGAATAACAATACAACGGTTATAGTCGTTTGTGGTGAGTGTGGAACCTAGCTAGGTTAATGGAAGTGTTCTTTGCAACTTTTTTTTTTTTCTTCCTCTCCATACATATGTTTGTTTTCTAGCCTTTGAATTATTCGAAGAATGAATCAAGTGAAAAATATAATTAAGGGTATTCAGAAAGAAAAAGAGGGTGTCTAATACGCATTCTGTAATCTTTGCATTTTTGGTCACTTTTCCTGTTGTGACGTAAAGTATTAGCCTCTCAAACTAATCTTGAGAATGCCACATGTCATCATGTTGTGAAGTGATTAGTTAGCTTAGTAAGGTGGTAAGTTGATTGTGGTGTTGCTTAGCTGCGAAGTTTATTAGTTTAGTCTTGAGTATATGGACCGAGTCGTAAGCATTTGTGGCATTAACGGAACTGATACAATACAGAGCATTCATTTCATTTCATTTCGTCTTCCCCCTTGCTCTCTCTCTCTCTCTCTCTCTCTCTCTCTCTCTCTCTCTCTCTCTCTCTCTCTCTCTCAAGCTTTCTTGCTTTAAGCTTTCTCTCACTAGAGTTATGATAGTATGATAAGTTTCGATTTTGTCAATTTTGGAGATATTTGAGATTTATTTCAATTTTTGGTGCGACTCATTTTTTGTTTCATATAAAAACCAACACATCCGGTAGCCAACAAATACAAGCAATCTCATGATTTATTCAACATGCGAAGCAAAGACATAATTTTTGTTGTCAATTAAGGTGATGTTTGCTTACATTCTTTCAAATTTTCAATCTGAAAAGAATAAAACACGTAATATACCGACCAAGAAATTTTTTAAAAGAATAAAAGTATAAAACTATGGGTGTTCAATTCGCCTTTTCAAATTACGGCAGATAAACATTCGTCGATCGGAAGTGTAGCAAACTTCCAAATAATTATAATTGGTCCAAATAATTAAAACTTCGGAATCTTGATTAGTGCTTAACATTCTTTTTAGAAAAAACTTGATATAGATCTAATTTTGTGAGCCACAATTTGAAAATAGTCCGCTTATGTGAAATAGGTCTAATGACTAGGATTACACATCATCATATTTACATTTTCATACCTATATAGCCCTAAGATTATAAATTATCATAAATATGTAAATGCACATAATCCCTTAATTTTAGGATTGACAGTGTATTTTGTCTTCCTATATAATAGGTATATATGAAGGTAGACAATATTTTTGTTTATTTACCTCTATCGTAGAATTTTTTTCATAATCAACCTCACATGTTTTTTTTCTTTAAAAAAGGAATCAACTGGTGACTTCACTACGGCAGTCCACCATTTTGGGAGCTGGAAAGACTCATAGAGGCATTTCAACCTCTCATGACTACTATTGTGTGATTCACTAGCACCATGAATAGAACTCAAGATGTTCCGTGTGAAATACCGGTCTGAACTTCATCCTTACCCATTGAGGCATTGAGCCATCCCATGTTAGTTTATGTTTTTCTATTTTATAATATACCTATATTATAGATTAATTATATTAATTTCTTGCCTCCCACAATTTTAATTTTTGATGAACTTATCATATTTGTTGTATATGAATTTTTAAAATGTTTTTATTAGAAAATGGGTAGATAAAGGCATTTAAATTTTAAAATCTAATTTTATTTTTACTCTAAAGGGCAAAACGGGTATAATATCAAATTAAATAAAACCGGACTTGTTCTGAAAACAACTGATTTTTTTTTGGACAAATGTCCGTAAGTTTTATCATAGTTCTCAATACAAATTTAATAAAAATAAAATTATATTGAAATGCCACACACTACCAAGACAAACAGATGAGCCAAAAAGGAATAGTACATATGGATTAAAGAATTTTAAACCTGTACACGGTAAGACCAAGTCATGTTTCTAGACTTCTAATTCTTTTTTAGGATACATGACTCACGCCTTACAACAATAATCTAAGATGCTATCCACACATATATTTTTACTTCTTATACATTTTTCTTAATTTTTTAAGTATTTGGATCAAATTGAAGAATATCAATAGACACACAATTGATAAGGATATGTAAGAGATAAAAAAATATATGTGAATAATACTACCCTAACCTAATTAAACTCACGAAAAATACAATATTTCAATTTCGCAAACAAAAAACAAAGGTCAAACATATACATTTCAGTCTCACAAAATAAAAAGATCGAGATTTTTGAAGTTATCTTCTCGGTGATCTTGCCCTTGTAATATTCTCTCTAGCATCAGATAGCTCCACACCATGAACTTCATGCTGGGTATCAATTCCGTCCTAACCTTCGTCTTGATCATCCTCAGTGTCCTCGACTTTTCTGATCTCTTTTTTCCTTCTTCCTATACCTCCCTTAAGCCAATCCACCACTTCTATCATGGTGGGACGATTATCGGGGCTATTGTCGGTGCATTTCATAGCAACTAGGACTGTCGATTTCACTTGTTCTTTATCAAACTTGCCCTTCAACCTTGGATCAACAATTTGATTAAATGCACCCTTTTGGACATAGGGGGTGACCCATTGAACAATGTCACGTTTCACTCCGCCTGGTAGTTTTTCTATCGGCTTTTTTCCACTAATTATTTCTAAGAGCAAAATCCCAAAGCTATAAACATCACAACTCTCAGAAACCTTCCCCCACATGGCATATTCAGGAGCTAGGTATCCAAGAGTTCCCTTTACCCTAGTGGTCAGATGAGTTACACCGTCCGGAATCAGCTTTGCAAATCCGAAATCAGCAACTTTGGCTTCAAATTCAGTATCTAGAAGCACATTACTGGCCTTTATGTCTCTGTGGATTATATGAGGACTGGCCTCATGGTGCAGGTACCTTAAGAATGAAACAGACGAAGAAATTTGAACAATGCTAAACCATACTGAACATTACTTCATATGATTTATGCGTAATTAGATTATCATCAATGTATAAGAATTAATAATAGACTTGATTTTTAATCCTAAAGTTATGAACATACGCATGAATACGTTAGTATAGCTGCAATATCAATGTAAGTATGTGTTCATATTTCAATGATAATATACATGTTATTTTATAAAGTGGATGGAACAAAATTAGAATCAAACCTAGAACCAAGTTTGATGACAAGTAGCTCTTGAAGTCCGTGTTTAAGGATGTGAACATACTTCCAATAACTTTAATCATAAGTCATAACAATTTTGAAGCTCATAAATTTTTTATCTAGCTAGATCCTTAACATCTTTAACATCTATATTCTATATATTAAGAATGGCCTGAATTTTGAATGAGTTGTCTGAATAACATTTGGCCAAAAAGGAACACACAGAATAAGGTGACACAATCAAGGGTTTATTTTCATATTTTATAGCAATTTGTAGCACAAATTGACGATTAATTAACTTTAATATAACTTACGATAAACCTTCAGCTGATCCAATGGCAATGCTCAGTCTTCTTGGCCAATCAAGAAGACAATCTGCTGCAAGTTTGCCATGTAAATGGGTGATCAAGCTATGATTAGGCATAAAATCGTACACTATGAGCCTTTCATCACCTCCGGCATAAAATCCCCTCAGGCCTAACAAATTTCTGTGTCTCACCCTTCCAAGTATTTCAACTTCCACTGCAAACTCCATCTCTGCTTTTGGACTCATCGTCTTTAATCGTTTTACTGCGATCTGAACACATAAGTGTATGTGACAAAGTTAAGTGCGATTATTAAAACTAACCGATTGAAAAAAGAAGAAGAAAATACTTTGTTGTATAAATTGGAAATTCATCGATCATGCAATTTGCTAGCTGCTCGTGATCGTCAGAAGAATCGAAAATCAAAGGTAAAAGATGGACATGATTGCCTTGCCTCAACACCTTTACTTGTTCGACCCCAATAAACACTTCCAAACCCTCCTTCTCCAATTTTGTTATCATCGTGGAAGCTGTTTGTTGCATGAAGAAGCTCCTTGAGAGAATATATTTCCCACGGGTAATCCCTATTCTTGTGAACCCTACTAAAATGAACAAACAAACCCCAGACTAATAAATACGTGGAACTTTGTAACAATTAAAGATATAATTAATCAACAATTAACATAGATCAGGCTATAATTAGACTGTATCAAGTGTACCTGGTCTGAGCAGGTTCTTGATCTTCTTCGGCAACGCAACAAAAGCAGTTCCAGGGCATTTTGGTTCTTGGAAAGAAAGAACAAGCCTTAATAACTGGTATATATGGAGGGTAGTGGTTAAACAATAATGGAATGTGACTAAAGGATTAGAGAAGAATACAAGAAGAAGGCAAAATCCTTCGGAAACTTTGAAGCAAAAGGAAGGAGTCGTATGGTGAAGACAAAAGGCAGCAGCCTGGGAAGTTAAGGAACTTTTGTGTTCAATGATGAGAACAAATCTTTGGCTGTTCACCAGCAGCCTTCAAGCTCATGTATTCTAGTTATTGTTAACGTTTCCCAACCTATAGTTTTTCATTGGAAATGTCACATTTTAATCTTCTGATTAATTAGAATTTCTTATAAAAATGTTATTTCGTATGGTATTAGTATTTGGTATAAATATTTATTTTTTGGAGAAGTTATATAAACATTAATTAAACACCAGTACACTATTTTTTATGGGGTAAGTATAACTTTTATTTTTGGATTGAAAGCGACTCCATCACCCGCATTGAAGTTGGGTAGTAGACTCTTTAGCCATCAATCCTAACCTTTCAAAGTTATGACGCAACACATATTAATTAGGTTTTTGTTTGGTGATAAAAAGAAAATAATCGGGCTAAAACCAGCTAAGGATAGCTCACAGTCAGATACATGTATATAATAGCTGTAATTAGCATATTTAATTGAATAGTGAACACATCAACACTCTAGATTATACTTAATTAAGCTAAAATGCCAATGACCTTAAACCTGATGGCACCTCTTTCTTTTCTTTTAGATCGAAGAGTACAAGATGTGAGATCAGGATTCAATATTCCTCAATTGGTTTGTCTTGCGTTCCCTGAAAATTTTATTACAAAAAAAAAAAAAAGAAAAAAAATATTGTCAGGGTTTAAAAAAAAAAAAAAAAATGTCTCGTAAAGAAAAAAGAGCTCAAGTAAAAAAGGCATTAGTCGCTTAAACTATAGCACATTTGCAATAACAGTTGGGGCTCTTCAAACCATATGGTCGCATATACATTCATGTGGTAGTGGGGAAGGCATTGAGTCCATGCTGCTGGTCTTATGTTATTTATATTTTAACCATTTGACCCATGAATATGATTAGGATAAAATATTTACGAAAAGAGCAATGTTAAGGGAATTATTTTAAAAGTGGAACTCTCTATGAACTTGCTATTGTTGAATTGAGCAATCTTGAGCTTGAAGATCAACAATGGTGTTTTAGAGAGAAATTGTAAGCACAGAATCTAGAGAGAGAAAGAGAGATCGAAGAGAATGAGAGAGTATTTCACTGATATTATTTCCTTACTATCTCAATGCATACAAGGATTTCCTATTTATACTAGTTACAATACTTACACAGTAAGTAAACTAATTCTTAATAAACCAACAACTTTTATCAGCTAATCTCTTGACAAGTGGCATCTTCTTGATTGTTGGATTGAGCTTGACTGTCTATAGCTTTAAATCTATCAACTCATATTTTAACGTCAATTCTCGTGTTAACATTAGAAAACATTGTGCATAAAATATGAGGTGGATGAAAATTTATGGAGAATCTCACTTTTAATAGAGCCATTAACATTTGTCTCACGAGAAACTACCCTGTTACACCTTCCTAGCAGAGAAAGGTAATTTCATTGCTAAGTTAATGGTAATACATAATCAATGACGTTCTAATGAGGGTTAAATTGAGAAATTGCATCCTCACCAACTCTCATTTGTCGTGCATATCAGCCGTTCTATGTCCAATTTAACAATTAAATGTGAGCTCATAAGTCCTCAACTTTTCTTATTAAAATGTTTCCGTTGCTTTAACATAGAACAGTGAAGCATTTAAAATACTTTGCAGCTTGTAGCAATTTGGGTCGCACACTCTTGAGAAATTTTTCGTGTTTTGTTACATTGTCAAGGGACTTAGCCTCAGTTTGATATATATTTTTTATTTATAAAAAACTGATTCACTTTAAAGTTGAGCAGTAAAAAAATGTTTGATAAAAATAAAATATCATGCTCATTTTAAAAGCATCTTGTGAATTGGTATTAAAAGCTACTTTAATAAAAAACCGAGTTGAAACTTTAATGAATATTTTTAATTCCTATAATATGCTCATTAATTTAAAAAATGACATTATTTATCCTTTTAGACATATTTTATCCTTAGAGAACAAAGAGACCCCTACAAACCTTAGCCTCTTACACTACCATTACCATTACCACCACCATTGTTTCCTCCACCAAGACACCACAATCGCACCACCACCACTACAACCATACTCATCACCACAACCACAACCACAACTGTTACTACCATCATTGCTGCCATTGCCATCACCACCACCACAAACACAACCACAACCACAACCGCCACCATCATCATTTCCTATCACCATTGTTACCTCTGTAACTCAATCACCACACTCATTTATTGGCACCACCACCATCATCACAACATTGCCCTTGCCATTGTTGTCGTCGTCACTGTCCACATTATCATGTCTATTTTAAATCACTTTTACATTAAAATTTACCAAACGTCTTTACATTGTTTTTCCTAATCACAACACTTTAATTAAAGTTCATCAACACTCAACTGCTTTATTTTACAACTGATTATTTTTAAAACACAACAGGAGCAATTTTTAAAAAGAGCACAACAATCCCGAATTGACCCTTAATGATATCACGCTTTCGAATATGGATAAACGATAATGTTGATATGTCTATTAATAAGTAGATATAGTGTTATTACACAACGGTGTGACATTGTGCTAAAAACTTCACCATACATTCACGCCGCATTGTTGGGATTCATGGCAGGGTTTCTAGCTAAACAAGGATAAATTAAGCTTGCATTTGGTCTCTACCTTTACATTCTGGGTTCGAAATTCCTCCTCTCTTTAATTATTGTAATAATTTCGAACTCTCCCTCATCTCCTTAATAATAATAATAATTATTATTTATTATAAAAAAAAGGATAAATTGGGCTTTGAACTCTGATGCATGAACAATCTGTAGTAGGACTTAATACATGATAAAATAAACACTTGGCTGCAAAATCTCAGCTAGTGACGCTGTACAACTACAAAGCCGAATTGTAACTTTCCTCGAAGACTATATAATATACAAAAGTCATCCTATTGACCAAAATTAGTCTTCTAGCTTCTGATTAAACTATAATAATAATAATAATAATAATAATAATAATAATAATAATAATAATAATAATCCAACTACTCCAAGTTAACTACTAGTCCGAGCTAAACTTGCCTCTAATTTGGGTACGTGACCAAGACCAAGTACTCCAAGCTAAACTGCCTTTGGGACCTGTATTATATGTAATCCTTCGGAAAAAACGCTTAATTGCTGACTTTACTACGACGTTAGTTTAGCACGATATGGAGTTGAATAAAAAAGCTTACATGTAACAAAAGTTACTGTCACTCTAGCGTTACCGTTATATGTAAGTCGAGGTGCCATTCATAATCCGTTGTACCCTCTAGGCTTACATGCATAAAACCAGCAGCTGTGGAAAGGATATTTGCTTTCTGATAATTAGACCACTTATTGGACCTCTACTGAATTAGGCCTTATATCCGAAGACTTAATTATTGGGTTTTGTGTGGGCTCTATGCTTTTTGGTAAAATGTGGGCTGAGGCACGACAACACTAGTTTATGGATTGTTCAAACTTCAAAGGCATAGATCCAAAGAATTAAAGACATTTTGAATAAAGAAAAATACACGCTTCTGGGGGGAAAAAAGAAGGATAGATGGTTTTCTATAATATAGTTTGGTCGATGGATATTCAGTTGTTTACCTTCCAATCTTGAGTCATGACTAGTTAGGGTTTCTCAGCGGGCTATTATGTTCGTTGTAGCATGCGTTATCTCTTCTCTTTCGGAAAGATTAGTATTCATTACGATGATCATATAGACAGGGGCACAAGTGCTAAACAAATTCAAGTGATACATGTTTGGAACTCACATTATGTTACGGTGTTTAGTTTGATTTTTCATGCTTTTCATCATTAGTGAAGGTGCTTGAATTGATTGTTGATTATCACTATAATGATGGTGTGTGGGTGAAACAAATACATTGTTTGTATTTCACTTATGTTTTACGTTATCTATATTGACTTGATGCCGACCTTCGTGCATGATTTCTTTGTGAAGATGACATATTATGTTGCCAACGAACTAACGACATCCTTTTACAACAGAGACATTCTTTTCAACATACAACATACACTAGTTTTATGACAGATGGAAACATCTCAACCTTATATTCTATCACATATAACAATTGCATCGCATGAGGAATATTGAGTTTGATTTTTGGTTGATCAAGTACTTTGCTTTTGTGTCAAACATGATCTTTGCAAGGGAATGTTTCTAACATCTTGGTCATAGTAGCTGAAAGTATATAGTAATATGCCCATGTCAAACTCACCAATTGCTGGGATATAATGAAATCAGCACTGAGGTCCAATTTAATCAAATAGTTGAGAAGATGTGGTTAACGAAAGTAATTTCCTTTTTTGAACGTACGCATGCAATCCAGCTGTAACTATCCCACCTTAAAATGACAGTTGAGACTGATATTATTTCGATGCACGTATAAGTACTAGTTTGGCACAGTTGAAATTATAAAAAAAGCAGCTATGAAAAAAAAGTTAAAGTGTAAAATGTGTTTGGTAAATGTAAAAATAAGCACTTCTTTTCAAAGTTCTAGCCAAAATAAACAGAAAAATGGAAGCAGCGTTTTTGCTGCTTCTCAAAGCCTACTTTTTTCAAAGTAGGCGGATGAACAGTAAAGTTTAATGAAACTTTCTTAAACCCAATTATACCCTCTTTGTTTCTCCTTCTCGCTTCCCTCATCGTATTAGATATTCGAATCCGATGGTTCGAGAGGATGAGTCGAGTCCGGCTTCGCGAGGAATTCAAGGCTGCATGCGATTATGTTATTGGGGAGGATGATCTTCTGGAGATTTCTGCTTTATGGGAACTGTTCCAGGGACAAAACGCTTGCGATCCAGAGGGTTAGAGCATAGGCAAAGCTATAAAGGGATAGGAGGGGCGATGGGCCCCTCCCCTCGTCGGAAATGAAGCTCAGGTGCCCCTCTGGTCTCGTCGAATAATCCACCCCTTCCAAATTGGCCACAAAATTGGAAAGCAGGATGCCTGGGCGGGACTAGGAAGGACTAGGCGGAGATATGCAAGTCTACGCAGGCGTACATGAAGACGCTGAAATCGGATTTTTTTATTTTTATTTTTTTTCTGTAGAGTCGGGCACGAGGAAAAAGATGACCTTGGTCTCATTTTAATTGCACGATTCCATTTGAGATGGAGATGGACGATAAAAATATAAATAAATATAAAAACAAAGATAAACGAGAGATATGGAAGCTAAAATTATAAATAAAAAATAAAATAAAGATAAATGATGAAGATTGAAGATGAAATTATAAATAAAAAATAAAATAAATTATTATATCACATTTAACATTATACCCTATAGTTACAGCACAGCAGAAACAATTTTTTTAAAAAGCACATCAATACCAAATTAGCCCTAAGTCTTGTCCTATAATATTTGTCCATGTCAACACAAATAAAACCATATACACGCATATTCCAGTTATCCATTTATGCATATAGGAGGGAAATAAACGCTATCAATAATTGAAGTTGGTAGGATCCTGATTCTAGCCTCTACTGCACTATCTTTTCGACCCTCGTTTTTGGGAAGAAGAATTTTTACATTGAGTTCATTAAAAATGTTAACACATCATGCATGAATTTTGATTCTTGCAACCACTTTATCTTTGCTTACAATAGATATAATCACAAGGAAAAAGAAAAATCGTCAAACAAATCACAACCCTATCCAATTTTATATGATGGATTCTAACGCACGTATGAGATGGATCCAGCAATTTAATGAAACAAGAATTCATGCACTATAACTATATAGAATATATACAGTATACTGACCAGTCACGAATTTTGTTTTGTTATCTTAGCTTAAGATCAAAGGTCTAAAATTCATATAATTAGAACATTTTATATGGATACAACAAGTAATGAAAAGTTTGTATGAATTGTAAAATTTTAGGCAGCAGCTTAACTTAATATCTGTTGATCATGAGTATATTAATTCTGCTAAGATTTTGTGAAAGATTTAGTAGCGAGTTGCTAAAAGGAAGATTATTTGTTGTTACGAGTACTACTTTCTGTTAGGTACCGTTTGGTACTTGGGACGGGATGGAATAGAGTGGGACAAGGCGTTCCGTCACACGTTTGGTGCGCCTAAAACGGGTGGAACGAGCTATTCCACGGGACGAGTTTTGGGTGACTTTTCGTTCCACCTCACCCCCCTGGAACGAATCGTTCCACATCCGTGGAACACAAAATTATAACCTCTCCGTCTCCTTCTTCTTCCTCCTTGTTTCCATTTGAGGGCATCTTTGCTCCCGCTCCGTTCCGTCCCATCCTGTCCCGTCCCGTCCCGTTCCATTCCGTTCATTCCCGTCCCGTCCCGTCTGCATACCAAACGATACCTTACTGCACGAACTAATGAGCATAGTATCTAATGTACTTGCAATGTTCTAGACAAAAGAACAATAATTTCACTGAAATCACGTTTCAGAGAGTTTTGCGTTTTCTAAATAGACCTTCGAATTGTTGGAATTAAAAGAAATTAAGCACTGCATGCATATTAAGAGTGAAAAGTCAGAAATTTGAGCAACATGTTACGCAAATCACACCTTCCGAGTAGGATTTTGCAAATTCCTCTTACATGCCTTCATAATGCTCATGAAGAGCTTTTCCAATCCCTCCTATCTAATTTTTGCAATCAATTCCTTGCTAACTTGGCCTTCATCTCGTGGAACTTGGAAAAACCTCACCCAAGCACAGCCCTAGGGTTTTACTATAATCAAAGGGAATCAAGATTGCGAAGGGATCGAGATATACTTTCCCATAATTGAAGATATTTGGTTACCTGGAATTGTAATAGTTATTTAGTTTCAGTTGCAACTCAGACAAATCCAGACATGCCAAATCGTTGACAACCTGTGGATTGAAGAAAACGCACTGTGAGATTTTCTTGCATTTGTAATATCATGATTAGGTGGTAATTAAGATTAAGTCAATGTCTAAATAATATACCAAACCTATCGATAAATATAAGTAATTGAATTTATATGAAAAAGAACGAGCGTACCTCACACTGAATGGTGTGAAACAAACTTTCATTTACTCTGGTGGAAGCACACTCAACAACACTAAGGCCTTCCGCAAGCAATACTTTGAGCACTCCTGAAAGAAGCAACCCTTCCTGCTCACCGCAGCTACTACTTACCAAAACCTCCACTCCTCCCAAACAAGTTGGGCGAACCATGATAGAGTACTTGAGAAAATTGTGACCCGAACTTTCATTTCTGAGACCAAAATCTTGAGAATCACATTCATACAACTTTTTATTAATCTTTTCCTTCTTGGCATTCAGTTCTTCGATCTTCGCCTTCATGTGATTTATATAGTTGACGGCCTCATTCATGTGCTCAGTGATTGAACGTTTTCCCTGTAACCCCACCACAAAAACCCTAGAAACATAAGTAATCATCTATATCAAATAATTAAAACAACGCAATATATCCCTGTAACCCCAGCACAAAAACCGTCGAAACATAACTAATCATCTAAATCAGGAAATTAAAACTCGACCCACAAAAGAAAATTACAGAAAAAGACTGAGGAGAATATATAAAGAGGTTAATCTCGATTCTTGACCTTGATCAATTCATAGGGGAGGAGGGATCGAAGTGATGCATGAAGAGCTGCCATATGTTGTCTTCTTTGGCGTTCGTTGTCCCTACGCACGATCTTCCTTTCAGTCTTACCATCACTAGGATTTGCTCCATTATTGTTGGAATTAGGTGATAATATCATACGATGTTGCTGTTGTTGTTGTTGCTTGCCTTTCCCCATCATCTTATTACGGGATGGATTCTTCCCCTCTGGAAACACCTCATGACCCCGCATCAGATCTTGTACATGCATCATATCTTCCCGGTGGGGAAAATTGATAGTGGAGGTCTGGAATACCAAATCTTTGCTTTGACCACGATGATATGAATTGGGAAACATTGAACAAAGACGGTATGAGTCGCCTGGGAGCTCTAAAGTTTTAAGGTTGTTTGAATACTCGGATGGTAATTAAATATAGAGACTCGGGATCTATTTGGATGGGTTGGAGAGGCTTAATTAATAATTAGTAGGCTTAAGATTGTTCGAAATATTGAGAGAATTTTTACTGTGATCATTCTCGGCACACAAAAACATTTTTCCAAAAAGTCTTTCCTTCATCTGGTGAGGAGGGGCAAACGTGGCGTTCGAATTTTGGAACCGCATAATAGCTGCATATTATATTTTCTTTGTGGGGTACAGTCTTTTCACTTTTGTACTGAACCAATTATTGTCCATTTACTTTCACATTTTGGTGGACCCCCGTATGTCGGAAGTCGGCAGGCGAACATCGGATGGGTTCAGACCATCCGCTGGGTTCAAACCTCCTCAATATAAGGAAAAAAACGTGTTTTATATAAGGAAAAAAACTTAGTAGGAATTCTCTTGTTGCATCACAAAATTTAAAAGTAAACTTAACATGGATGCCATTAAAATTTTCAACCATGCCCTCTTTCTACTGAAATAGGATCCTATCCGGATCCTCTTTGTCGAATCTCGAAGATCATTTCATCGTATCTGTTCATCTGTTATTCTGCGATCAGAAATCATTTTGAAGTTTTTTATTTAAAATTGAACAGAAACGATTCTCAGACGAAAATTGGCCGCATAATGTACAACGAACGAACACGATGAAGTGGTCCTCAGTATCCTCATAAAAAAGATTTGGAGAGGATCCTCATCCCTTTCTACTTTACTGAAATTATTTTTTTTGTATTATTTTAATATATTTCTTCTCCTTAAAACTCTAAAACATATC
Organism: Pyrus x bretschneideri; assembly: GCF_019419815.1. NCBI lineage: Eukaryota > Viridiplantae > Streptophyta > Magnoliopsida > Rosales > Rosaceae > Pyrus > Pyrus x bretschneideri. The sequence continues at coordinate 4,546,406 of NW_025999635.1, forward strand.
AAATTATAGGGTTATGGGTGAAAGGGTTCAAGAGGTGCAATTGCATAGGCCCCAATTTAAGAGGTCCCCAAAATGTTCCACTCCCGCATTATCCCATGATATTGTATATTATAATTTAAGATTGCCTACATATTATAGGATTAGCTACTGAATTACTTAATACTATAATCATCTCACGATCATATATATTTCTTATAATCATTATAACATATCTGACTGTTAAATTGTGATAATACCAAGTAAATGTTGTTTTCAAATTTTTGGAAGTGAAACATTAATGCTTGAGGTTGCTACAAGTGGTTATCTAAGATTTTTTTAAGTTTCTGTTGATATGCTTACTGAATATTGAACTAATTGTTGATTATTTGATGATTGATGTTTTCTACTTGTTTGCAGACTAAGTTAAGGAAGACCTCATTTATAGTTTTTTGCATATACCCCTAAAATCTCAGTCACGGTCCTGTCAAATTATCAAGCATTATAATTCATAACATTACATTAGCATACAAGCATTCATAAATTGCAGCATGCTAGCAAACCTTTCATAGCGTAAAGCATTTTATCCCACCCCACATTCATAGCCCCCTCAAGAATTTTTTAAATCGAACTAAAATCACTTAGTATTACGGTCTAAAGATCATCTTCACTTGTAAATGAGAGGTTTTGAGTTCGATTCTCTCCAAAGGTGAATTTGAACCACATTATTGCTAGTTCATTGCAGGACTAAGCCCACCCATTTTTCTTAGGGTAGATAATATCGTTTGTTAAAAAAAAAAAAAAAAAAAAAAAAAAGACAGTAAAGACACAAGGGCCTTGGCCTTTAGTCTTCAAAGTTATCATAAATGTTTATTCGTTCCTCTCTTGTGCTTTTTCATTAAAGTATGAATAGATTTATGTAAGTTAACGTTAAAGACTTTGAGAAAGGGGTAAGGAAAGTGTTGAGAGTGAGAGAGAGAGAGAGAGCTGTGTTATGTACACAGGCTGAGATTTTAGGTTGGTTATACGCACTTTTAAGTACTCCAGAAAAATATAATGATGAAGTGCCTTTCGAAAACAGTTCCAAACAAAAAGCTTGTTGTTTGTTTGAACGCAAAATGTCTAGTCCTCTTCAATTTTTACAGATGGCAACAAATGGAAATATTTTATTTGCACCTATATAATTCCATTTTACACTCGACTTAGTTTTAAACGTGAATTATCTTTTGTCTTATTGTATAGTTATTATCAAGTTTAAGATAAATTAACACCAATACCAAAATTCACGTGAACTTTTCTAATATGCTGAATAGAAAGACCTTTTTTAGGTACTGGACAACATCCATGGTCAAGCTAACCCTTCCAAATTGACAAGGATATCCATACTTGTAAATTCACAAGTGCTTCCAACTCATGCTCTTAATTATATTTTAATTTCACATCCATGTCCGGCAGCACTTTTGCATTTCTCATTCAAGTAAGGTTCCTCTATAGTCACACAACCTGAATCAAAATTAAGAAAATGTATTGAATACCTCAACGCTTGGGTTTAATCAATGGAAGAAGAGAGCAACGGAAATTTTCTATATGGTTCCACGTTTTCTCTCTGCTTCGACGATTTCTCGACTCTTTAGGAAATTTTACTACCCCGTTTCACGTTTTCTTTTGCTGCTCCGACGTTAGATTTTGGTTTTTTTTTTTTTTTCCATTAATTGGGTGTAAAGCTATATCAATACATACTGAGTTGAGTTTGTGAGGGTAATTTAGGTAGTAAATTTAGATTTAAAGAAATAATGATAGTTTAACTAAAAAGAATATAAGTATAGAGAATAAGTCTAGTGTAAAATTTAATTATATGAATTCAAATGAAAATTTCTGTAACAATAAAATAAGGGGAGTTTTAACGAAACACTCCGGTACTGTTCACTTTAATGAAAAATGATATTTTAACTCTAAAAAGTCACTCAAATTACTATTTACTTACAACACATTTTCGTCCTTTTCATTAAAACTCAAAATTTTTAAACATTTTTTAGCTTTTTATTAGTTTTCCTTAAAATAAAGCCCAAAATCATACTCAATTCTTTGCTGCCGCCATGTTTATCCAGCTAATTCTACGGTCCACTTTAAATTGAATAATAAAATATCCCAAAACAATAAATGATATCGACTAAGGGGCTAGTTGATTTAATTCCCTTATTCTAATGTTTTGCATTCTCGTTCATAACAAATAAACATGTCACAAGAGAATACTGTACAATATTCCCTTGATCATATTTACTTAGTGTCTTGATATATTTCTGCTCAGTAAACTTCTAAATTATATTACTCATATCATCAACCAGCACCGTAGCAACAAAGGTTGATCTACCAGGTCAGCACAACCCTGCAATAGAGCCTCTAACGCATGCCTAACACACCGGCAACTAAGTCTGCAATTATACATTAGGTCATCAAGCTAGGGTTAACTAAACAGTACAGATACATTCAAGGGCCACTCCCTTATAGTGTGTGTGTGTATCTTAATCCTCTATTTCCGAGTAAACATATTAAATTGAATTATTGCTTTATCTGAGAGTTGGTAACAAAGCACAAAACATATATGAAGATGCACTCTATGTGTCAACTACCAAATACTAGAAAATTGCATAACTTGTTGGGCCAATGTTTGTAAATTGTTATTGAAAATTTTAGCATGTGTTCCCATAAGGACGGTTGTCATATTATAATTCCAAGATACGGATATTATAGAAGGCAATATTAAATCGAGGATGGAGAAATGTTAGGATGCTGTTATGATGCTGTTATGCTGTTAGTATTGTTGGATGTTAGTGCTAAGCATCCTATCTGTTAGTAATTGTTGATTGTTAGTACCAATAATAATTGGGTGGTTAGAGATAAGATTTGGGAAATATCTTGTAACTGCCTTAGCTTGCAGTTTGGTATAAATACTGAACACTTGTGCAAATGCAGGGTATGATTTGTAAAAGATGTTGTTGAAGTAATACAAGAGAAATACTAGCATACAGGTGCAAGGTTAGAACAAGGGTCTTATTATTGGTATCAGCCAGTAACAATCCTCCACGTTTCCCTTCTTGTATGACGCGAGCAACAACGCGTGCCAAAACTATGGATACACGAGTTGCAGCTCTTGAAGGTTCGGTTCAAGAAATCCAATCTTCCGTCGCGACGATCGGGTCAACAATGCAGAACTTGTCCACTGTAATCGCATCCATGGAGTCGCGATTCGCAGCCTTGGAATTTCATTTGGCGGGTACTGATCGTCCTCTTCATGGAAATTCTTCAAATCCCATGGGTAGTTCTGAAGAAACCTTCTCGGATCCAATTGATCATATGGGTCAGCGTTTTTCCCGTCAAGATTCGTCATTTCAACCACGGCCGCCATTGATCAAGCTTGAGTTTCCTCGCTTCTCGGATGGCGATGATCCTTTGGCATGGGTTTACCGGGCAGAGCACTATTTCGATTACTTCACTGTCGACGATAAACAAAAGGTACGAATGGCTTCCTTCCATATGGACAATGAAGCTTTACAATGGTTTCAATGGCGGAACTGCATCAAGAATTATCCAAATTGGAAAGATTTTGTTCATGTCTTCTGTAAAGAATTTGGGCCCTCTGAATTCGAGGACTTTACCGAAGCCCTAGTTCAATTGAAGCAGTTGGGTTCTCTTAAGGAGTACGTCTCTGAGTTTCGTCGGTTAGCGAATCGGACTACGGAGATTGGTCCAGTAATGCTACGCAGTTGTTTCATTGGAGGACTGATACCGGAGTTGCGCCACGATGTCAAATTGCTTCGGCCATCTGATGTACATGAAGCAATTGCTCTGGCTTTCCAATTGGACATCAAACTCTCAGATACCAAGGTTCGACATTTCTCCAGAAATTCTGCGTCTTCTTTCAGTAATGTTACCACCTCAAAATCTGTGCCTCTGTTCTCTGGTCATAATTCTTCTCCTAGCACATCGCGGGCTAGTAATGTGAGGAAACTGTCCTTTGAAGAACTTCAAGATCGTAGGAAAAAGGGGTTGTGTTATTCTTGTCCAGAGAAATGGGTTCGGGGTCATGTCTGTGCTACTCAGCAATAATAAGACCCTTGTTCTAACCTTGCACCTGTATGCTAGTATTTCTCTTGTATTACTTCAACAACATCTTTTACAAATCATACCCTGCATTTGCACAAGTGTTCAGTATTTATACCAAACTGCAAGCTAAGGCAGTTACAAGATATTTCCCAAATCTTATCTCTAACCACCCAATTATTATTGGTACTAACAATCAACAATTACTAACAGATAGGATGCTTAGCACTAACATCCAACAATACTAACAGCATAACAGCATCATAACAGCATCCTAACATTACCCCACCCTAAAAATGAACCTTGTCCTCAAGGTTGGAATGCAGGAAACCGGTTTACAAATTCTGCATAGTTTTCCCATGTCGCCTCCTCCTTAGGATGATGCTTCCACTGCACCAAAACCTCTGTCGTGGATGAACTGCCATGACCTGTTAACCTCCTCCGTAATATTGCCAAAGGATAATCCTCCAAGAGTCCGTCCTCTGTAGCAACAGGTAATGGGACTGCAGGAATGATAGCAGACCCCAATTGTTTCTTCAAGCAAGAAACATGGAAAACTGGGTGAAGTTTTGATGTGGCAGGTAAGTCAATTTTATAAGCCACTTGACCAATCTTCTGCAGCACCTTAAAGGGACCATAAAACCGTGGCTGAAGCTTAGGAAATGGATGTTTAGCAAGAGATTGGTGTTGATATGGTACCAAGCGTAGAAAAACCATATCGCCAACCTCGAAAGATCGTTCACTGCGATGTTTATCAGCATGCTGTTTCATCCGTACCTGAGCCGAGACAAGATTAGTCTTGAGCTGAGACAAAATTCGTCCCCGTTCTTGCAAGCTTCTGTCAACCAAATCAACTTTAGTTGTTCCCGATTCGTAAGTAGGCACAGCAGGAGGTGGTTGACCATATACAACCTCATAAGGTGTCAGCTTTGACGAAGTATGAAAAGTAGTATTGTAGTGCCATTCTGCCCAAGGAAGCCACTGAAGCCACTTTTTTGGTTGATGACTGCAAAAACATCTCAAGTATGTTTCCAAACCCCGATTGGTAACCTCTGTTTGACCGTCGGTTTGGGGATGGTAACCAGAACTGAGACACAATTTGGAACCTTGCAGTGCAAAAAATTCCTTCCAAAAAGAGCTCAAGAAAACAGGGTCTCGGTCACTTACTATTGTGGACGGCATACCATGAAGTTTGAAGATATTATCAACAAACATCTGTGCAACTGAATGTGCAGTATATGGATGAGACAACGGCAGGAAATGAGCATATTTAGAAAGGCGATCGACGACCACAAAAATAATGGTTTTTCCCTTGCAAGGGGGAAGACCCACGATGAAGTCCATTGCTATATCCGTCCACACAGTAGAGGGAATGGGAAGTGGATTAAGTAAGCCAGGGGAAGCAAGAGTCTCAGTCTTGTTTTGCTGACAGACCTGACAAGCTGCCACCCATTGCATCACATCCAATTTCATACCTTGCCAATAGAAGGACCTGGAGATCCGCTTATAAGTCTTAAGGAAACCAGAATGGCCGGCCACTGGAGTGCAATGATGCTCATAGAAAATTTTTGCCCGCCAAGAACTCGATGGACTCAATACAACCCTGCCTTTATACTTCAGAAAGCCATTATCAAAATGGTACTTAGTTGCGGAAGTGGAAGCACCATCAGAAGACAAGGATAAGTCTTTAATCTTGGCAAGAATCCAAGGGTCTTGTTCTCCATGCCTCCTTATATCATCCAACCAACCCATGTACGGATACGAAATGGCAGACAACTCAACATCAGAATTCATTCGAGAAAGGGCATCCGCAGCAATATTATCACATCCTCGTTTGTATTGTATCTCGTAATCGAACCCAAGAAGTTTAGAAATCCACTTTTGTTGAAAAGGGGTGTGAGCTCTGTTTTGTAAAAAGAACTTCAAACTGTGATGATCAGTTTTAATAATAAAGTGTCTGCCTTGAATGTAGGACTGCCACTTCTTGATTGCATGCACAATTGCCAACATTTCTCGTTCATAAGTGGACATTGCTTGAGCTCTAGGACCTAATGCTTTGCTTGTAAAAGCAATTGGTTTACCACCTTGATGTAAAATAGCACCGATTCCAGTATTGGAAGCATCAGTTTCTATTGTAAATTCTTTGGAGAAATCTGGTAAAGCAAGAACTTGGGGAGACACCATAATATCCTTGAGAGCTTTGAAAGCCATAGTAGCCGCATCAGTCCACTGGAAGGCATCCTTTTTCGTAAGAACTGTCAGGGGTCCACAAATCTGCCCATAGTTCGGAATAAACTTGCGATAATATCCCGTAAGGCCAAGAAATCCCCGTAAAGCCTTAACAGAGTGAGGAAGAGGCCAATCCTGTATAGATTTCAGTTTAGAGGGGTCTGCAGCCACCCCTTGCCTGGACACCACATGGCCTAAGTATTCAATTTGGGACTTACCAAAATCACACTTGGTTTTCTTGACAAATAACTGATGGTCTTGGAGGACATTGAAGACCAGGGACAAATGGTGAAGATGGGATTCCCAAGAGGCACTGTACACTAAAATATCGTCGAAGAAAACCAAAACAAACTTCCTCAAATAGGGTCTGAAAATCTCATTCATCAAACTTTGGAAAGTAGCTGGGGCATTTGTAAGCCCAAATGGCATTACTAAAAATTCATAATGACCATCATGGGTGCGAAATGCTGTCTTCTCAATGTCACTAGGATGTACTCTGATCTGATGGTAGCCCGCTCGCAAATCCAACTTCGAAAAAAATTGAGCACCAAATAACTCATCCAACAATTCATCAATTAATGGTATTGGATACTTGTCCTTGATTGTTAACAAATTAAGAGCTCTATAATCCATGCACATCCTCCAGCTATTATCTTTCTTTTTAACTAGCAAAACAGGGGAAGAAAATGGGCTGTTGCTAGCTCGAATAAAACCCGAGTCTAATAATTCCTGGACACATTTCTCAATCTCAGATTTTTGTAAAGGACCATACCTATAAGGCCTTGCACTTGGAGGCTTGCTGCCTTCCAAAAGAGGGATTCTATGGTCATGAGAACGGGAAGGAGGCAGTGTGGTTGGTGCTTGGAATACAGAAGCAAACTGAGATAATAGACTATCCAACTCAGTTGTTTGAAGAACAGTGAGATCCCCAACAATAGCAACCTGAGTCTCGGGCTCAATGAAGAAAAGAACTACACCAAAAGGACCTTGAGACAACAACTTCTCCACTTGACAGGTTGAAATGGGCAGTGGTGAAGGGGGAGGAGAACTACAAAGACAATAGTGCTTCCTACCCAATGTAAATTCCATTTTGAGTTTGTCAAAATCCCAAAGAATAGGACCCAAAGTTCTCAACCATTGAGCTCCTAAAACCACATCACAACCACCCAATTGTAGTACATAGAAATCAGAAATATACTCATATTGTTGAATCTGCAACTTAATCTGAGAACAACAACCCTTACTGGCAATGGTTCCCCCATTTGCAATCATTACCTCAAAAGAATTATTAGAGTCAACCTTCCAACCCAATTGTTTGGCAGTAGACAAGCTGATGAAGTTATGTGAGCTACCCGAATCCAACAACACAACAACTGGGCAATTTTTTATGAACCCAGAAACCTTCATAGTTTGAATATGTTGAGGAGCGGATGAACCAAAAACTGCACAAGCTGTAATTTCAATTTGTTGATCATCTTGACCCTCACCCCCTATATCCTCAATCCTATCAGCAGAAAGGTCTAATAGTAGTAATTGCTGAGTAGCACAGACATGACCCCGAACCCATTTCTCTGGACAAGAATAACACAACCCCTTTTTCCTACGATCTTGAAGTTCTTCAAAGGACAGTTTCCTCACATTACTAGCCCGCGATGTGCTAGAAGAAGAATTATGACCAGAGAACAGAGGCACAGATTTTGAGGTGGTAACATTACTGAAAGAAGACGCAGAATTTCTGGAGAAATGTCGAACCTTGGTATCTGAGAGTTTGATGTCCAATTGGAAAGCCAGAGCAATTGCTTCATGTACATCAGATGGCCGAAGCAATTTGACATCGTGGCGCAACTCCGGTATCAGTCCTCCAATGAAACAACTGCGTAGCATTACTGGACCAATCTCCGTAGTCCGATTCGCTAACCGACGAAACTCAGAGACGTACTCCTTAAGAGAACCCAACTGCTTCAATTGAACTAGGGCTTCGGTAAAGTCCTCGAATTCAGAGGGCCCAAATTCTTTACAGAAGACATGAACAAAATCTTTCCAATTTGGATAATTCTTGATGCAGTTCCGCCATTGAAACCATTGTAAAGCTTCATTGTCCATATGGAAGGAAGCCATTCGTACCTTTTGTTTATCGTCGACAGTGAAGTAATCGAAATAGTGCTCTGCCCGGTAAACCCATGCCAAAGGATCATCGCCATCCGAGAAGCGAGGAAACTCAAGCTTGATCAATGGCGGCCGTGGTTGAAATGACGAATCTTGACGGGAAAAACGCTGACCCATATGATCAATTGGATCCGAGAAGGTTTCTTCAGAACTACCCATGGGATTTGAAGAATTTCCATGAAGAGGACGATCAGTACCCGCCAAATGAAATTCCAAGGCTGCGAATCGCGACTCCATGGATGCGATTACAGTGGACAAGTTCTGCATTGTTGACCCGATCGTCGCGACGGAAGATTGGATTTCTTGAACCGAACCTTCAAGAGCTGCAACTCGTGTATCCATAGTTTTGGCACGCGTTGTTGCTCGCGTCATACAAGAAGGGAAACGTGGAGGATTGTTACTGGCTGATACCAATAATAAGACCCTTGTTCTAACCTTGCACCTGTATGCTAGTATTTCTCTTGTATTACTTCAACAACATCTTTTACAAATCATACCCTGCATTTGCACAAGTGTTCAGTATTTATACCAAACTGCAAGCTAAGGCAGTTACAAGATATTTCCCAAATCTTATCTCTAACCACCCAATTATTATTGGTACTAACAATCAACAATTACTAACAGATAGGATGCTTAGCACTAACATCCAACAATACTAACAGCATAACAGCATCATAACAGCATCCTAACAATGGAGAGCCGCAATGGCTACAGTATCAAAGGCAAAGATATGACAGATACTATTGCTCTATTTTATTTGTGGCCAAGGCCAGTCCATATATAATTCACCTAAACTTTGCTTTACAATTACTTCCAAGGCAAGATGCATAAAGTCGTTAGCCAAATGAAAGGAATGTGCATAAAGACCCAAGATTAGCTTCGCTGTCAAGTTTGTGGCTTTTCTCTTTGAAAAAAGATTATTTATGTGCATGTTAATGGATTTTAAAACATTGCAACTTATTCTAACTTTATATACATTTGTAATTGTATCAACATCATGAATGTCACAATTAGTTGTCATGCATATCTCGTACATTTTATTTCATAACATTTCATGCAACGTTGTGCGAAAATGGATGATATGTCATTATAATGTTATATTACTTATGAATGCATGTTCTTAAACAGAGTTCAAAATTTTTCCACCTAAAATTCTCTATGACCTTTCTAGCTACGACTTATTTACTTAAGTGACACATGTCTTTCTGACTTAATTTGTCTTTAGTTTTTTTATTTTTTAGGAGACAAATTGAAGTGTTAATACTGTTAAGTGGGGTTTAAATGAATGACCAAGTGTCAACAATGACATAGGTCACAGAGATGTCACATAAGATTTTGGGTGCAGAAGATTTGATCTCTCTTACACTAGGCATACAAGATATTGAAGCAAAAACGTACAGATAATTAATTGTAGCTAGCTAGTTTGGAAGATTCATTTGTTTAAGTTAGGAAATTAATGTTGTGATTAGTAGTGAAGTAAAGGTCTTTATAGTTTGTTACTGGGGTTGATCTGCTGGCTTGTTGTATAAGTAGACATGCATTTTCAGCGTGTGACATGCTGAGAGCTCAGAGATTTTGGGTCCCGTCTGCTCGTACAACATTTGACACAAAATTAAATCAAATACATCAGGGAATCAAGATGAGTGGTATACATTGTTCATTTGATGCTTCAATTATCCTTGTATTATTGAGGATAAAAGGCAAGACACTAGCTAGCTAGCTTGGAGACATGCAGATTATAGATTGTCTCAATGTTTTGTTGTCATCCCATTGAACCCAAATTATTAATAATTTAAAATCTAATAAGTTGCCCACAGGTTTATATCATGGGGTTACACTGCTAAACACATGTAGAAATTGATGATTTGATCCCACCGATCAATTTTCAGTGCTTAATTGTGTCAAATCTTTATGAAAATTATTCGAGACTTTTTTGGTTTTTTATACTAATAACAATCATGAGACCTTAATCATTCCACAACTATATTAAACAATATGGTAAAAACATCATAACACTAATAGCAAAATCTATCATTTTACCCAAATAACTATTTTCCCACTTTCACTCGAAAAGTAGTAATATTCCATGCATAATCAATTGTAAGATCCACAACTTTATCATTTCAGAATTCTCTTCAATTGGCCTAATGTAGTTTTCCAAAGCAACATTTCTTGTAAGGAATTATACACTAATCTCTTACTTTTTTGTTTACTTTGTGATGCGAGAAGAGATATGCACATAATTGTATACAACTGTTACATATATGCCACCTTCAACATCATTAGTACAACTTGAGAAAACAATTTGCGTAGAAGAAACTACCCTTGAAAAACAGATTCAGCATTCAGCAGCTCCCAGTTGATATACACAACTTGAGAAAACAATTTTCGTAGAAGAAACTATCCTTCAAAATCAGATTCAGCACCAACAACTCCCAATTGACATATATAAATTTTTCATCAGAAATTAAAATGGTAGAATGAGCTCAACTGTAGGTATGGCTTTCAATATAACACATATGGTCCTTGTAAGCTGAAGTATGATACATAAATTAAACAAAGCAAAATTCAGTTAATCAGTTTGGATTCTCGTACAGTCACTTATAAAGAAAACCTACAAACTAATAGACCCTCTGCGAACCATATGGACACATCCAGGTTGAAAACGCAGCTAATTAAGTTGTTACTTGAAACTTTGTCAATGATGACAGGCTTCAGTCAGAATCTGCTGCAACACAGAAAAGTCTATGCATGTTGGATCGCTAACCTGTGAAGTTACAAATGAAAAAATTGAAGTAATCTTGTTTTAATCAGAACTAATTAAGCTGCGAAACATGTACTACCTCAGATTGGATGGTGTAGACAAGTCTTCTGTTAACCTGGGTAGTAGAACAGCTGATTACATTAAGTCCTTGTCCAAGCAGTATTTTAAGCATTCTTGATAGGAGAAAACCTTGCTCTGGAGATCGGCCGGTACTGACTACAATCTCAACGCCGGCTAAGCAAGGGTGGACTGCAACTAGGGTACTTGCTGCAGTTGATGAGCTACCACTGCTCCCATGGCCAACAGTACTAGCACTCAAATTGGACAAGCCTGACCCCATCTTTAGCTCACCTCTCTTGGCACCAAATATTTTGATTCTCGTTTGCAGCTGTTTGATATAATTCACTGCCTCGTTCATATGATCCGCCAACGAACGTTTTCCCTGAAATAATCCAACAACACAATTATGGTCGAGGATAAAGCCCTAAAATTTGACAAAATTGGTCAAAACCCAAGAAAAAAATTGACAAAGTAATAAACACTTACCGATCGTCCCTAAAAATCTGTTTAGTAAGCAAGAAACAATTTTTGGTGCCTAGGGTACTTTAATCACAGGGAAATTGAACCAAGTAGGGAGAAATCAAAGTGAAAGAAGTATTTAAGGTTCGATCTTTACCTTGACAAATTCAAGAGGAAGTACAGATCGAAGTGATCCATAAAGGTTGGCCATTTCTTGCCTTCTCTTCTTTTCGATTTCTCTATGCATCACCTTCTTTTTCTCATCATCGTCATTTGACTTATCTTGATTTTTCGCACCATCCGAAGTCAGGGCTAATGATGATTTTCTCCGCTGGCCTCCTGTATTAAGGTTATTGAACATACCGACATCCATTGAAGTAGCATATATGTGACAATATCAGATCTCCTGAGATTCTATTTTGGTCGAAGGAATAAATAGATGAAATACGGAAGACCAACTCTCATATTTCGTTGCTGTAAAGGAAACATTGGATAATAGAATACTCAAACCGCTCTTCAAGGTTTTTTCGCAGAGCGGTAAAGAAGGCAAAATAGTTTATCTGTTAGTTAGGGTTTTAGATCTTCGATAGACCAAATAAAAGATTCCCCAAAAAGTCTCTTGTTGGGCGCTGTGCCTATGTTGAAATATTGCGAGTTTGCAAACCAGCCACCCAACCCAGCCACCCACTTTCTCTCCAGTCCCCTATCTCCCCAACCCACGTTTGTGTTTTTTTATTTTTTTTATTTTTTAAATTTTAAAAAAAATGTTATGACACTTCAAAACAGTCATTCTACACTTTTTATAAATGTATTTTTCTGTTAAAAATAATAAGTTTGGAATGCATAATAACTTTTTGGGTAAATCTCAGTTTATTACCCTCAAGTTTTGTGGTTTTCAACATTTGGTACATGAAGTTTTTTCGTCCCAAAGTTATACCCGAAGTGTTAATTTTGGGATAGTCTCATACATCCGTTAGTCTGACTGTTAAATTAGTCGTTAACTGATAACGTGGCGCCCACGTGGATAATGACTGGACGCCACATGTCAATATGGGGCCCACGTTAATATTAAAATTTTTTAAAAATAAAATAAAATTTTGGGTGTTCACCCTTCCTGACCCCCTTCCTCCTTCTGCCTCCTTTCTCTTCCTTACACCCATCCTCCCCATACACCCACCCATTCCCCTCATCTCTCTCTCGGTATAAAAAAATGGGTCGTCTGGTTCAGCTCCTTCCCTGTTGCCGTCGAATGGAACCAATTCAAGGAATGGAACAGGTCGAGTTCGGGTTCATACCGAGCCGACTATGTTGGAGAATTGCAAGGTTTTGTCAAAGAATTATAAGGTTCGATGGACGTTAAGTGTTGAGGACAATCTGATCGATATCAGATTGGAGGCCGCCACTAGGACCATGAATTACATGGCTTTCGGGTGGGCCAACCCGAATTCGACTTCCGAGCTCATGCTCGGAGTTGATGTGTCCGTCGCAGGGTTCAAAGAGGATGGCATGGCGTTTGTGAAGGATTTTTACATCACAAAGTACAGTGAGTGCACCTTGTACAAGGACGGCGAGGTGATGGGGGTTTGCCTCGATTCCAGATACAAAGGGTCCGGCCCGAATGGTGGAAGAGAATAAGTGGTCTGGTTCGGCTCCTTCCCCGTCGCCGTCGCATGTAACCGATTTAGGGAACGAAACCCAAACAAATAACAGTGATGAAATCATGAGGAAGTTGAAGTATCTTGTCCCAGGAAGCTTCTGGATGTAACAACTTGGCAAATTTGAACAGTGACAAGTGACTGTTTTGGTGCTATGGCTGTTGCTGCTGTTGATCATTCAATTTCATTGATTTACTTTTCTTTCATGCTTCGAAAAAATCACAACCTTTCATCCAAAACCCAAAACCTTCACAAAATTCAGTAGGTTTTCGCCGAACTTGTAGAAAGGCAGAGCTCGTTAAGGTTTACATTGTCGACCTTCGATAACACCGACCTATATGTGCGGTGGCGAGGCCTACATCATACCCAGATAGATGGAAGATGAGCGGGTAGATGAGTGCAAATGAGAGAAGGAAGGGAGAAAAAGAAGAATGGGTGGGTGTGCGGGGAGGATGGATACAAGGAAGAGAAAGAAGGGAGAAAAAGTGACACACCTCGACCCGGAATGTCCACTAGGACCCCGAATCGAGCTGTGAAGGCTGACACCTAGACGGTGACGAAGCCATAAAGTGTGATAATGTATAAAATGTGAATAAATTAAAATCTAAAAATGCCTAAGTACATGAGTGCGCGATGAGCGAGTCTGGACCCATTTCACGCATGATACAGAGCATATGTATAGTACAGTAAGGTAAGATAATGATTATACCATCATAAGAAGACATCTGTACTGAAAAGTGCCACGAATCCTCATCGATACGGAACTTTGCTGCTAGAACCTGAAGGGGTGCAAAAATAGAAAATGTGAGTGAGTGAAACAAAACTTTTCAAACCAATTTCAATTACCAAAGGCAGTAGCCCCTCATCGTAATACCTGTATAACTTCCCAGAAAATAACAGGCGTGACTATAACTCTAAAGTTTAACCAAAGTAACAGTTTCACAGTTATGTCATGTCAAATATCTCAACAAGAATAAGTAACTCAGGTGAAATAAATCAATATTAAATGGTATGTCAGCCGGATCCACCTATTGTGGCCTGTACGGCTGAACCAATAGCTTATCAACATGCTAACCGAAGTTACCTCACATGACCTGTACGACTTATCCATATCTCATCAATCAATGATAGCATATAAGTCAGGAGTCACCTATAGTGACCTGTATGACTTATCCATATCTCATCAATCAATGCTAGCACATAAGTGGGGAGTCACCTATAGTGAACTATACGACTTATCCATATCTCATCAATCAATGCTAGCACATAAGTCGGGAGTCACCTATAGTGACCTGTACGACTTAATCTATAGCTCATCCCTGCACACGAGTCGGAACCACCTCTAGTGGTCTGTACGACAGGACTGGGTGTAAATAAGTACGCTTAGTGCTACGATCATGTGAAGACTGTGAGAATAATTGCGGGTCGCCTATAAGTCGGAACCACCTATTGTGGTTTGTACAACATGCCTGTGCACCTACCTTGAGTCCAAGGTAAGCGTAAGGTGCGGGAGGTGAACATCACGTGAAGGACTGTACCCTGGCCATATGCGGGAGCACTAACACCAGGGTGCAGGTTTATGAGCTCTCAATGCACCTCAATATAACATGTACAACTCATGGGCAACTTGTACGATAGTGTCAAAGTTGCCTAACACATAAATGTAGTCATGCTATAACTCCATCAATTCAACTAATACCATAAACTCACTTGAACTTACCTGGGTGTCCTGCGTTCACCTTTGCACTTTAAAGCATTCACAATAATTGTGTGCAGGTAATATACATACGGATATACCATGATGCAATCTAATACTTAACCATGTCATAGCATTTTCAATTATATACATACATATATATATATATATATATAATATGGCATAAAATGCATAAGCTGTAACGCCCTACTCCCGAACTATTTATTTTTGGGATAATCATCGGTGATAAGCCCAACTAGACACAGTTTAATTAACTATCATTACTTACGTTTCTTTACTTTAATTTCTTGATTCTTCACACATTGATTTATAACCAACATTTAACCACCACCACATATGGTTAAATCTCACATTTTACACCAATGTCCCTTACATTGTTCAATTCCCCAAACAAAGCTATTGTCTTAGTTATTTAATCTCACCTCTTGTATGGCTGCATCTATAGTCTCGTTAGACTGCCTACGTACCTTAAATAGGGATCAAGTCATTCGTAGTACACGCATGTACTTCTAAACATTCACAGAAATTATATGAAATATTCAATTTATAAATGTTTGTGAAGATGTCAATCTTATACACACACACACACACACACACACGATATAAGGGAAAAGACCCACTCACCTTAGGTCCGCGCTACAACTCCTAAGCAAGAATATCGAGACGTCACGAATGATCCTTACCTAGAACAATTATTCATTCATGTCTCAGAACTCTTATCCATAGAACCCGTAATTTACATAAAACACATCCTAAGGACGTTCTACAATGATTTGATATCCATTGACCAAAAGTCAACCTTCGGTCAAAGATCAACGGTAGGGTCCACGACCCTATGTAACTCAATCCGGAAGATCCGCATCTTGGATTTCTAATCCGAAACTTCTAAAGATCCACATTATACTTCTAGAACATAATACTAAAGTTTCATTATGATTCAACGATTGGATCTTCGCTAATTGCCAATTCAAGTGGCAGTCAACGTTTTATTTTACGAACATATAATTCCAATTTGGGAAGATCCGTACGTTGGATTCCCAATCTGTAAGTTCCTACATTCTTCAAATATTACGTACTACAATGTAACAAAGTTTGGTGACGATCCAACGGTATAAATACCTATTAACCTATCGTAAAGAATTTAGGTTCCAACGATCAATCTACGTCATTCAAATATCAAAACTGAAATTAAGACATTTAACATAGCCTAAAAATAGCATTGGCAGCCCACTGACCAAGCGCCGCCGTGGGTGGCGGTCGGCCGTCCCGACTCGTCGGAAAATCCAACTATTTCTAAAAACTCTCAAAAATTAAAAAAATGAAGATCTCAAAGAGTAAAGCAAACTTTAGACCTGTGGCTAAGGCCAATTTGGTTGGGAAAAGCCCTAATTTCTCTTAAGCCCATTGGAAACCCTAAAAATGGGTGTTTTCAATTCGACTCCAAAACCGTTCTAACGCCCCAACCACTACTTGGGCTTTGTTTCAGAGCTCAAGGGGAGGCTAATGATGGTGGAGATCAACAGAATTTCATTCAAAAATGATGGATCGCCGTCAATGATGTCATTGGCATCATGCTTCTTCTTTCACGAAATTGAACTCCAAGACCCTTAAATTTGAGCTAAAGTGGTAGATAGGGAGTTGTGGAATAGATTTTGGATGAAGGAATGGTGAAATTCGACTGAAATATGGCGGAAATCGGCCCGAATCAAACCGGGTCATTGCTGGGTACACAGGTCGACGGGTGAGCCCGTTTCTCCCTCATTTTCTTATCTCTCCTTTCCCTTATTTCTTCTCTTTCTAATTGGGCAGCTTCTTCCTCTCCCTTCTCCTAATTCATCCAATCCTCATCTCTTCTAATGGATAGGGCAACAACTCTCTCCATTTCTCTCCTCCGGTTCTGCCTTTTTTTTCCTCCCCATAAAACCCTTTTTCTTTTCTTCCTCCCTTTCTTTTCCAACCACCCCTAATAATAAATATAATAATAATATGAAATGAATGAAATAATAAATAACAATCCTTACCAACATACTTTTGGAATACAGTAAGGTAATCGTTCATACGCGTCGTGAACTAGCGATCAACGAAAATCAATACCCTTGCTACTGGGGTATTCTCGTAAATTCACATGTTAAAATTTATAAAATCATAAAAATTAGGGACGGGTTATCACAAGAAGGGATAGGTGAACACCCAGAATTTTTTTTTAAAATTTTTTAAAATTTTAAATATTCATGTGGGCCTATATTGACATGTGGCATCCAGTCATTACCACATGAGCGCCATGTCATCAGTTAACGGCTGATTTAACAGCCAGACTAACAGATGTACGAGACTATCCCAAAATTAACACTTTAGGTATGACTCTGGGAGGAAAAAAAACTTCATGTACCAAATGTTGAAAACCACGAAACTTGAGAGTAGTAAGCTAAGATTTACCCTAACTTTTTAGTATCTTATACTTTAGGATTTTTGCCATTAAATTTTAGTTGTTGTATCTTTGACGAATAATCTGATAGTTAAAACTCTAGAGTATAAGTGGAAAAAATATATTGAGGTTCCACCATAAAATCAACTGGAATATGGGGAGTAGCCTTTGCAAGGTTCATTCTTCCATCGATGTGAGATTCATTCTTAACAATAAGATCTTCCAAAGCATATTAGAAAATTCCTACATAATGAGCGAAAATTAAATACCCAAACTGAAGATGATATTTACATATTAAGAGACTTTGTATCTTCACTTAGTCTGTAAAGTTTTCTTTTTTATATTTGAAGTGAGGTCGACTTTGTGGTTAATTTGAACAAAAAAAAAAAAAAAAAAAGAAGTTGTTCCCTTATGTATATATTTCCAAAGCATGAGAACATGACTTAACAAGAGGTTTAAAGTTGAAAACCAATTCACAAGGCCCATGTGATAGATCACTTGCATGATGATATTGTCATTGCCTCCCTTCCTAGTACTAGGCTGAATTAGGAGTAGTTTGGTATGGGATCCAAATTGAAAATGGGGTTCCGAATTTCAAACCGAAAATTTTTGGAATGAGAATTTGAAGACTAATTCTGAACTTCCAATTTCGTTATTTCAAATTTTCGGGATTCTTGAAATGTTTTCGGTATTTCGGGATGGATTGGGATTGGATTTTGGGTTTTGGGTAGAAATTTGAGATTTTGGTTTGTGGCCTAAAATTTGGCCGGGCTTTTGGATTGAAATTTTGTTGCCCAATTTCATATCAATTGAAATTTAGGCTTTTTACCTATTACCAATTTGAAATTTCACACAAATTCATTCTTACCAAGTCAAATTGATGTTCCAAAGTTCATACTACTTAATTTCATACTTCTATTTCTAATATAGTCTATTATCAAATTACTTAAATTCAACATTCAACATGCATGCAACCAAAAAAAAAAAAATATATATATATATATGTATAGATTTTCGGTTCGGTTTAGGATTCTTGAACTATTGAATATGTAATCCCAATTCCCGTACTGAAAGGCTCGGTATCGATTCGCTATGAATCCCAAAATTTTCGGTATTATCTGTTTGGGAATTTTTCGGTAAGGGATTGATTTTTTTTTTTACTTGATTTGGAATTTTCGAAAAATATTTCCAGCCCTAGGCTGAATCGATGGTATGAAAACGTTTGATTAAACGGCCGAATTGAACTTATAATTTGTTAGTTAGGTGGCGTATAAATCCCTCCAAATTCAGAACCCAAGTTGACATTGACTGGAATTTAGGGCTGGGCACAGGTCGGGCCCAAGTTTGGAGGAACTAGACCTTACCCGTTTTAAATAGTAACGAGGCGGGCATGATCGAGTAAAAGGATTTTGAGTTTGGGAACCGGACCTAACCCGGCCCGTTTAAAACTGGCCGATTTGGGACGGGTCCAATTACTTTTTTTTTTTTTGGTTTTGATACAGAGCTCTAGAATGTTCCACGATTCCAGATTGCTCCCTCTACTCACACTAGTAGCTGAACGGTGGTGAATCACTGAATGTGGTGGTCCCCATCTCTCTTGTTTATATATCCCAATCCTAAATCAAGGTCTCTGTCTCTCGACTCTAATATGGTGTGAGGTGAGAAGATAATCTGGGTAGAGTTTCCTCAATGCCATCAGATAACACTCTGGCCAAAACTGGTATTTCATACTGGTAAATCAACGCCGTGGAAGGAATCAGAGTCGGAAAGTAAGAAAGCGGCCTCAAATTTTTCTTTGAGGCCATCACACAAACAGCATCCAGGCTTGGAGTAGAGAATGAGTGCTCATGAAGGATTTGAAGAAAAAAAAAGAAACAGCAAAAGGGGTGAAGACCTACCTCGCCAGATGAACACCAACCAGAAACTGATAGACTTGCAGATCGGTTCATAAAGGAATGCGCGAACTACACATAACACGTAGATCGACATTAAGATTTTGTGATTAGCGAGATCGATTACGATGCCGCCCGTGGACTTGAGTTGTAGACGATGCAGATGTTGGACCTGATTTGCAGAGAGTGCAGTCGTTGGAGTTTCACGCGTTGAAGTTTCAAATGATGCAGATTGACATCGAGTTTATGGTGAATAGGAATTTGGGAGGCACCGTCGCAGTTGAGCAGGATGAGGAGAGAATGAAAGAGTGTGGTGTCTGGTGGTGTTATTTTGTTAGATGGCGAAAAACAAACGAAGCGAATGGAGGCTTTAACAGTCCTATGATGGAGGAGATGATGTCGGAGTGGTGGTGGTCATCAGGGCCCAGACTTGCGACGTCAGTGATGTTGGGATGGTGGAAGAGATGATGTCGGGGTGGTGGAGGAGATGACGAAGCGAGATGGCGAAAGGGAATCAAGTTGAGTTCGAGGACTGCAGACTCTAGTGATAGAGTCGAGCTCGAGGAGACCTAGGTCTTAGGGTGAAGTTAATGGTTCATATTAGATGTAGGTTACTCTTCAATCTCGTCCGTCCATTACAATTACAATCGGGCCGGGCCGTGTACCCTCTTTTCTATATATTTGGACTCGGCCCGCCCCTAAAATTTCAAAGCCCCACCCCGCCCCACCATGTTTCTCTTTTTAAAAATTAGGAATCGACTCGTACCCGCCCCAACCCGTAGTTCCTATACCTATTTGCACACCCCTACTGGAATTCACATGGTTGATAGTTGGTAAGGATTACAAGTTACACGAATTCAATTAAATATTTGGATCATGGGACTCGTGGGTATCTCATATTATATATAAGTACCAATTGGTTTTGATAGTTTTCTTTCATTTTCTCTGTAGCCTTTTCTACCCCATTTGTGCTATGATAGGGCTTGCAACTATGGTTGAGAGTATGAATTTCATATTGGAGAAAGAATGGACATTATATGTGTTTATGAGTAATTGGACTACTTTATATGTTACCAATTGGTTTTTATGTTGAAACTTTGACTTTTTTATGTTATCGGAGCATGTTGACTCATGTGTGAAGCTCAACAGCCACATGTGCTCCACATCACTCAATTTGTATTGTCCACGTAGAATTATGACTCCTTGTATTGATTTGTGTAAAGTATTAAAATATATAGGGTTATATCAATACCTATTTAATTAGGTTGGAATCCTACACTAGTAACAATTGAAGTTTACATTCCTTTAATACATGCAATAGCCCTTCCCGAAAAACTGAACGAGCCTGATCAGACAAGTTTGGAACAAATTAAGGACACACCATGCCGAGATTGACGAACATAAAAGAACGCCAAACGAGATCGTGCAAAATAAAACAAATCCAGGCAGTTTCGATATAAGCATGAGCAAGAGCATGGTATTTTGATTCACCACTTGATCAAGACACAATAGGTTGCTTATTAAAGCACCGAGATATGAGATTAAAACAAAGATCAACCAGTGGTGAAACGACGAGTGTTTGGACGGTGGACCCAATCAGCATTGGTAGGCATATAAGGTAGCATAAGCAAGCCGAGGAGTCAATGTGATGCCAAGTTTCAAAGTACCTTTTACATAACGGAGAATTAGCTTGGCGGCAATCATAAGAGCAGTGTGAGGGTAGCCCATAAACTGAGCAACAATATTGAGAACAAAGAAAATATCAGGTCGAGTGAGAATGAAATACTGTAAGGAGCCAAACAACTTACGATACAGAGTATAAAAGCCAAGTCACAAGCATACTTAAGTTGATTGATGTGAAGTCCAGTGGAATTTCGTATAACCTATAAGCCTAAGAAATAACTGAGGGGACCCAAATCTTTGATGTCAAACTGTAGGCTAAGAAAAGTAGTGAACTGAGAAGTAAGAGCATCAAAACTGCCAGTGGTAACAACATCATCAACATAGAGTAAGAAATAAATAGTGACGAAGACATTGTGAAAAAAAAAAAAAAAAAAAAAAAAACAGCGAAGAATCAGTGTGACCTTGCCAAAAGCCAAGACAAAATAAGAAGGAACTGATTGGGTGGAACCACCAACAAGGAGCTTGTTGAAGGTCACATAAAAATTTCTAAAGATGAAAACATAATGCAAATGAGCGGGATCGACTAACTCTGGAGGCTGAGACATTTAAACATCTTCTTGAAGATACACATGAAGGAATGCAATTTCACATCTAATTGTCGAAGCGGCCACACGTGAGAAATAGCAAGACTCAAGACAGTGCGAACGGTGGCTGATTAGGCAATGGGGTTAAACACTTGGAATAATCAATGCTATGACGTTGATGGAAACCCTGAATGAAGAAAGTTGATGTTCCACTATAAATATATTGGAAATATGGGGTGTACCTCAATTACTCATGAGTACATGCAAGATTACTCATTTTTTCGATGTGGGATTCACACTCTCTATACACCTTCTTGCTTGTGGCGAATTTAATTTTTAAGCATAGCACATGGACAAGACAAGTCGGGTGACGTGGAACATGTGTGGCCGTTGGGCTTCAAACATAGGACAATCTACTATAATATTATCTAGAATTCTTACTCCTTTTATTGATTGGTGTAAAGTATTTACAATATATAGAGAGGTTATATCAATCACTATTTAGGTAGGAATCCTACACTAATTACAATTGGAAATTACATTTCTATAATACATGCAATAATTACCAAGAAGATCCCATATTACATAACTTTATAAAAATCCATGTGGTGGGTTTGAAAATTTGTCACATGTGAAAGTACGTGTTGAAAGTTGAATTTCATGTTAAAAAAGGAAGAAACCTTACATGACCTTACATCTGATTTTACTTGCCATATTGTCAATTAGTTTTTATAAAAGAACCTCAACTTTTTTATCTGCAACACTCAGTGTGGGAGTATGTATCAATGAAGGCTATTATCCTAACCAACAACTAGGAGGGTCATATTGTAAAACCTTATTTGTGAATATCAATGAATTCTCGTTAATATTACTTGGCCCTCAAGTAACTTGAATATTGAGTTACTTGGCATACAAATGATCTTAAAATCCTAGTAGAGTAAGAATCGTGCAGTCTTAAATTTAAACTCTGTGCCATTAATTTATCGTAAACCCTATTAAATCTGACATAAATTGATATCATGATGGGACATAATTGATGTGATTATGATTTGATTAATATCTTTCTTATAATAGGCTAGACAAAGAGAAAAACATATAAGTAGAGGTGTCTCTACTCTCACACATATCGTTCTCTCCATTGCTATACCCTATTCATAAAGCATAAAACACCTGAGTGTTCAGAGTAGAAGACTTTCAGTCTACTGCTTATCATCATACTGATACATATTTGTCTACATCATCTACTGTAATCCTATATACATGTTGATGATTTAGTTTAATGTCTTATACATGTAATGCTTTTGTTTAATGTCTGATACATATAGCGCCTCAAATCGTGATGATTTAAATATACATTCACAATGGAAATCTCAACTGTTGTTGATCTGTAATATATTCATTCTTATATACCACAATAAACAATACATATTTGACATTTAATAATACAGTTATATCGTGGAAATTTTAAATTACAATATTTGCTTGATAGTAGTTAACATTTTGCTTTTGATCAATATAAAAGTGGATTCTATGAAGATATGCTCACAGCATGCTGTCCCATTGTGCCCATACCAGGGAATCAATCGAGAACATAGCCTAGTATACAAAGTGTAATAATATAATTGATTGAAAATCTTGAAATAATATTTTTAACCAATTATATTATTAAATTTAATAAATCGGATCGTATTCTTGATACACTAAAAAAAAATTCTTCAAGGCAAGTATGTGGGACATCGGATTGAATTTATTTTGAGGACAACAAGATCTTGCGGCCCATTTTAAGTTGAAGGGACTATAGGGCTTGCAACGGGACCCTGACAAGCTTACTTAATTTGGTAGGTTACTAGAGCACTAGGGCACATGACTAGGCATTTTCCATCAAGAGATGGTCGAAGAAATCCTAAGCGCATGATATCAATATCGATCCCCTTTGTAGGTTTTAAGCCTCTCTCTCTCTCTCTCTCTCTCTCTCTATTTTTCTTGTTTTATTTTTACTTTTTACAGAAAGTAATGCATATGTCTTTAGCATTACCTTGGCGGCTTGGCCCGTCAAGAGATGATCGGAGAAATCCTAAGCGCAGGATATCAACATCGATCCCCTTTGGAATCCTTTGTAACCAAATGAGAAAAATTAATAGACATGTTTTGTCTATGGGAAATCCTAAGCGCAGGATATCAATATCGATCCCCTTTGGAATCTTTTGTAACCAAATGAGAAAATTAATAGACATGTTTTGTCTATGGGATAATCTATGATTTGGTATGATAACTATGCTTTGATGACAAACATAAAGTCTTAAAGCGGACAGTACCACCTTATATTACATCCCATCAACTTGTTGGATACATCATAAGACCAAATCCAACTCATGGTCTAAAACCTATAATTTCCCTTCTATTCCCCCCAATCCATTCCAACCCTAGTTCTAATTTGGGCCTAAAAATAAATAATAATAATAAAAAAAGGCTAGAAACCGGCTAGGATTTAGCCCAGAAAATGGTGTGGGCCCCACCAGCGCAAGTGAAACTGGGCAGTTGGAAGGCAGACGCCCCCTTGCGACACGCCCAAGGCCGAGACCGGCATGACCCCACCCACATAGGCCTGTCGGCCACCTGCGTCAGAGAATCAACGGCTAGTTTCACGAGCAACTGACTGAGATCAACAGGCCGTTGGTTGATCCAACGGCCTACATTCCTTTTTTTTTTTTTAGTTTTATATTTATATTTATATTTTTATTGAATCCAACGGTTGATATTGAATATAATCAAACCGTGGGGAAGATTATTTCATGGTGAAGCCGCATAGACAAATGATGTCAATGAAGGTGTCGATTTGTTGACCCCAACTTCTTCTTTTGCAAGGCCCCTGGGAAGAGATAAGCAAAAGGAGGCAAAGAGAAAAGGGAAGTTCCAAGATCCGATTAGTGCACAAATTGTTGCCGGATTTGCAAGATTGGCCAAAAGTCATAGCTGTTGGGAGGAAGAAGCGGTCCGAATGGGTTTGGCCATTACGCACGAAAGGGATAGAAAGCAAGAAAGGTTCGAATGTAATTTCATGATGGAGGACCTCAACAAATACACTCTAGAGAGGAAGAAGTTCTTATGTGATAAGCAAAAGGAAATTTTGCGAAGGCATTGCCACAAGGAGTATATTTCAAGATGATGATTCATCTCAAGGCTATATCCCAAGTCCACCATCAAGTCCACCACCAAGTCAAGATGGTGGATATCATTATTAAGTTTATATAGTTTATGAATTATCGATTGTATTAAGTTTATGTGGTTTATTAATTGTCGTTTGCATTAAGTTTCATGTATCGATTTAGTGATTTTCAAATATTTATCAAAATTTAAATATTTTAGGTTAAAATGTTAATAAAATTAGTTTAGGATAGTCTACATATTTTTTTTTTAAAGTTAATTAAAAAAAAGAGCAAAAATTCATTTTTAATAATCTGGGGCTAAAATTTTAGGTCATAATGGTTGGAGCAGAAAAACCGTTTTTGGGTCAAAACCTAAATTTTTTGGGCTAAAAATTTTAGGTTTTAAGCCAATGGTTGGAGATGGTCTAAGACTGAACATTGAACAGTAGTAGTCATCGTTGTCTTTCATTTAATTATAGGAGAGGACAACATAAAACCCATCAAACCCACGACTCCAATAATATGGATAATATAGGTAGAGAGCATTATTAATATATCATCCTAGCGTTAATCATTATTTCTATGGTCTTGTCTCGGAGTGTAGAAATTTGATCATAGAGAATTAGAGTTGCAATTGCAACATGTTCATAAAGAACATAATCTTGCAACTAACAGGTTAGTCAAGTTGAGTTTGAATAGCGAGATGGATTTTCAAGAGCTTGCGAAGCCACCTCATTGTTTAGTTCAAACTCTTTCAAATGATTGCTCTAGAGTTGCTAGAGCTAGACTAGTTGTTCCTTAGTGTTTCATTTCTCTTTTTCTTTCATGTTACCGAGAAAAAAAAATATTAATATATAATTACTTAAAATTTAAACTCTAATAAACAAAATTATGTACTTTAATTGAGCAAATAGACTATATCAAATAATAATTATACTGAATGATCATTTAATTCCTCATGAAGGAGACATGGAGAAAACCTAGCTTGCTCAATTTACAATCAATCATGACAAGTTGCCTATAACCAAGTAGTAATCTTTTGTAACCAAATAGGCACTTAGCTGACCCAATTATGTCTATATTGTCCATAACCAATTAGTCATTGTTTAGAAACCAATAAATTCATGACAATGAACTTCAAAAGTTTTGTTCTTTTAATTAATTATCTCAATGTACTATCCTTCTGTACCCAACCCTTCAAACCTAAAAATTGTTTAATCCTAGTGAGCTCGAAGAAAAATTATTTAAACCTTGCCTGTCTACCACCCGAAAAGGCTCAAAATTTCGTGTACATATTCCTTGTACAGTGTACTGATTAAGGACGAATTAATAATTAATTAACAATAATCAAAATTCTGAGTGCTTCATAACAATTATTCCCTCGCATACGTTTATATATCTCGCAATTATAACCACTACAATTATATATTATAGTAGATTTGATGCTTGATTTTGTCAGGAAAAATAAATAGTGAAGCAGCTAAGCTGTTTCTCGACCATTAATTACAATACTATTGTTTCAAGATGCACAGTATCAACAACTCCTTTGGCCAACTCATAAAGTAGAGCTCAAAGTCAAAGAGATCTTCTTCTTGATACTATTGGTAGTTATGCTGTATTATCAAGTACTGTTTTAAAACATGCATGTTTTAATTATCATCCATGTTATAATTAAATTACATACTTAATTAACAATTTATGCATTGTATCACATTTTCCAAATGGGTGAGATGAGATCTGGATATGATGAGGTTCCTGTCCTTTGGGTGCGTGTTTTCACATAACGCTTGCCCTAGCTCGCTAATAGTTTTATCTTCCAAAAAGAATGTATCAATCAAAATTCCTTCTAATTAAAAACAATAAAAATTAAGGGGTGATGCTAAAAATGACTATCATTTTAGATCATATTTTATAGATCATATGACGTGTGATTGATAGTTTCTTTCTTCAAATCATTAAAAATAATATTTAATTGTCAATCGTCACATTATGTGGTTTATAAAATGGAGGTGGATTGTTTGCCCTTCTATTTTCATACTCTTCTTATGCCCTCCTGTTTGTGTAGTCACGATTAAGCTATGTCAATATTTTATATTTCTATTATTTTTTGTTTTATTATTTTTATAAAAAAATTAATAGAAAATATTTACGTGACTTAACCGTGACCACATATCACAGAAAGAAATAAAGAGAATATGAAAATAGAAGAACAGACCATTCACCTCTTTATAAAATATGGTCTAAAATTATTGTTCCTGACATTTTAAAACATTTTAATGAGATATAATGATCATTCATAAGTGACTTTCAATTTTAAAATATATATGATTTAGGTATGTGATCCCACCAAATGTGAACGCAATTACTTTTGTACATAAGAACAGTGCCCACGAGTATAATTAAAAATTTTAAAGTGGCCGGTGAGGTCACTTCTTCTTTCTCACCTGTACTCAGTCATCTTGTATCCGAAGAGAGTGTCAATCTTGAAGGAAAGGAATCTTTGGCATCTGAATTAGGCCCATCAAATATTGCTCATATCTAGTTCTTTAATCCTCCATTGCAAAATTCACAGAAAAAAGCTGTTCAATCTCTTTATTTTTGGTAATGTTTCCTTTACACCAAAGCAAGAAGCTGGTCTTCCAGATTTCATCTAATCCTCGTCATCACCATGATCACACAATTTCAGAAGATCGTAGAGTTCCGGAGCATGGCAACATGGGAAAAAGCCGGCGGCGCAAATTAGCTGTTACTTTGGACTATATGATGGATGATGATCACAAGTCTAATGATCATAACAAGAAGAAGAAAATGTTTATGCACAGGGAAAGTGAAAGGCAAAGAAGGCAAGAAATGGGTATCCTACATGCTTCACTTAGATCCCTACTCCCTCTTGAATTTATCAAGGTTTAGAACCAATATGTGCCCTCTCTCTCTCTCTCTGTCTCTCTCTCTCTCTCTCTCTCACACACACACACACACACACACACAAACACACACACACACACAAACAAATGGTTGGCTGAAAGAACGATGACTAGGGTTGCTGACATATATTCGTTGCGAAAGCAGGGAAAGCGTTCGATATCAGACCACATGAACGAGGCTGTGAATTATATAAAGCACCTCCAGAATAGGATCAAGAGATTAGACGCCAAGAGAGCTGAACTGAAGAAGGTCTCCGATCTAATTAGCTCTAGTACTAGCACGGACGACCATGGTGGTGAAAGTTCCCATGGGGGATCGCCAAGCTGTTTCACAGTCCAACCATGTTGCGGTGGAGTGCAAATCGTGATCAGTACTGCCATCGGCTTCAGATCTGGAGAGGAAGGGTTACGCTTCTCAATTTCTAGGGTTTTAGAAGTGCTTCTTGAACAAGGGCTTTGTGTTGTGAGCTGTGTCTCCTCCAAAATAGATGACAGACTCCTTCATACTATCCAGTCCGAGGTACTCTATCAAGTACTCCTAATTTATTGGTCAATATTAGGTTTAGGGTTTTGTGTGTATGTATGTTTGAAGTTGCTGTTTTGTGCGTGTGTGTGTTTAATTAAATTTTTTTTTTCTCAGGCGAATGATCCAGAGAGTATCGATCTTTCTGCGCTGGAACATAAACTAGATGAAGTGCTTCCACGATGTAAATGAATATCCGAGTAACTTAATACCTGTGTTGATTCATTTGGCCTTGGACTCCCCCAGTATGCTGCTCCCAATCTTAATTTTTGTTTCCGAGAAAATTTGAGCATTGGTCCTTGGACTTTGACCCAATTGGAGATTTGGTTCTCGAACTAAAATTCCGTATGTATTGGTCTTTGAACTTGTCACAGTATAGAGCAATGAAATTTTGGGATCAAATTTCAGTAACCAATACTTCAATTGGGTCAAATATCATGGACCAATGCTTCAACTTTCTCTTTTATTTTGGGATCAAATTTGGTGATGACTCAAACGTAAATTCTTACAATTTACTATGTGTTATTTTGTTTAAGTACTTACTGATATCATTTCAGTTAGCTCTACTTGAATATAAATATGGGAGGGATGCAAAGTCTTGTAGAAGAACCTCACTTTGACCGTGCAGCGTGTATATGTTTGTGTATATATCTGTATATTTGCGTGTGACTTTGATCTATTATTGCTGTCAAGTTACAAATTATCAGATTACAGATTTATTTTCGGGTATTATTTTATTTATGAAGGACAAGACTACAATTATAAATGGACCTACATATATCATCAGATTGATATTTCTGGAAATGACTTATTGCTTCTTGCATCAAACTTATAGCCAACCTCTGTCTTAGGTTAAGGTTAACGGTTTGTGCTCTTTGCTCTGAAGGGCTTTTCATGTGCTCTTCGTTGAAGGCCACAAAGCACCCACTTTTAAGTGGTCGATTACTTCTATTGCCGTGTCCATTAATCGAAGAGCATGAACATAAAATCT
Source organism: Pyrus x bretschneideri (assembly GCF_019419815.1). Classification (NCBI taxonomy): domain Eukaryota; kingdom Viridiplantae; phylum Streptophyta; class Magnoliopsida; order Rosales; family Rosaceae; genus Pyrus; species Pyrus x bretschneideri. Next base: position 4,575,641 of record NW_025999635.1, read on the forward strand.
GTCGCTAACCTAAGACATCAATTTAGCTACTGTTGCTGTCCAGCCGACTTCAAGGGCATGCGTGTAAATCATTTCATTGCCTTTTCTTTTTTCGCGAACTTCATTAAACCAAAATTTGTAGGAATTACAATGATGGGAATTCAAACTGAAATTATTTAAACTACTGAAATTATGGTAAATTCAAGTTACATGTCTTTTTCATCACTAAAAGAAGCATGAATAATATTACCAATACGTTCCTTGCACCTTCTAAAATCATCATAATTTTTTCCCCCACTAAACTGCAGTGGCGGCAGCTGCTCCGGTGGGCCTTAGCTCCCTCCATCTATGTATATGTGCAAGGGCTCGATTGTTTTAGCATATAGATCCCCAAGTTGGTTGAACACTCGTATGCATAAGCCCTTAAAAGTCTAAAAATATAGAGTTTCCAGACTCTTCAAACCATTATTTTCTTTATAAGTACAAACCCCAAAATAATTATCACACTGCCATTTTTTCACCTAATCCAACTCTTAACATGCTTATCTCGATTCCATTCATGATTATATAATAGTACAAAGTTATTTTGATGTAATTTTTACAAGTTAGGAATTGATTTGCGTACCCCTTTCATTTTTCAGCCTTTGAATTTTGATTAAAAAAAATCAAATTAAGAAAACAAAAAAAAAAAAATGTGCAGAAGAAAAAAATAGGGTGTGAAAATCACTTTCGAAGAAAGGTCGTTTAATCAACACCTGGTTTGCGACTTTCCAGAAAGCCAACTTAAGGGCCCATAACTACCAACTACAAAATCAACATGCCATTGGGCCCATAAGCCCCTGTTTGCATTGCCAAGTTTGGGTCCACTCCATGGACTTCCATAGGCTGCCATTTAGCAATTTGTCTCTAATGCATATAACCACATTTTACATACACATTGAATAAAAACCGTTAGATTAAAATGGACGGACAAGATGAAGAGTTTAATTGAAGTTACAAACGGGTAAAAGAAACCCAAATTGCAAACCAACCCAGGAAATTGAAGACCCGATTAACATTACTCCATGTTCTCTCCTCTCTCTAGGAGTTCTAATCATATACTTATACCCTAATTTCAAAAGTGACAATATAATTACTCAAATATAACAAAAAAACCCACTTAAATATATTCGATTGTCGCCGCTTACTACTACGGTCTAATAGTATTCCTATCACTTATAAGTAAGAGTTTTTAAGTTCGACTCCCACTAAAGCCGAATATAAACCATATTATTGCTAACCATTATAAGACTTAACCTACCAACCCAACCCCATTCACTCTCTCACTGTCCTACCCCTTAGTTTAGATAATATCGTTCATTTAAAAATTAATATATATATATATATATATATATTTTTATTAAGGGGTTGAATTTTGGCTATTTATAATTAAAACAAATCCAATAACACAAGATATATAAAACACTGAAGGAAAAAAAATTATATTTCTCATTATATTGATATTTGAAACACACAAAAAATTACAGAATTGTCTGAATTGGTTTCCCTGCCATCAATAAAACATGTTCAAATGACAGAAATGTTCATTGCTTCCAGTTTCTTTCCCTGCCATCAATTACATCGGTTCTTCGCTGTGAGTCATCAGCAAGTCCATCCATGGCCTCTCAGAGAGCTCCCTTGGCTAACATTTATCAAAGATAGAATCCCACTTTGCAGATCCATGTTATTAGCTTCACAAAGCACCTCAGATCTGTCGATACTCGATACATGAGACATTCGAGATGATAGCGTAGTCGGAAACCTGCTCATGGTCGGAAGACGGAGAGAACCCTCCAAACCTGCTCAACTCTAAACCCCTTCCCCACATATTTCATATCCTTTTCTCTTATTTTAGCTAGCTACTTGACCACAGATCAAAAGCCACCGAGCTTACTTGAAAAATTGCAAATAGGAGCATATACAATTCAGATGAAATGCTTGAACAATTCTTATTAAGCAACACAATATTAAGTTAACTACATTTTCTTTAAAATGTAAGCGTCAATCTTTGTCGGGTTTTTAGTCAAAATGGTCCTTGAGATTGACATAACTCCTCACTTTAGTCCCTAAGTTTGTCGACCGTCAATCATTTTGGTCATTCCTTGAAAAATCTCCGTTAAATGGAAAAGCAAGTGGAAGGGTTGATTTGACAAAAATACCCTCAATTTTTACGGAATGATCAAAATAATTGATAGTGAACAAACTCAAGGACCACTTCTATCGATTTTCAATCTCAAGGGACCAAAGTGAGGAGTTATGTCAATCTCGATGACCATTTTGGCTAAAAAGCCATCTTTCTCTGTATGCATGTGAAATGTTATCAATGATCTGTATAAAGGCCATGGGAAGTATACTAAACTATTCTACAAGGAGTTGTCTGCAACTGCAAGCATCATGTGCGCATGGTGACAAAGCTCAATCATAAGATGGGCAAGTGAACAAATAATTAGTAGCACAAATGATTCATAGGCTATACATATCACTTCTGCTTGTAACAAGCTCTACCTGTAATAAATTGTTTTTAGTAGACAGAACTTCACCGTAAAGTCTTCATACGTTAAAATATCAAATTCTAGGCTTCAAGCTGGCAAAGGTTGAGTTGAGTCAGTTGACCTGTATATCTGTATTCGCAACGAACCAGCTACGGGGTGAAGTTATAAGCAGAATCTTTGATTTGTAAGTTCAAGCTAAAAGAATCACCATCAGCAAGCATACCTTGGCACCGAAAGAAAGAAATCACTTGTGGAGGACATGATCTTGAAACATAGAGACAACAAAATGTTTACCCAATTTCTCAGTAATAGACATGCCAAATCTCTAAACTATAGCATGTCTAAGAAAATTGCACCGAGTGTCGTGCCTTTTTCTGCACAACCGATGAAGCTGTGCAGGAAAAAAAAACCTACTTACTAACCATCTTAGAAACAGGGCCAAGCATCGTCACGGGACAAGTTACATCCATTCTCCGTCCACGTTTGCATTTGTATTGGCCTTTTTCGGTTTTTCCAATACCCGGGTTTATCTGAAATTTTTCCCTCCCAATCATTACCAACTACCAAGGTGAAAAATGGAATATATGCAAAAGGTATAGCCAACCTCCAAAAAGCTGGAGACAGGAACCACAACTACCCTGGCCAAAATTTCAAATGATGATAAAAAGCAAGTTGCTTTCTTCTTCGTTTTCCCTTTCCTTTTCTTTAAGGGGGGAGGGGTCAACTAATCGAATTTCACTAAGCAGGTAGTAGTTCAATTTCTAGGAAACCTATTCAAATGAGTAGGGCTGGCCTCGTTGTTAAAAGCACGGGGCCGGCCTCCGAGAAAGTAAACTCGAAATTCCTGAAAGTCAGTGCAAGAGGAATGTGACAAAGTGACAGTGTTTCCATCTTTACACCAAACTATGATTACATACGAAATCGAAAACAGTTTGATTTGTAGGCCTACCAGTAAGGACATGAGCAAAATAAAGAAATTCCGATAATTCAAATTCATTGATGAAATCATAAGTTCATACAAGTAAAAACTGTTCCTTTTCCTTTCTTTCGATACACAAATCATCCACAAAGAATGACGAAGCAATGATCTATAGCAGTATATCATTAATCTTAACGAAAAAGACACAAAATCATACATTAGAAACTCACCGGACATTCGCCTGAGACTTAAATGGGAAGCGTGACTTAGCTGAAGTGGATAATTCACGCGGTAGTTTGGGTGGCTCCAACTCACCGGTAAGCATCCCCACAACCTCCTTCATCGAGGGGCGGCGAGAAGGCACTTTTTGCAAGCAAACCAATGCCACGGTAATGCAAAGGACTGCTTGTTCTTGATCCAGAGATTGAATGGACTTATCAACGAGATCAACGAGCTTCCCTGAGCGGGCAAGATGGCGCGCCCACGATAACAAATTCGCCCTTTGGAATTCGGACATAGGCGAATTTGTGACCTCAAGTGGGCGCCTTCCGGCTATAAGAACCAATAAAAAAATCCCAAAACTATAAACATCCCACTTCTCAGACGGATCACCACCATCACCGTATTCAGGGGCAACATAACACACTGTCCCTCTCATGCTCGGAGTACTACTCATGGCCCCACTCTTTGGAATCTCCCCGGAATCATGGCTACCATTACGCCGCATTCCGTCCAACCACCAATCAATACTACTCACACTCCCCCAACTCTTGCTCCTACTCCTCTTCTTGATCTTCTTCTTACTCTCCGCGTACAATTCCTCATCGCGTGACCACCAGTTGTCATCATTGTCGTCAAAGCTCATTTCTTTCGGTTGCTTCTTGTCCTTCTTTTTCTTCTTCTTAGCAAGCTCATCACAGTACTCCTCCTTCCACCATTCCCTGGCAGGCCTTTTCCTCTCCTTATTTGATTTCTTCACATTCTTGTCCTCGTCCATCGACACCCACCATTCCAATCTCCTCTTGTTCTTCCTCTTCTTCTTAACTTTCCCAACCGTTTCGCTACTCGAACAGGAGGCAGTAGTTCCAACCGGCCTATCAGTCCCAATCTCATTCCCAATCCACTCCATCACATAGTCCTTCACTCCACTGTCCTGCCTCCACCACCAATCCTTATTTACCCTCTGTTTCCCTCCCTCCTCCAAAGTCCCCCCTGGAGACACCGGGGACGGTGGTGTCACCGAAGTCTCCGGCGAAACGGAAACAGGACCCTTCGCTAAATCCTCCGGCGACTGATCAACAGCCACGTTCAAATCATCAAACCCAGCGGTGGTCACACTCTCAGTTTCCTCCACCACCGACCCATAGTCGCACCCGCCATTGCTCTCAAGCTCCTCCTTCGGCACGTCATCAATCTCAATCACAACCTGATCCTCCGATTTCAGCCTAGCGAGCCCGAAATCGGCGATCTTGGCGGCGAAGTCGCCGTCCAGCAGCACATTACTGGGCTTCACATCGCCGTGAATTAACGGCGGGTCCAACCCATGAAGATATCTGAGCCCTTTCGCTACATCAACGGCAATCGAAAACCTTTTTCTCCACTCCATCAATTCAGGGCACTTTCTCTTCAGCAGCGCGTCCTGCAAATTCCCGTTGCTCATAAACTCGTACACCAGCACCATACGCCGCCGTTTCGGGTCGGAGGAAAATCCGAGGACCGAGACGACGAGCGAAGAATCGAGCTCAGAGGCTAAAAAGAGCTCGTTCTGGAACTCGCGCTCGCTCTGTAGCGAGCCGGAGTCCATGAGCTTGACGGCGACATCTTGTCGGGTGTGTGGGATGGTGCCGAAAAACACGGAACCTGAGCCGCCTTGGCCAAGGCGGCGGGTGGGGGAGAAGGAGTCGGTCGCGCGGCGGAGCACGGAGTAGGAGAAGCGGTGGGGGGGCTTGGAGTCGGATTCCGGGGTGGTCCGCTTCCGGGTGATTTTTCGGAAGCAGACTACGAGGAAGAGGAGGAGAGAGAAGGCGGTGGTGGCGGAGGCGGCGGCGATAGGGTTGGGGAGGCGGCTGCTGACCCGGGGTTGGGGCTGAGGAGAAGCTGCGGGCGATTGCGATGGGGATTGAAGGAATTGGTGCATCGTGGGTACTACCAAAACGACATAAAGGTGGAGACTTTAGAGTTCGTTGAAGAGATCACTCTGCGAATTGCGACAGCGAGAGTTGGAAGGGAGAAGAAAATGAAAGTGCTTTGAGTTGTTCAGCTGTTCGTGTCTGTATTTTCTGCCGTGTTTAATGTCACTGCAATTTTTATGTCTTTCCGTTTTGGTGCGGGAGGATTTTATTTATTTGACTTTTCCTTTTACTCGTCCCTTGTCACATTTTACTTTTTCCTTTCCAGCGCAGTTGGCGCCCGGGCGCTGTTGAGTTATTTTGCCTTCCACTTTGTATTGGTTTTAAACATGTTTTCTTTTTAATAAATGGTATATTTTTTTTGTTCGTTGATCTTTTTTATTTTATTTAATTTTACAATAAAAAATAATATTGAGATGTGAATGCGTAAATAATGATGTTGAATTTCTCCTTTCCTATGAACAATAGTATTTTTCTTACTATTTGTAAACTAAATTTTCAGCTAAATAAAATTTTGACATGTTTACTTACTTATAACGATGGTAGTCAAATAACGCGTAGAAACCAAGAACAATGTTTCTGAAAAAATTGAACCACATCTTGTTTCGTTGAGTAAATATTTACAAAAACAATGGAAAGTACTAAAAAGTATATAAATGCGACAATTAAATGCATGATTTCATGCTTAAAAATTCATGAACTAAAGTTATGGAGGTAGTTAATTTCATCCTCATTGTTTCTCACTTATATGTTGATGCTATATATCAAAATAGTTGTAATTGGAGAAGCCAGTCCTTCTCTTCGACGACAACAAGTCGATTTTAGTTTGGATGATTAAGTAATTTGTGGTCAGATTAGAGGTTGTGATGGAGTTGAGTCAATGGGGTCGACAGAATCTGCTATGCTGTTTGGAAGGAGGGGAAGAAGGATGGTGATTGGTTATAGGTTCAAATGGAGGGGTGGATGTTTGGTCAGCAAGACAGGATGGTGTTTGGTGAATGGTGATGATCTCATATTACATGTGTTAAATTTTTATTGGGTCACGCATGATGGTCGGTAGATTAAGTATTCTTCCGTGAGTAACTAAGTTTTGTCCATTTACGATTACTTTGTGATGAATTGACATTTAGGCATAGCTCGTTTTAACTTAATTTAGATTACATAAGCTTGCTTGTGTGATTGACTTGCGTACCTTGAGCAGATTACAAACCCATTGAAATTGCCCAAAATCTCACCCACCCCCTCCAAAAAACAAGTTTTATCTAAATGATCCTCCAAGTTCCCAACTACTCCACCACATTAATTTACACTAATAATTGTTTCTTACACGACTCTTACATAATTCTAACGTATGTTGCATGGTTTATTTTTATTTATTTATTTTAAAAGATAACGGATGACAAACTATTGGTTTTCCATCATTTCTTAACCCGAAAGAAGCTAGTTGGAATGTGACACGGTTTATTTGATTACTTAGAATTGTTATTCAAACTCTTAAAAAACTCTTTTTTTATGTTAATGGACTCGACCTTGCTAAAGAAACTAAATAACAATTTGCAAGTTGAAAATATTTTTACTCACCATTCTCACATTGCCACTTGATGCCCATGGACGGAAAATCAGAGGCCAATGCTCATGAGCCCTTCTCGGACTCATCATCAATGGACCTTACACATTTCCAAACAACAGAATCTGCTAAGTTTTTGGGCCTCCAACTCCAAAGCATACGTATGCCAACACACCACAGTGAATAATAAACCAATTTTACAAAAGAAAATAAAAATTTTGATTCATCGACTTCCCGGGTGCCAGTTTATCAGATAATCGACACCTTGACATTATGCTTGCTAAAGGCCTAGGGCAAAAAAAAAATAAAAATATAAAAACGAAGAGACAAAAGCCGAACAAGATGACACATTGCAGACGATGATTCCAAGGGAATCAATTCCTTGTTAGAAACTTAGAGTTGATGGTTCCAGGGATGAAACATGAGATATAAATCAATTTTGTGCTTCGCATTGCCACTAGTAGGCTAGCCGATCATCTTTCACCAGCTGCACTCAATCTTGTGCTTGCTAATGGCTTATCCTTCTTCTTCTTCGTCTGGCCCTGCCCGCTGTTGGAAATATGATGTCTTCCTTAATTTTAGAGGCGAGGACACTCGTAAGATCTTTATCAGCCATCTATACAAAGCTCTGGTTCAGCATTCAATCAACACCTTCATCGATGATGAAGAGCTACGAAAAGGCAACAACCTTTCGCAGCTGCTGTCTAGCTATTAAGGGCTCAAGGCTTTCGATTGTAGTTTTTTCTCAAAACTACGCTTCTTCCACATGGTGCTTGAAAGAACCTGTCCAAATCCTGGAATTCATGGATACACAGGAGCAGATTATGGTGCCCGTTTTTTACCAAGTTAATCCAAGTCAGGTTCGTAAACTTGAGGAAAGTTTTGCAGAAACTTTTTCTGAACATGAGCGGGATTCTAACGCCAGCATGGAAGAGGTGCGGCACTGGAGGTTCGCTCTAACTAGGGCAGCCAATCTATCTGGCTGGGATTCGCGAGATTACAAGTAACTCTCACTTCTTTATAATCTAATTAATTAGTTTTAGGCTTTTAATTTAGCTAAAATTAATTGTTTATACTGTCGATACATATCTATGATGCTAGTAAAACATATAAATGATGTAATCCGCCTAGATCTATGCCATCTGTGAAAAGTTAAGAGCAACTGATTAATACAATAGTCACAAACATAAAAATTGACAAATATGCAGAAATTTGTATGCAGGTTAAAGTAAATTCTAGCTTGATTTGAAGAACAAAATTAAGTTTTAGCTCAGTGTGATCAGTGTGTCAATACATATTTTGCTAGCGGCCGTAGGACATTATGGCTTGCTCTGACTCCTTTTTTATACTCCTTTTGAAATTTCATAGGGATGATGCCAAGCTTATTGAGAACATTGTACAAGATATTTCTAAGAAATTGATAAACATCTCATCAAGTGAAAATAATGGCTTGATTGGAATGTATCCGCTTACAGAAAATGGATTCACTATTATGTCCTGAGGCGGGTGGCGTTCGCTTTGTCGGAATATGGGGTATGCCCGGTATAGGCAAAACCACCATCACCAGAGCTATGTATGACAAAATTAATCATCATCACTTCGAAGGTCGTTACTTTCTTGAAAATGTCAAAGGACATTTTCCGTCAACTGATGCTGGTGAAGCATCACTAGACATGCAGGCAGAAATTCTATCTCGTATCACAACTACGAAGGTGGGGAGTTCAGAGATTTAAAGAAATGGTTTCCAGAAGATGATGGAAAGAGTTGGTACGAAAAAAGTTTAAATTGCCCATGATAGTGTGGAGAATTCATCCCAAATTGAACCCTTAGTTGGAAAGCAACCTTCATTTAGTGGCGGAAGTCGAACATTATAACAACTAGAGACAAACAGTCGCTAAGTAGTTTTGGTGAACAGATATAGAAGCCTAAGTTGTTAAATGAAGATGATGCTCTTGAATTGTTTATGCAGTATGCTTTGAGTACAATGCAATCCACAAAAGAATGCATTGATCTGTCAAACCATTTCATATTTATTAAAATGTGCAGCTATGATATTTTTTTGATCAATTGCATTAGAACTTCCGTGAAAATATTCAATATTATAAGCTACACTCAAGTCAAATTCTTTCCTCGTTTCCTTGATTCCTTCTCCTCGCTAAACCATCAACTCTTTAGGGCTACCTAACTACTTGACAACTATACTCATTACAGCCCGTAAACATAACATTATGTTTGGATGAGGGAAATAAATTTAGAATTTGTAAATTGACATGCACCAATTCCCTTGTTTGGATTTATAAACATAAAAATTTAGAATTTCCGTGTGGAAAAAAAACTTGGAATTTGGGACCTTCAATTCCCAAATTTAAATTCCATGTAAATAGATATTATTTCTCAATTTATATGATTAAAGGTTTAAAAATAACAAATTCCGTATTCAATTCTATTATTCTTTATGTTAACCAAACAAGAAGATTCACAAATTCTAGAAAATAAAATTTCGTCATTTCAATTTCTGTTATTTTAAAGTTCCTTAGTAAAATTAAATTTCTTCGTCTAAATATAATGTAAAGGTAAATAAGATTTATGAGACAAGATTGCTTTCTAATATTTTGATCAACAACTAGCCTAGCCACATGATTAGATGCTCCCTTCACATTATCTTTGATTAATATAATATATCGATGTAACTTATTTCTTTGTTTTGTATTGGTAGGTGGACTTCAGCCAAAGCTGACCCTTAAGTTACAACAAACAATGCTTTTGAATTTTAAAGCGATCATGGTTAAAAAAACAATCTGGATTCTAGTTCCAGAGCACCGTCATGTCCCCTCTCAGCGAATAGCGATAACGTCCTTGTCCCAACAGTTTATACATATACCGAAAATAGTAATCTAGTTACCTCAGTCATCTACCAGAACCATGCACTTAAACTTGGCATGAAATTATCAGGCTCCCTGTAAATTTAAAGTCCCAAATAGTAAACTTAATAATAATGTGGAGGTAAATGTATAATTAAGATTTATGAGACAGCTCATTAAGGGTTGTTACATGTGGTTGCAACTTGCAAGTTATTGCAAAATATCAATGTTATTTTATTTATTTATTTTTTTTGTAAAACGATAGATTTTATTAGATTATATATTAGATCAATCACCAATAGAGTTCAAACTCACGCCGTCATGTAAGAACTTAACATTTTCCACTACAGTGTAGTAAAGGGCACTTGCTCAATCTTATTTCTTGGAAGTTTTAACGAAAAACTCATGTACTATTCGCCACAGTTTACACAAAAATCATATTATATTATTCACTTCTTTTTATTTATAGTTAAACTAAAGTTACAGCTTTACCTTTTTTCTTTGAATTGTAGACTTGGCAGTGACCGTCTCTTTATGGAAAAGATGCCCTCCTGAGATGCTCTCCTTCACCGAGGCAACTCTTCCTTTCGGATCATTTTCCAGAGAGAACCGTGAAGGAGTTCAGTCGTTGAGCATCCATCTAATCCAACGTCATTTTGAAAGTCGATCTTGTTCTTCTCAATGGCTGATTCTTCGTTCTTCTTCATCTGTTCTCGATTGGAAATATGATGTCTTCCTCAATTTTAGAGGCGAAGACACTCGGAAGACCTTCATCGGCCATCTGTACAAAGCTCTAGTTCACAACTCAGTCAACACCTTCGTTGACGCTGAAGAGCTCAGAACAGGCAACGACCTTTCGCAGCTACTGAAAGCTATTAGCGAGTCAAGGCTTTCGATTGTTGTTTTTTCTCAAAACTACGCTTCTTCCACATGGTGCTTGAAAGAACTCGTCCAGATCCTGCATTGCATGGATCAGAAGCAGCAGATTGTGATCCCCGTTTTCTATGAAGTAGATCCTTCTCATGTTCGTAAACTCGAGGGAAGTTTTGGGGAAGCTTTTTCTAAGCACGAACATGATCCTAACGCTGACATGGAAGAGGTTCAGCACTGGAGGTCCGCTCTACAAAGAGCTCCCAATTTATCAGGCTGGGATTCACGAAATTACCAGTAACTCTCACCCCTTCATAATCTTATTAACTTACTAGTTTAGAAATTTAGCTAATTTCATGTTTTGGTCTTCTTAATTTTGAAGAAAATTCTTATTTCGTTTATAGACTATAATTCTAATTTTCTTTGTAATTTTTGATTATTCATACATATATTGTTGAAATGTTAATGTTAAATTTGTTATTAATGTTAATACAACTAGAACCAAAAGACTTCCTAGGTGTTAGGATGGCCACGTTGATGACCCTCTCAATCTCGCAAACGAAAGGTTGATTTGTAATCTTTGGAGCCACTGATATAGATCTCGCGATGAAGAATTCAATTGTTTTTAATTTACTTTTCACGTGGGACGACATCGTTTGTATATTTTCTACTTCTTTCAAGATGAGGACAGAGCACGTTTTACTTACTGCATGTTTTTCAAAATTTGCAGGTATGATGCCAAGCTTATTGAGTTGATTGTAGATGATATTTTTGATAAATTGATCAACAACTCATCAAGTGAAAAGAACGGTTTGGTTGGAATGGATTCCCGCTTACAGAAAATGGATTCACTATTATGTCATGAGGTGGATGATGTTCGCTTTGTTGGAATATGGGGTATGGGTGGTATAGGCAAAACCACTATCGCCAGAGCTATCTATGACAAAATCAATCATCATTTCGAAGGTCGTTGCTTTCTTGAAAATGTAAAGGGACGTTTCCCAACGATTGATGCAGGTGAAGCACCATTAGATATGCAGGCGGAAATTCTGTCTAGCATCACGAATGCTAAGGTGGGGAGTTCAGAGATTTTGAGAAATGGTTTTCATAAGATGGTGGAAAGAGTTGGTAAGAAAAAGGTTTTCCTTGTTCTTGATAATGTGGAGAATCCATTCCAAATTGAAGCTTTAATTGGACGACAACCTCCATTTGGTGGCGGAAGTCGAATCATTATAACAACTAGAGATAAACAGTCACTAAGTAGATTTGGTGATCAGATTTATAAGCCAGAGTTGTTAAATGACGATGATGCTCTTGAACTGTTTATGCAGTATGCTTTCAGTACAAAGCAACCCACAGGAGAATACAGTGATATGTCAAGTCATTTCATAAAGTATGCTCAAGGTCTGCCCTTAGCACTTAAAGTCTTGGGAGCTTTTCTCGATAACAAAAGTGTACTAGTGTGGAAAGACGAGTTAGAGAAGATAGCGACAAACCCGCACCTGGGAATTCAAAAAGTCCTTCGAACAAGCTTTGATGGACTAGATCGTTTACAGAAGAAAATATTTCTTGATATTGCATGTTTCTTTAAACAAATGAAGAAAGACTATGCAATAAGGATTATGGAGGGTTGTGGCTTCCATCCCCATACTGGACTAGACGTTCTAGTTGGTAGAGCTCTTGTAACTATCTCATCCGACGGTATAATCGAGATGCATGATTTACTAGAGGAAATGGGTTACGAAATCGTACGTCAGGAATCCATAGAAGAACCAGGGAGGCGTAGTAGGTTGTGGAGCTATGAAGACGTTCATCATGTGTTAACTCAAAATACGGTGAGATATGCATTATATTCAAGATTTTTTTTCTTATGTAGCAGTCATTAGTATGTAGCTTCAAATTTGACCAAACTCCGAATCGTGAGAAACATGCATTAGCTTTATAATCTTAAATAAGTTTGTACTCGCTCAATGTGAACATTTTGGTTATACAGGCTTCAGAAGCAGTTGAAAGCATTATTGTGCATTGGCCGCACTCAAACGAAGTGTTACAATTAGATGCAGCTTTTGCTAAAATGACGGAACTAAGACTCCTTAGAGTCCACTCACACTATATACGAAAATATGGAGGTCACAAGTCATTCGACTATGATCAAAGAGAATGTGAAGAGTTAAAGTGTCTTTCTGGAAAGTTAAGTTGTCTCTTCTGGCCCAATTGCCCCTTCAAAACTTTGTCGTCCAAGTTTAACCCGGAAAATCTTGTTGACCTTGACATGCAATATAGTCGTCTTCAACATCTTTGGGAAGGAACTAAGGTATAATCATCATTTACATATATGTTTCATTAAAATTGGTTTAGTCCTTAGATATTATGTAACACATGTTTTCCTGGATGTGTTTTGACAGTCTTTAGCAAAGTTGAAAGTTGTCAATTTAAAAGGCTCTCAACTTAAGGAAACTCCTGACTTCACCAAGGCGAAGAATCTTGAGAAACTAATTTTTGAGGGTTGCAGTTGTTTATCTGAGGTTCACCCATCCATTTCTGCCCTTGAAAAACTTGTTCTCTTGGATCTAAGTTGGTGTGTCAAGCTCAAGGCCATTTCAAGCATCAATCATATGAAATCGCTTGAAACCTTGAATCTTTCTTTTTGCCGAGACATTAACATATTCCCTGAGATTTCAGAAGTTATGGAGAAGCTTTCGGGACTTTATTTGCGAGGGACTAGCATAAAAGAACTGCCTCGATCAATTAACAATCTTGCGGGGCTTCTTACTTTGAATCTTGAATATTGCAGAGAACTCAAGATTCTTCCAAACAGCATCGTTCAACTCAAGTCCCTTAAATTTCTTAATCTTTCTGGTTGTTCAAAGCTTGAGACCTTTCCGGAAAATGTAGGAAATATGGAAGGATTAAGAGAGCTTCGCTTGGATGAGACATCTGTTAGAGAGCTTTGCCCGTCGATTTGGTCTCTTGAAAACCTTGAGAGTTTGAGTCTAGAACAGTGCACAAAACTTCATAGTCTTCCAATCAGCATTCATATGAGATCTCTTCGAATCCTTAATCTTTCGGGATGCAAAAATCTGGAAAAGTTTCCAGAAATTCCTGAAGTTATGGAGAACCTATTGGAGCTATATTTAGATGGGACTGCAATTAAAGAGCTACCCTCGTCCATCAACAATCTAACAAGGCTTGTTACTTTGAACCTGAAGGACTGTAGAGAACTTAGGGTTCTTCCAAGCAACTTTCATATAAGATCTCTCCAAACACTTAAGCTATCTGGCTGCTCAAATCTGGAGCAGTTTTCAGAAAATTTTGAAGTTATGAAGAACCTATCAGAGCTTCACTTGGATTGGACTGCAATTAAAGATAAGAAGAATCCATCAAGGTTTCATTTAGAAGGGATTAAAGTTATAGAATTGCCCTTGTTTGTGTATACTCTTAGGGGGCTTGTTACCTTGACGTTGCGGTATAGCAAAGACTTCAAGCGCCTTACAAGCAGCATTTGCCAACTCAAGTCCCTAAACTATCTTTCTCTGTCTGGTTGTACAAAGTTTGAGGTGTTTCCAGACCTTTTGGAAAACATGGAACGATTGGCCAGCCTTGATTTGGATGAAACATCTATCAGAGAGCTTCCCCCATCAATTGAACGGCTTCAGGGGCTTGTGTCATTAAATTTGAAAAACTGCACAAGCCTTGTCTCTCTTCCGGACAATATCTGTAATTTGGCAAGTCTCGAATGGCTGACTCTCAACGGGTGCTCAAAACTTTCTAAGTTGCCTAAGGACTTGTGGTATTTGAAGCGCCTTGACATAAGGGGAGCTGGTATACGTAAAGATAACAATCATGGACCAACAGGCTATTACCTCCCAAAACAGGGGTTTTTTAGCACTTTGGGGGATTTGGCTCAGTTTCGAAGCACTGCACCTTTGATTGATATTATGGGCTCAAACTATGAGCAAAAAGAGGCGATGGCTGATGAGGAATCCTTTCTCACCTGGGTCGATGATTCAGAAATTCTGATGAATCGTGAGGAGTCAAGCCTATAGAGAGAGAATGTTGCAAGATTTGGAGTCTGATGAGGATTTGGAGTTCCTAGAGGAAAATGCTATACATCAAGATAACAATCATGGACCAAAAAGTGCACCCTTGCTTGATATGGACTCAAGCTACGATGAGAATGTGTTGGTGGCTGATGAGGCAATTTTGAGTGATCTAGGATACATCGAGACATGAAGAAGAGAACGAGGACAATGAGGAGAAGGCCGTGGCAGCCTCCAGGAGAGGAAGCAGGATATGGGGTTGCATCTGTGGGTCACAGGTTAAAGGGGATTAAGGTATTTGGCGCATCATCACTGATATAATGGTAAGACTTGGGACATGGGAGGAGGAAGAAATGGTGATTTTCTTTTGTGGAGTTTGCGACTCTTTCGAGTTTTGAGTTGGTTTCTGTATTCTGACAGCTCTTCTATTTAGTTATGTGCTGTATGTGGTCAGTATTTACTTATTTGTATGTATTGAAAAGTTTTTTTCTTTCTTTTTGATATGGTATGTATTACGAAGTTGGCACCTGTTCAACTGATTATGACTTGTATTATTTGTCTGTTGAGTTAACTATAATTTTATCAATTTGTGTTCTTTCTGGAAACTGGTCAGTAAACAAATCTGGATTCTGGTTCGGGAGTATAATCATGTTCCTAACTTTCTATCAGCGAAAACGTCCTTCTCCAAGCAGCATATAATACAGATACTAGAAATATATAAATCTAACCTGAAACCACCAGAACCGTTCAATTCTAGCGTCTACAGCTTTAGCATTAGTTGGAACAAGGGGCAATCTTTCGGAGAGAGAGATGAAATCGTTGAGGCACTTAATTATTCCTCCTCTTGCTGTGCCCTTTTAGACTGCTAATTCCAGAAGATCCAATCTCATACATCTTCCCTGAAAAAGCATGTGTGCCAGACTTCAAGATCAATTTTTTCGAACAAAAGAAATAATCATACTTGTCGAATAATTCTTGGCATGAAGACTGCCAAAACACCGTACGGAATAAGTTGGGTTGGTAACATCAAGGGATTTAAAATCTTGACATCTGAGTGGCAGATTTTATGTGAGCATACAACTAAAACTGGCATCACTATCGATGGTGCACAGAGATTGGCAAAAAATCGTATAGGGAAGCAATCACAACACAACATGTACCAAGTAATCTGTCCCCAGATTGAGAAATTTTAACACTTTGAGTTGTCAGTTTTCAGTTGTATTTGTTAAGGCGAGATGGATGTCAACTATGCAATGCTCTGTAAAACTTAAAAGGCTGCTAGCAGATCTCGTTCGTTGTATTGAATACCATGGTTTCACCCAGCGAGAAAGACTTCGTTTCTCTATGGTAATTTGATTTCCTTCACAGGAAAAGGTGCTTAAAATTTTTACATCTACCTAAGCTACTGATGAATGCGGAGTGCGCTGATGATGCATATGACAAGCAATTGAAAACCCCACTTACGCCAAAAAGCAA
Source organism: Pyrus x bretschneideri (assembly GCF_019419815.1). Taxonomy (NCBI): domain Eukaryota; kingdom Viridiplantae; phylum Streptophyta; class Magnoliopsida; order Rosales; family Rosaceae; genus Pyrus; species Pyrus x bretschneideri. The sequence goes on from NW_025999635.1 coordinate 4,592,013, forward strand.
ATTTTTACATCTACCTAATCTAGACTAGTGTAGTCTTTTCGACATTTACACAAATTCAGCGGGCTTATCCACTGTAATTTTCAGATAAATACATGTTAAGATAAGGACATGCAAAGTACCTTGACCCAAATTGGAGGAGCAACGGTGGCATTAGGAACGAGCAATGACATTGCGATATCTTAATAGTTTCTGCACAAGCATAGAAAATCGAAAGTTCAAAAACGTAGCGCACAAGCAATTGAATCCCACCAAACCCAAAAGATCGGCAACAACTATATTCCACATGTAGAATACCTCTCCCTGGTCCTGGTGACATGATCGCGAATCGATGAGAGCATATTGTAAGTATACAAATCCAAGTATTTCCTATGAAAGAATGGATCGTTTGGTAGAAGCATACTATAAAGGCAAAAGTTCTAGCTTCCTTATCAAGCATTGCATTTGAGGAACAAACCCGACAACGGCATTGCACTCAGATTGCCAGACAGCGAAAGCGAAATGCAATGTGGGACGCGGGACTTTTACATCATCGTCGACGGAGAATACTTTCGTTCGGTGAAAGTCCCTGATTTGGCTTAAACCAAGTGTTCAAATTGTCTTCTTGGTTTATGCTAAACTTAAAGTTATGGTTTTTTAGCTGCTTGTGACTTGGAAAATCCAATCTTTTCGAGATGGGATTTCAGACAATCCGACGGCGGTTCGCCGTCCGACCCGCCACATGAATTGCATCAGACCAGAGCTGAGCTTCCATGTGTTTTATCAGCACCTATTAATTATGTTTCCCATATTTCCAAATTTAATTCCGAATCAAAAAGTTGAATATTTTTTTTTCGTCAAATGGCCATCGCCGTCATGCAAGGACCCACGACGGAGTTGTGGCTGGAGGCGACTAAAACGACGACGGAGAAGATAAAACCGCACACGATGAGCTTGAACTTAGTGGCGCCCACCAGGCTTCAAAGCTGCCGAGAGGTCCCACCGTGGATGCCGAAGATTTTTAGAATGTTGTACACGTGTCAAAATGTCAGTACGTCAATTATTTTTATTTTATTTTATTAATAACATTTATTTTTCCACAAATATATAGTTTCCCATTTCCCATTCAATCTAGGATTTTTACTGGTAAATTCAAAATAAGTACCAAAACGAAGAAGGAAAAGGCATAAAACGACATTGTTTTCCCATTCCCAAAGGGGAATGCATGCATCTCTCCCAGAGTGCTTAGGAAAACAGAAGCAAACACCTCATCCGATTCCATCTAACTCACAACAGGGTCATCAGAAATCTAATGGCTCCTGCTGCTGTTTGGGTTTTTCAAACGAGGATGACCCTTTTTTTCTCTTCACTTATGGTTACTTTGTTCAGATTCTTCAGCAAAATCTTCCTCGTGAGTTTTCGTCACGACAAGAGTTCTCCGATGAACAATTCCCGTTGTTCTAGCCCTCCTCCTTCGGGAGAAATCAATGAGATTTTGAAGATTGATGGTGATGATTCGAAGTTTGATGATTTTGGTGATGGAGAGGTGTCGAAACCGAATTTCGTGTTCAAGTTTGAGTTCCAGACTAAAGAATTATTGAGTAGAATCAATGAAGGGAATAATGTTATTGGTGATTCGGCTCTCTCGGAAGAGTACGAGTTCCAAGCTGATAAGTTTAACCAAATGAAAGCTGCAAAGAATGTTAGTTGTTTCATGGAAGAAGCTAAAGCCGCAAGCTTTAATGTTGAAGAAGCTTATGAAGAAACTCCTCAGGATTTTGGACATGGTGAATGCGAGAAAGATGAGTCCCGTGAGATGAAATTGGTCACGGGAGAGAAGCCTCGTTCGGGTGGAGAGAAATTGGGGAGTCACGAAAACGATTCGGCTTCAGATTCTGATTACGATTCTGTTGGGTACGAAACTGATTGTTTTGAGCACGAGGGAGAAGATATGAAGGAAGAAGTTCAAGAAACCGAAGAGCTGCAGAAGAATGATCATCACAATCCTGAAGAAAAGCCAACGGAGGGTTTAGATTTAGAAGATTCTGAAAAATCCAATTGTCATAACCATAACCTGACAGCCAGAGATTATGTGGATTCATACACATTGGAAGCTTTGTGGGAGCACCAAGAATTGATAGAACAGTTAAAAATGGAGTTCAAGAGAGTCAGAACTGATGCTCTACCTACTATTCCCGAAGATTACGAGTTCTTGAATTTGGATGATTTGAAGCCAAGGAAGGTTGATGAAATACTCCATGGTAGAATCGGAGAGTTTGACGAATTCTACAAGAGCTACAGCGTACGTATGCGAAATTTCGATATCTTGAATAACCAGAAGTTGAATGCACTACGTTTATTGCAGTCCAAGAAACCACCTAAGTCGTTTTCGAGTAGCAAGTCCTTTCGCTCATGGAACCTTTTGAGATGCAAATCAAATAAAGATTCCGATTTTTTTGACCCAATTTCGGTCAAGTTTAGAGAATTGCATAGTGAGTTAGAAGTGGTGTATGTGGGGCAGTTGTGCCTTTCGTGGGAGTTCCTTAAATGGCAGTATGGTAAGGCCTTGGAGCTGTGGAAGTCTCCATATAAAACCGCTACATATAATGAAGTCGCGGGCGAATTTCAGAAGTTTAAAGAGTACTTGCAAAGATTTGTGGAGGGTGAATGTTCTGAAGAACGGACAAGGGTTGAAAATTATGTCAATAATCGATACAAGATGTCTATACTTCTTCAAGTTCCAGTGGTTCGAGGGGACAATTTAAAAGACAGAAGGAAAACAAGAAGAAAAGGTAGAGATGATGGAGAAATAATTTCGAGTGATGATCTAGTAGAGAAACTGGAAGAATCAATTACGACAATGTGGCAATTCATTCAAGCTGATAAATATGCTAGCAGTGCGATTAATGCAAGTCAAAAGAGAAGACGAGAACACCTTCAACAAACGGATTTGAATCTTTTAGCTGAGGTCCAAACTGATCTTCACAAGAAAAATATGAAGCTCAAAGAGACACTGAGGAGTAGGAACAGCATGCTCAAGAGATTCAGAAAGCATGTAGAAGAGGAAGGTACAGATGATCACCTTTACTTCTTCTCTGAAGTTGACATGAAATTAGTTTCTAGGGTTTTGAAAATGTCAAGTGTAACAACAGACCAACTAGAGTGGTGTTGCGGTATGTTGAGCAAGATCTGTTTTGTGAACCGAAAGCTTTGTGTAGATCCTTCAGTCTTGCTATTTCCATGCTAATTTTTAGAAGTATTTCACTTAAATTGTAACATGTGTATTTGTTTTTTATGAACTGAAAGATTCTTGTAGTTCGACCATTATTCCTTCTTTCTATTTCCATGCTAGCTAAATTAGCCCTATTTTTTCTTACCATGAACACTAAATTAATCTAAACAACATGATCATCATGAGGGTAATTCAAACTTGGCTAAAATAAGAACTAAAACTTTTGAATATATAAAGTTGAAATAAGAAAATAAAGGAGACAACATTTCTAAGCATTTTATTCCTGCCATTGGATACCATTATAAGAGACTTTCTCGAATCCAATTAAACAGCCAAAGTATTCAAAGCAAACGATTGCAACTTCCCATTTGCCCTCCCCTTTTCATTCTTCTACCCGTTAGGCACTTTTCAAATTGACAACCATGACACTTATATCGCCATGGGTTCCACGAGCTAATGCAAGGCGGCACAGCAATGTCGCTGCAAGGTTGCTTTTTGTCGATAGGATCACACCACCCCTCGCATTCTCATGGCCATCTGTGTTTGGAGGACAAAGACAGTGCTCCACGTTCCTCGGATTTGGAGCTGTAGCTCGATTCATATGGCCGCTGTTGCCACCACCTCCGCCTCCCCTGAGACACGTACAAGCTACCCTGCAGGCCATGTCATCGGGCACCACATCCCAGAGGCCGTCGTTGGCTAGAATCAAGAACTCATCTTGATCCCCTTCTCTTTTTATTATGGAAATATGAGGTTCCAATGTCACAACCGGTTTATAAATGTGCTCAACTGTTCATTAATTTACAATCCATCAAATAATTAGCACCAAGAAATAGCTTACCATTGAAGAGGCAGGAAAGCTTTTCGGAATGACATTTTCTTCAGATGATGTTACTAATGCACTCATGTTATCACTTACCAGACATGCATTTATTTACATATTCCCTACTTATGGTATAACAAGTTCATTAGTAACACTAATAACACCAATTGTGGCTCAACATCTTTTAAGAAACTTAATTACACTAATTTTTAATTAGAAGAGATATAACTGAAGATTACTTGGGTATGGGGAAAGAGACATGTTGAGAGTTCCATATACACGAACGCCGTTGTGATAGAACATCCGACCATCGACTGCACGCATCCTTTCTTGTTCATTCCACCTCTCAGATTGCAACTGATAGATAATAAAATTAGAATGTAAAATTCTAATATATTTTCTCTCTTTTATGCACTTTTTTAATATTTGGTCCATTGATGTTTCTTTGTTTTATTAAATACCAGGGTTAGGAATAAAAAAATGAAAGGAGTGCATGTGGAGGATAGATTAGAGCGAATTGAAACTTGAACTTGCACCTGAAGTAGATTTCGTCAATGAACCAAATAGCCGTTATTTAAGGTCTATGAATTTAACGAGCATTATTGGTCCCTCCACGAGATTTTTCGGTAATGTGATTATATGCAATGACATAGGACCTACAATTAGTCTCTAAACTTTCACTCTAATTTAGGGGATTTATTAGGATGATTCAGAGTGTCGGATACTATATGAATTTTTTAACAATTAAATCTTTAGTCGAAAGTCTAACGGTTAAAAAGACGGGATTATATGATACTAGAGCTATAGTCTACGTTTTGTAAAATTCAAAAACCTCAATTAACAGTTTTAGTTCAGAAACTAATTGTAAACTAAACTCAGCGATCAATTTTAAATAATTAAATTGTAAGGCAAATTAAATGTATACAAAACCAACCTTATGATAATGGGAGAGTGGGAAAGGACGCCCAGCGCGGCCAAGAACGGCGTGTGAGAAACCACAATTGGCAACCACAATATGCTGAGCTGTCAATATTGCCACAACAGCAGTGGACCCCGCAACAGGCAGTGCGTTGATATTGGGCTTGCACCCGCATGCGTGCCCGATGTTCCCACACGGGCAAGTGTCCTGGGCCAGTCGATGCATCCTCTGGAAACTCCTTTCTAGGGCCGTCGGTACCAGAGTCGGCCACCTCGCCTCCTCTTGCCCTTGCGAAGCAAAGTTCATGTTTTCATCACCATTCGCACACCCTACGGTGGTAAAGACGCGCCGCAGCTCCTCGGCTACGAATTCGTGCATCCGTTGTTTGCAAACGGTGGACACCTATACATGTGAATTTAACCACAACGTTCCCTTCTTCTCAGTTCATAAGTAGGAAAATTATCACATTAAACTAAGATCTTAAATTAAATTTTAAATATTTTGCTATAGCTTAATGTAGAGGGTACGAAATTAAAAGTATATAACGTTCGTTCTCTTGTCAAGTTTATACAATGAGAGTATCTTATGATATAAGTCTGACAAGAAAATGTTGCATGCCTGACAAGAAAACAATTTGTCTCAATGAGACAAATATGTTTTCACCATAAAAAATCCTTATATAAATATATAATTACGTAATACTTACATGAGGGTGTCCATGACCGTCATATACAGCAAAGAAATGAATAGGCTGGCCATGAAGAACATGATCGAGCCGGCAAAAGTCCTCTTTCACAAACACGGTATCGTTTAGTTCCATACTCATCTGATCTGGACGCCGACTGAACGACATTGTCCTGAATTCCGGCATTGGGTTCCTATGAAGCAAATAACGGGGAGGTGGTACTGCAGGCTTCACCGCCACCTCATGATCAGTTGGCCCTCCATCCTCCTCGTCAGATAATATTAGACAGGTCTGATCATGATCGTTTGAGATTTGCTGAGCACCAAGTACTGGGAGTGGGCGGTAGCCGGAGCTGGACCACCTGGCCCGCCTCATCTCTATTCTTCGACGGCGGCGCTCTCGGCATTGCTCCGGAGTATCAAACATCCACTCCTTCCTCAGCCTCATCTTCCACGAAACAAGTTCAGCTCGCTGCCGGGTCATAATTGTTTGATTAGGGTTTCAGAGAGAGAGAGAGAGAGAGAGAGAGAGAGAGAGAGAGAGGAAGATCTAGACAGAGAAAGATATATAGAGAGTGATGAGAGAGGGGATAAACCAGAGAAACGTGAAAGTCGAAGGTCCTGGAGAATGTGGTGACTCGTGGAAGGAGAGAAAGGTTGGGAAGCGCCACGAGAATGCTCTGCATGAGCTATGAAGCCACTACGTGGGGCCTTCTTGCTCTTGTTGCAACCGTCGATGTCAGTAACATCTTTGCCAGCTTGTGTGGCTTTGAAACAGAAAATTAATGTTTACTGAAATTCCATTATTTTATGGTAAAATGAAACAAAGTAAGCACAAAATGAAAATTACATGATAAATATGTAAGGTGTAAACCTACCTTAATTACAGAAGGTACTACAATTTTGTTATAGATTTCAAATACGATGTCAACTACTAATTGTATTTATCTAACCATTTGTGCAATGTGAAACTATATATAAAAACGCAATTGGTAGCAAAACCATTTAATATAAGATGGATTTAGTCTTGTCCTACAAACAATATAATCTGAATCGTTTACTTTTTTATCATCCTCTAAAAGTCTTTTTTAAAATAAAATAAATTGATCTGATTTAAAAGCAGTTTAGTCATCTATATCAATCAACAAACTGACAATTTATGATGAGAATACTGCAAAAACATGTGATTTGAAATCAATATGGAAATGGCAAGTGACCATTTACCACAGTGATGGAAAGTGTTCAGCCCTTGCATGATGACGTGAGTTCAAACTCCGTCAATGGTTAATCTAACACCTAATCTAACAAAATTTATGATTTGACCAAAAAAAAAAAAATCAATATGGAAACTGAACAATTATGAAATTATTGTAATCTAGTTTTGATCAACATCAATGTGATTTGAATTTGAACATGGATAATTCTACATTTCAGCGTCTGAGGCTCGACTTTCACGAAAGCACCTTCCAACGGCGAAACTATGGCGTGGTAATTTGGAACCGGAGGGCTAACGTTGGCGACAGTTCTGTGAAGTGTCAAAAGCAGGAACAAGTTGGTAATCTGCAACAACCTCCCTTTCCATTTGCAACCTGTGTTTACCAAGATCATACCTAGTCCCCATGCATTTCATACCACCTGTCCCTTCTGCGTTTCGGACTAACCCCACGGTCACAGATCACAATCCTCCCAGCAACAACGCAGCAATTCAAAGTTGCTTCCAAAACAAGGAAGTGGGATCAGGGCATGGTGAATTGCTACCAGTATACACAATACCAGTATTTTTCGCTATCAATTGAGTGAAACCCCGCCAGTGACTGAAAAAACGAAGCCTACTTCTATCAATTGAGTAGACTTAATGAAACAGACATAAAGCAAGATAAAAAGGCACAACACACCTGAAATATTGGTCAGCAACTCTTACCTGTAATTTGCCAACAACTTCCGCCTCAGGGTTTTCATGATGATTTTTTAGGCTGCGCCATGCTTTGGTTTGCACCTCCTCACGATTGGTATATAAAGAAACGAACTCCGCATCTTCTGATGTGATGCAGCTGTGTTTGCCAAAATCATATACCTAGTACATCTTCTCCATCTTTCACCACCAGTCCCTTCTATGCATTACGATTAACCACACGGTCACAGATCATACTGTTTCCGCCAACAGAGCGTGGATCCAAAGTTTCCTCCGAGCTCATGGAGCTGGGATTAGGGCTTGTTGACTTACTACGGATATACACAATAGTCAATAGACAACACACTGCCTTCATCAGCCAAAGCTTATGACTGCTGACAGAATATCAGAGCTGAAGGAACCACCAACCCAGAAAATTTAAAATAAATTTGAAAAATAGATTGATACATAAATTAGAAATTTCCCTTCTATTTTACCTTCTATTCTTGGCAATGGCATCAAAAGCGTCCCCGCATCTCTATAAGTTGCAAGCTTCCAATTTGAGAGTTGTTAAACAACAAATCGATTCAGTGTCGCAGGTAAGCTCTCAAAAAGATTTCTGCAAGCTTTAATATATATTTACAAGGAAGATAAATGGGGAATACCATCCGAAACCTCCAACAGTCACTTAAATCAAGAATTTCAGGCCAAATTTCACATTAAAAGTAGGTACCTTTTATTCTCGGAATCAGAAGCGTTCCTACATTGCTTTGAAGCTTATAGCCTTATATGAGGGTAAAGTAGAGAAGAGTAGATATTACAACCTTGTATTAAACCAATCAGGCAACGCATTAAATGATTAAGTCTATTGGAAGATGTTTCCAACTCCAACAAAGTATACGTGTCTACAATTGTTTTCCCTTTCATCAAGTGACGTGCACAAAGTATAAATCCACAATGAGTTACTGCCTCCCCAAGAGAGGATGAAACCACCATCAATTGCAAGCTGCAAATCAAATTAAGTTTTCTTTTGGGTCAACAAATCAAAATAAAAGTTGGTTTGCTAGGAATGAACACAGAGACGGCAGAAGATGACAGAGATAACGACACTCACAGAAGGCTCTTTGATGAAACGACTTCTTTTCTTGACATTGTTAATATGAAACCGAAGAGGTAACCAATCTGCAGGGTTGCATCACCACCATTCCTCCCGGGACATCAACAATTCCCAGTGAAGCCATTTCACTATGGTCATTTTCAGATGCATAATTTCTTGAAGGATGTTGCATCTCTCGCTCTGCTCATAAGAAGCATTCCTCCGCTTGACCATCCAGCCCCAGTATAGCAGCTACCCTGACTGCTCCTCTAAGCATAATTAGCAACTTCTGTCGCTGGTTCGCTACACACTTCCTGATGGGCCATTTACTCATGATTTGCATAAATAACATGAACTCCACACCTTCTGATGGAAGGGTATCGTACTGCTGCTCTGAAATCACGTACGTAGCCTCCATCTTTAACAACAAATTTGAATGTGGCCTCAGTGTAACAACGTTCATAGGCCTGCTTTCCCGTTTCAATCAAGCCATACTTAGACCATGGAACATATCCTAAGAACATGTGATCTGACTCAAGGAATCTGTCAGTTTTGAAATCCCAATCCAGCATATAGATATTGAAGCTGTACTCATGGTGATTTCCTTTGAAGGTGCAAAAGCATTGAACAGATAAATTAGATGCACAGTAATGAGCACTCTTGAAATTACTAACAGCGCATATAGCAAATCCCAGTAACTTATTGTGGAACAAATTCAGTTGTAGCTTCGCAGTTACCGAAGACCCTGTACACTGTTGGCTAAACCAATCTGGAATATCACTTCCAGGAAGAGACATATTAAAGGAAAATTGCCGGAGATGATTACCCTGCAACAATGAAAGCTCACTTAATTGGGTTTACTTTTGTGTTTTCACCTGTTTGTGTACGTACTGGTATCATTGCCTCTGTGTGTGTGTGTGTGTGTGTGAGAGAGAGAGAGAGAGAGAAACCTGATCATGACAATGAGCTTCCACAATATCCCTGAATGGATTTTTTTGTACCAGCCGGAGGCAGTTAGAAAATATGAAGTAAAGATTCATATAATGAGGCTTTGGTGTTGAAACTGTTTCCAAAGCTGTGCAATCATGTGCATCTATCTTAGTAATATTTGATGAAAGCTGTGGTATTGATATTAGTCTCCTGCAAGCTTCCAAGTTGAAATTTTTTAAACGACGAAGTCGATCCATAGTTGCAGGTAACCTCTCAAAATTGTTTCTGCACAGCACTAACGTTATCAAATGAATTAGATTCGTAACAGAATCCGGTAATTCCATCAGTTTGCTGTCACTTAAATCAAGCCATACAAGGTTTTCATAGTGTCTATGAGCCGATGGTTTCGGTAACAATGATACAAATGGGACCTTCTTTGCCTTCCATCTACCAGATAACGTTGCAGGCATGATTGAACTTGACATAGAGAATGGTTGTTCTATACCACTTCCCTCTACATCAACTTCCCTTAACGATTTTATGTTCCCCAAGTCCTTAGGCAAATAATAAAGTTTTGAACACCCAGAGAGAGTAAGACCGGTAAGGTATTCCAATTTACAGATACTGTTCGGAAGACAGACAAGGCTTTTGCAGTTTTTCATAGTTAATAACTGTTAGTGTTTCTTAAATCAACGAAGGTTTTGATGTAGATGGAGCTGAACAGAAAGCAAAATAAACCAAGACGAAAGAAAAAAGAATGGTTTCTTGTTTTTCACTCTGCAGAAACTCTTGCAGAGGAATATTTCATTACATTTCACACAGAGCACTAACTTGCTTTTACATTAACTGAAGGCCCTTAACTTGGGACCACAATAACCACTACAATTCATCCTAGACACACATCTTTCTAATCTCATGGATCACTCAACACATGGCACTCATGGCCTTTTTTTACAAAACTAGTCATTTACACTTTGCCTCATTTTGCACAAGTGGATACACCAATTTAAACAAAACTTATTCTAAATCTTTTCAGCTCAAATACTTATAGTTCAACACTCCCCTTTAAGTTTTGAGCTGATTTCACACCAAGCATATCTCGAAGATAGTTGAACCGATCCTTAGACAAAGCCTTAGTGAATATGTCTGCCACCTGCTCATTTGTTGGACAGTACACCAAATCGATTATCCCTTCCTGGAGTGCATTCTTGATAAAATGATACCTTCTGTCAATGTGCTTGGTTTTCTGATGGAAAACAGGATTTTTAGTAATTGCAATTGCTGCTGTATTATCACAGTGTACTGGAGTCGCTTCAGTTTGCATCTCACCAAAATCTTCAAGAACAAATCTAAGCCAAATGGCTTGAGCAGTTGCTTCAGAGGCACTGATGTACTCTGCTTCTGCTGTAGAGAGTGCTACACAATTCTGCTTCACTGAGGCCCACGAGAACACTCCACTGCCAAAGGAAAATGCATAACCAGAAGTACTCTTGCTATCATCAACAGATCCACCCCAATCACTATCACAGAATCCGATTAGCATTGCATTCTTTCCCTTTACATACTCTAAACCATAGTCTAAGGTTCCCTTGATGTACCTAAGCACTCTTTTGGCTGTCCCAAGATGTTTATTTGTAGGACAGTGCATGAATCGAGCTAGAAGGCTTGCAGCATACATTATATCTGGTCGAGTTGCTGTGAGATACAACAGACTTCCCACAATTCTTCGATACTGTTCCTCACTTGCTGAGCCACTGCCATCATCTTTGCATAGCTTCTCTGATGAAATCAGTGGTGTAAACACAGATTTACACTCACTCAAACCAAACTTATCTAACAAAGAAACAGCATACTTCCTTTGATGGATAAATATGCTTGTGTGAGTTTGAATCACTCCCATACCAAGGAAATGATGAAGAAGCCCCAAATCTGTCATCTCATATTTTGTCATCATGTCTTCCTTGAACTCCTTCAACATCTCAGTGCTATTCCCAGTGTACACTATGTCATCCACATAGATTGAAACTATCAGAATTTCTCCTCCCCTTGCTTTGATGTAAAGAGTAGCTTCACTCTGACTTTTCACAAACCCACAGTGAGCAAAATAGGTATCAATTTCACTATACCAGGCTCTTGGCGCCTGTTTTAGACCATACAAAGCTTTATAAAGCTTGTACACCTTGTCTTCACTCCCCTTGATCACAAAACCATCTGGTTGTTCTACATAAACTTCTTCTTCGAGTACTCCATTCAGAAAAGCAGATTTCACATCTAATTGGTATAATTTCCAACTTTTCTGAGCTGCCAAAGCAATTAGAGTCCGAATTGTATCCAGTCTAGCTACAGGTGCAAACGTTTCATTGTAATCCACACCTGGTTTCTGAGCATATCCTTTGGCTACCAGCCTTGCCTTATGCTTTTGCACTGTCCCATCGAGATTAAGCTTGGTCTTGAACACCCACTTAACCCCAATTATGGGTTTATCACTTGGTCTGTTCACCAGATCCCAAGTTGCATTCTTCTCAATCATTGACAGTTCATCTTTCATAGCCTTCATCCATGCTTCATCTTTGGCTGCCTCTTCAAACTTTTCAGGTTCCATAATACAAAGGTTGCATTGTGCCAAAACATCATCTAGATTCCTCCATTTCAATGGAGTGTGATCAAAAACTTGAGTCCTTCTTATGCTGCTGTCCACATCACTTACAGATTCATGAGAGAATGCCAGATTTGGTGACAAAGCATAATCATTTTCCTCTGAAGTTGTCTCTGATGAAATACATTTAGGCAGCACAGATAGCTCACTAGAATTAAACACAGTTACATAGTTCTCAGGAGCTGTCTTCCATTCCCAGGCTGCATTTTCATCAAACACTACATCCCTTGAGAGTATAAGCTTTTTACTAAGAGGATCATACACCCTGTACCCCTTTTCACAGGTTGCATAACCTACAAATATGCCCTTGACACTCTTTGCATCTAGTTTCTGTCTCAACTCATTTGGTGTGTGTACATAACACAGACAACCAAAGATTCTGAGATGTGCAATTCCAGGTTTTCGACCACTGAATGCTTCAAATGGAGTTACTTCTCCAAGAGCTCTTGTAGGACACCTGTTCAATATATATACAGCTGTGAGTACAGATTCTGCCCATAAGAAATATGGTAGTCCTTTGTCATGGAGCATAGCTTTTGCCATCTCAACTACAGCTCTGTTTTTCCTCTCTACCACTCCATTCTGTTGTGGAGTATAGGCCATAGATAACTGTCTTTGAATCCCTGCATCTTCACACAGCTTGTTGAATTCACAAGATGTAAATTCACCCCCTCTGTCACTTCTCAGACATTTTATCTTAAAGCCACTTTGTAATTCCACCATGGACTTGAACTTTCGAAAACAGATCAATGCATCTGACTTGTATTTCAGGAAATAAACCCACATCATTCTTGTACAGTCATCTACAAGAAGCATGAAATATTTGTTACCTCCAAGAGAATCATTCTGCATAGGGCCACACAGATCCACATGCACCAGTTCTAGAGGATTACTTGCTCTCCATGCTTGATTCTTTGGAAACCACTCTCTGTGCTGTTTCCCAAACTGACAACCTTCACAAACTTCATCCATTTCTTCTAAAACTGGGAGACCATGCACCATTTCTTTGTTCTTAAGCTGTTGAAGACCTCTAAAATGCAGATGGCCTAGTCTCTTGTGCCATATCCAAGTAGACTTAGAAATACCTGCTCTCAGTACAACCTGATCATTTGGTATCAATGTCAAAGGATAACACCTGTTCTTTTTCATTTCAACTTTGAGTACAAGACAATCCAATGAAGGTCCATCAAAGATACTACACATCTTTCCCCCAAATAACAGGTAGTAACCGTGTTCATCCATCTGCCCCACACTTAACAGATTTTCCTTCAAACCAGGTAGATACATAACTTCTTTGACATATTTTCTGCCTTTGCTAGTGTCTATCACAAGTGTACCAAAACCTGCCACATTCATGAGTTCCCCTGTGGGCATTTGAACCTTGCCAACCACATTTGTCTTCATGTCTATCAACAACTTAGAATCCCCTGTCATATGGTTGCTACAACCACTGTCTACATACCATTCTCCATTCACTTTTGATTCAGTGGTTGTGCTATTTGCATAAAACAGGTTCCCTGTCACCTCTACCTGATTAGCACAATTTGCCTTCTGCACCAATTTGCCTACTGTGCACTCTCTAGCCCAGTGACCAAACCTTTCACAGTTATAGCATTTAGGTTTCCCTTTATACCTACACTCTCCAAAGTGAAACTTAGAACATACCCTGCACTGTGGTTTGGTACCTATCTGCCCCATTGACTGTGCATTATGTGCAGAATTAGCATGAAATTTCTGCTGAAACTTAGGTTTTGAACCCCATTTCTTACCCTTATTATTCCAATTTTTCTGAAACTGAGATGAACCAGGTTGACCTTCACCCCTATTCTGCTCTTTTGGACTCACTGAGAAAGATGAGAATGCTTTCCCAGTAGTATCAACAGTATGCAGATCAAACCGTTGCTCTTGACTCTTTAAGATTGCAACTACTTCCTGCAACTCTACAGTCTCTAGACACTTTGTGTTTTCTATAACCAAACAGATAGAATCATAAGGTTTACTAAGACTGATCAACACTTTCTGCACAAGTCTCTCATTCGACAGAGATTCACCAAATGTTCTCATTTGATTAATTAACTCATTTAGCCGTGTAAGATAGCTAGATAAAGACTCATCATCTCTCATCCTAGCATATTCAAACTCTCTCCTAAGATTCTGCAGTTTCACAGATCGTACCTGATCACCACCGTGATACTCCCCGTACAACAAATCCCATGCCATTTTAGCTGACTCGGCATTGGCGATTCGTGGGAAGATCTGATCCGAGACTGCATTCTGAATGATTCCCAAAGCCTTTGCGTCTTTCATCAGAACAGCTACCATTCCTTCATCCTCCTCCGATGCTTCTCCAGCTTCCTTCTTCTTCGGATTGGAGGTTGCAATCCCCTTCTCTACCAGATTCCATAACCCAAGAGATTTGAATATCGTTGCCATTTTAATTCTCCAGAACTCGTAGTTCTCACCGGAGAAAACTGGAGTTCGCACTTCCGAGCCTCCAGATCCAGACATGTTTTGATCTGAATCGACAACTTCACCGAGCTTCAAGAGAGCTTCGATTGAGCTCAAAAATAGCTTCACAGATTTACGCCCAGATTTTAGACCCAACTAGGCTCTGAGGCCATGTTAGTGTTTCTTAAATCAACGAAGGTTTTGATGTAGATGGAGCTGAACAGAAAGCAAAATAAACCAAGACGAAAGAAAAAAGAATGGTTTCTTGTTTTTCACTCTGCAGAAACTCTTGCAGAGGAATATTTCATTACATTTCACACAGAGCACTAACTTGCTTTTACATTAACTGAAGGCCCTTAACTTGGGACCACAATAACCACTACAATTCATCCTAGACACACATCTTTCTAATCTCATGGATCACTCAACACATGGCACTCATGGCCTTTTTTTACAAAACTAGTCATTTACACTTTGCCTCATTTTGCACAAGTGGATACACCAATTTAAACAAAACTTATTCTAAATCTTTTCAGCTCAAATACTTATAGTTCAACAATAACACGAGCCCCTTACGACGTTCAATTGATGGGGATAGCTTTTTGATAGGTGTTCCATCCAAATGAAGCTCTCTTAATCCTTCCATATCTTCTGCAATCACTGGAAAGCTTTTAAGCTTTGAACAACCAGAGAGAGTAACATATCTGAGGGACTTTAGTTGACAAATGCTGCTTGGAAGACTTTTAAGTTTTGTGCATTCATTCAGGTTCAAAGTAACAAGCCCCGTAAGAATACTAATCGATGAGGGAAGTTCTTCAATTGCTGTCCGATCTAGATAAAGCTCTGATAGCTCCTGCATACTTCCTGAAATCTCTGGAAACTTATCAAGATTTGAGCAGCCAGAAAGAATAAGGGTTTTAAGAGATTTCATGTGAATTCTTCTTGAAAGAACCTGAAGTTCTTTGCACTCTTTTAGACTCAGAAAAACAAGGTTGGTAAGATCTGAAACCGATGGGTGAACTTCAGTTAAACTTGAACAACCTTCAAGATTTAGACTCTCAAGATTTTTTGCTTCAGTGACATCCGGGATTTTGTTAAGGTATTGAGAATAACTTAAATCGATGAATTCCAACCTTTCCAGACGCTGCAACAACAACCAGGAAAACATCCAATAAATAATAAGGCATCTGACAACTTAACCATTCAAAAGAAACATATGAAAAATGAATATTGTACCTTGCTTCCTTCCCAAAGTTGTTCAATCTGACTATAAGGCATTTCAAGATCAATAAGATTCTTGGGGTGGAAATTGGATGGCAAGGACTTTAAGGGGCACCCATGCCAGCATAGACACCTCAACTCATGAGAGAGAAATTTTAAATCCCCACTCATATTTTGTTTACAGTCATCATTTGGATGGGATCGGTCCTCCCATGATGCGTTTACCATGGATCGGCTGCAATGGATCTTGAGAAGTCTTAGTTTTGTCATTCTAACAAAAGCTTCAGCTTCGAAGTATACCTCTTCTGAGTTGGCCAAGTCGAGGATTATGCCTTCAACTGCTTTTGTAGCCTAGATAACGAAACAGTAGAAATTCAATGTGTGAAAATATCCAAATTTGATTTTTGTCATACTTCCGCTTTCTACTCAATATTACATGCTTAAAAGAAAGAGGTAATGAATATATCTCACCGTATTTTGCGTTAATGCACGATGAACATCTTCATAAATCCATAACCTGCTTCGTCCTCCAGGATCTTTATTAGATTCTTGGCAGACTATTTCCCACCCCATTTCTTGCAGTAAATCATGCATCTCAAGCGTATCGTAATCTGATATAGTGATGAGAGTTCTGCTAACTAGCACTCCTAATCCACTATGGGGATAAAAGCCACAACTATCAAGAATTTTAGTTACATAGTCTTTCTCCATCCCTTTAAAGAAACATGCAATATCTAGAAATATGTCCTTCTCTGATTCGTCTAACCCATCAAAGCTCTTCTAAGAACATCCTGAATTCCCATGAGCTGGGTTTTCTTTGTTTTCTTCAACACATCTTCCCACTCCCATACACTTCTGTTATCAAGCAAAGCTCCCAAGACTTTAAGCGCTAAAGGCACACCATGAGCATGTTGTATGGCAAGCCTCGAGAGACGATCATAATCTCTTGTGGGTTGGTTGGTTTTGAAGGCATACAGACTGAAGAGTTCAAGAGCTTCTGGCTCACTTAAGTTCTTGGGCTTATATACAGCATCAGCTCCACTTAGTAATTGCATATCTCTTGTTGTTATAATGATTCTACTTCCATCACCAAATGAATGCTGCCTTCCAAGTAAGGCTTCGATTTGGGATAATTTGTCAACGTCATCAAGAACAATGAAAACTTTTTTCCTTCGTAGCCCTTTCATTATCATTTTGGAACCTCGATCCAACGTGCCAAAACTCCGCACCTTTTCCTTCAATATTCTAGAAAGAAGCACTTCCTGCATATGTACTGCACCATTATTCGAGAAGCCTTCCTTAACATTTTCGAGAAAGCAGCAAGCTTCAAATTGACAAGCGATTTCATCATAAACAGCACGAGCGATGGTGGTTTTGCCTATACCTCCCAAACCCCATATTCCAACAGCGAAAACATCATTCGCCCCAGGACGTAATAGTAACTTCATTTCATCTATGTGGTAATCCATTCCAACCAAGCCATCGGCTTTGCTTGATGAGATGTGGATCAATTTGCTAAAGACATCCTCTACAATATCTTCAATAAGATTGGCATCATCCCTGTGAAGTTTTAGAACCAGCATCACGAAAGAGTCAAAGCAAAGTTAAGTTTTATAACAAGCCCAAAATAGAAAGCTAAAACTGAACAATTAGAAGGGCAATACTTGTTGTGACTAAAACCCCGGATTTGTACAGTAGAAATATGTTAATTTTCTTGATCATAAATATGCAAAAACTAATCAAATTGGTGAACGCTTAGCCATCTATATGTAAGGAAGTTAGTTGTGATCAAAACCGTGGATTTATACAGTAAAAATACATTAATAGCAAATGCATGCGAACAAATTAAACTTACTTATAATTTTTTGAATCCCAACCGGATAAATCGGTGGCTCTAGCAAGAGCGGACCTCCAGCTCTGCTCCTCCTTCACATCAACGTTAGAAACGCTTTCATGTTTAGCAAAAGCTTCTGCAAAACTTCCCTCGAGTTTACGAATATCGGATGGATCCACTTCGTAGAAAACAGGCACCACTATCTGCTTTTGTGTATCCATGCATTCCAGTATCTGGACGAGTTCTTTCAAGCACCACGTCGAAGAAGCGTAGTTTTCGGAAAAAACTACTATCGATAGCCTCGAGTCGGCAATAGCTGTAAGGAGCTCCGAAAGGTCGTTGCCTTTTCGAAGCTCTTCGCCATCAATGAAGGTGTTGATTGCTTTCTGATTCAGAGCTTTGTAGAGATGGCCGATGAAGATCTTGCGAGTGTCTTCCCCTCTAAAATTCAGGAATACATCATATTTCCAACTACTGTCCGATGAAGACGAAGAACAAGAAGAAGCAGCCGCCATTAACATCCGATGAAAGTGAAATACCTGGTCTTCAATAATTGTTTGAATTGGAGGGATGCTGAGATTGCAGGTCAACGCCCTCCCTCACTCCCTCCCTCCATTGTCGGTGAAAGCGATTCAGATTGGACTTGGTTGAATGGGCTAAAGTGTGCACTGGTGTCATTTGGAAACATGTAAGGCCCAAAGCCCGTGGGCACTTACCAGGCATTTACCATCCAATGGTAACTCTTTCTTCTTTTCTAGAGCTCATGATTTCAGACGCGACACGTTAACCATAAACATTTCTGACGTAGAACAAATGGCTGAATGAATCGAGGAGGAGATGAACTGTCAAAAGACAAAAGAATGCAGTGTGAATTTGTCTATTTGGCGTCCAAGCTCCGAATTGGACCCTTAATACCTTTTAGGAAAGAGAACGACGCCACGAGTCAAACTCATGAATTTTGGCCATTTGAAATTGTTTCAGCCTCTAAAATGCAATTTTAAGTTTATAATAAAAATTTAGACTTTTTGTTTGTTGTTCAATTTATGCCATTAGTCCTTTGAGTTGTCCCAACAGATGTACTATATTTATTTAAGCCATTTGGCTGTTCATTTGTAAGCATCAAGTTAATCAATTAAACAAAACAACCTTTGGGTTTTCAACCAAAATCTGGTGGACTCAAAAATTGTATTCTTCAAGGGCTTATGTTTGTATCTCTCTTGCTTCGTCCTGCGTCACTTCCATAGGTTATTGCAACTCTACAAAGCTTCTTGCCTGATCTCTTATATTCTAAAATCAATTGGGAATTGAGAAATTATGAATAGTTCTACATTTCAACGCACGTTGTTCTTTTGATTTTGTTCTGAGGTTGAGGAAGGAGGCTAACTATTGAGGTGTGCACCGTGATCATACAGGGTTGAATCCGCAGCTGTTGAGGCATCTTGCAGAGGCTTACGCGTGCTGTCATGAAAGGCAGACTTTATTGCAGGCGGACTCCAACTGAGTCCCAAGAAATGCTAGAGTTGCAGAGGTTCTTGGGCTTGTTAAACATAATGCTAGAGTAACGGTTCTGCGAAGTGTCAAAAGCAGGAACAAGTTGGCAATCTGTCACAACTTCCCTTTCCATTTGCATATTTTTGCCAAGATCATGCCTACTAGCTCCCACCTGTCCCTTCTGCACTCCCGAACTCATCCCACGGTAACAAATCAGTCTCCCTGGCAACAACACAGCAATTTAAAGTTGCTTCCGAAACAAGGAAGTGGGATCAGGGTTTGGTGAATTGCTACCAGCCTACCAGTATACACATACCGGTTGCTTATTTGTTGACGGCATCATTCTTCCTCTGTAGGGTGAAACCTGCCACTGACTGAAAATTCGTAATACTACTTTTATTAATTGAGTAGACATAAAGAAAAACACAAATAGCAGTATAAAGAAACAGAACACACCTGAAATATTGATTGGCAATTCTTACCTGTGATTTTGCCAAGGACACGAAGTTCCACTTCAGAGTTTTCATGATGATGTTTGGGGCTGCAACATGCTTCGGTTTTGCATTTCCTCACAATTGGCATATATAGAAATGAAACTCCGCATTCTTAAGCGATGCAGCTGTGTTTGGCAAAATCATACCTACTCGTCCTCCTCTTCCTCCTCCATCTTTCACCAACAGTCCCTTCTGCACGTTAGGATTATTCACTGCCACAAATCACAATATC
Organism: Pyrus x bretschneideri; assembly: GCF_019419815.1. Taxonomy (NCBI): domain Eukaryota; kingdom Viridiplantae; phylum Streptophyta; class Magnoliopsida; order Rosales; family Rosaceae; genus Pyrus; species Pyrus x bretschneideri. The sequence goes on from NW_025999635.1 coordinate 4,611,940, forward strand.
CCCAGAAACAAAACGCGGATCCAAAGTTTCCTTAGAGTTCAAGGATCTGGGATCAGTGCTTGTTGACTTGCTACCGATAAACACCATAGTCTATAGAGAACACATTGCCTCCATCAGCCAAAGCTTATGAACCACTGACAGACATCAAAGCCGAAGCATCCACCACCCCGGCAAATTTTAATCAATTTGAAAAATAGATTGATACAGGAATTAGAAGTTGTCCTTATGTTTAAAAACATGAGTGTTAAATAACATTATATTTATATAAAATGTAGGGAACTGTTATTAGCACTCCAAAAATCTCATTCTACACTCCTCATAAGTGTATTTTTCTTTCTAATTGTAGAAAGTTTGGAGTGCCAAATAAGAATTTTGGAGTGCTAATAACAATTCCCAAAATGTATTGAAATCTCTCTACATTGTACCTTCTATCAGAAGCGTAGCTGCATTTCTCTATATCCACCGGTTGAGAATCCTTGAAGTTATACTTGATGAAAGCTCTGGTATTGATTTCAGTCTCTTGCAAGCTTCCAATTTGAGAGTTGTCAAACAAAGAAGTCAACTCACTGTCGCAGGTAAGCTCTCAAAAATGTTTCTGCAAAATTTTAATATTTTCAAGGAAGATAAATGGCTAATACTATCCGACACCTCCAACAGTCACTTAAACCAAGAATTTCAGGCCAGAGTGACAATAGTTTTTCACAGCAGAAGTAGGTACCTTTTATTGTCGGCGTCAAAAGCGTTCCTACATTTCTTTGAAGCTTATATGAGGGTAGAGTGGAACAAAAAGGCAGAAAGTTGTCCAATGTCACCATATTTCATGCTAAGATGAACAAAATTATGTGGGGCAAAACTGGACGGCAAGGACTCTAGAGGACATCTACGCCATAGAAGACACCTTATTTCAAGAGAGAAATTTTATACAGAAAGGAGCACAACCACACAACCAGGTACAAACTAAATTCCCTACCGCATCCACACTCATACAATCAAGGATATAAGCATTACACGCCACAATTGTAATAGTACACGATCATAGAAATAAGATCTGTCCATAGTAGGAAGTTCGCCTCCCTAAACACATGCTTTCCGGGATAGTCTAGTGAATGGCCTAGCCAGTCGATGAATGTCCTCAATAACAGGACCTAATTGACACCTTCTAATGTTTTACAGAAATTTGTTTATTCAAAAGCAATAAAACCCACAATATATCCCTCAACGTAATTATGCTTTGGTGTTGAAAGTTGAAACTATTTCCAAAGCTGTGATTTCTTGCTCATCCATGTAATTTATACTCGGTGAAAAGCTCTGGTATTTGATTACAGTCTCATTCAAGCTCCCAATTCATGATCCGTGGACCGTCGAAATCACGGCAGGCTCTCCAAGTACTTTGTACAATGCCCTCAATAAGCTTGGCATCATCCCTATTCAATATGAAAAATAGTACTTAAATTAAAAAGGGCCAAAATTAGAACCTAAAAATATTAAGATTTTATACAGAAAAATTACTCGTAATTATTGCGATCAAATCCAGGATAATCGGCGGCTGCGGTTAGAGCGTGGCGCCAACGCATCACCTTGTACATATTGTCCTTATAACTTCTCTCGAGTTGAGCAAAAGCTTTCCCAAAGGGCCCGGTGGCTCGACGAACATCAGATGGATCTACTCCATAGAAAACGGGAATCACTATCTGACCGTAACTTTTCGCACATTCTACGATTTGGATCACATCATCTAAGTACCATGGGGAAGCATAGTTTTCGGAAAAAACTACAATCGAAATCCTTGATTGTTGAATAGCTCGGAGGATTCCCGGAGTGTCAATGCCTTTAATAATCGAGGTGTAGGTGCTGACTACATTCTGATTCAGAGCATTGGTGAGATGGCTGACAAAACTCTTGCCAGTGTCTATCTCTCTATAAGTGATGAAAACTTTGCTGAATTGGAGCAATTTACTAAAAATATCTTGCACAATATCCTCAATAAACTTGGCATCATCCCTGTGGAATTTGAAAAACAGTATTGCACAATTTTCTTAAGCCGTAATGCCATATATATTCTACTAAAACACGTACATAAAATATTGTGATACCGATTTAACAGACTAAATGCTATGAAAAGCTCAAACAAAGAAAGTAGCTAAATAAAATTACCTATAATCTCGTGGATTCCAGCCTTTTAAATTGGCGGCCGTAGTTAGAGCGGACCTCCAGCTCTGCACCTCTTCGATGTTGGCATTAGAATCGCGATCATGTTGAACAAAAGCTTCGGCAAAACTTCCAGCGAGTTTACGAATATCAGACGGATCTACTTGGTAGAAAATGGGCACCACAATATGCTTATTTGTATCCAAACGATCTAGGATATGAACGAGTTGTTTTAAGCACCGCGTGGAAGATGCATAGTTTTTAGAAAAAACTACAATCGAGAGCCTTGACTCTTGGGTAGTTGCCGGGAGCTCCGGATCGCCACCATCAATGAAAGTGTATATTGCTTTCTGATCCAGCGCTTTGTAAAGATGGCCGATGAAGATCTTGCGAGTGTCTTCGCGTCTAAAATTGATGAACACATCATATCGATCACCGGATGAAACAGAAGAAGGAGAAGCAGCCATTAACAAGCACAATATCGATTCTTGCCAACTGATATAACAACTGAAATACTGGATTGATCTTCAGAGTACCCTGAAAAAGGACCGCTGGATGTTGGTCCGATCGATAGGAAGATGACTGGTGTCGGTCAAAAGCGTGTAAGTGTGGACATGAAATGAAATATTATTAAATTCCAAGTCAGTCCAGGCCAAACAATATACTTAAAAAATAAAACATCCTCTGAATTTCTGAAAAAAATAAATGCTTTATGTGTTCTTATGTCTTGTTCCAGTAATGTAATAGGAAATTCAATGGCAACAAAATAGCGCGTGATTCATTTTTTGCTTTTTATAATTATTTTTATTCGTAAAAAGAGGGGAAAAAAGGCTTTGTTTGTTATCACCATCTTCTTCCAGGAATGGATATAGGAACTGGTCCTGTTTGGCACACCGTATAAGGCACGGATAATACTAATAATACAGTGTACGGTGTTTGATGATCGTTTGGATTAAATAGGTACCGGATTAAATAATCCGGGCCCACCTTTTTTACACGGTGTTTACCCGCTTGCTTATACCGTCCAAATTCACGGTATAACTTAGTCGGGCTCGCTCTCGCTTGCGCACTCTTCCTCTCCAGGTGCTCTCTCTTCCTCTCATCCCAGGTTCGTCTTCTCAACTTCTTCTTCTTTGTTTGAATCACAGTTCGTCTTTTTAGTTTTCTTCTTCTGGGATTCCGCCCCTCCCTCTATTCTTCCCCCTCCTCCTATTTTTCTTGCAATTTTCTTTCAATTGATTGAACCTAGTTATTATTTTCTCTCTAATTATGCAATTGATTATGTAATTTTGTGTTTTAATTAGAATTTTTGAATTTTAGGGTTTGCTATTGCGGTCAAATTTAGGGTTTATTGTTGGTGTTGAATTTTAATTAGAATTTTAATGATTGGGTAGAGTGGGAGTGTGCAAGTTCACTTACCTAAATAAAACTTTGTCTCTGGCGCAACTCCTGTTTCACTCATTGTCTCGCAGCCGCAACGCAACCATACGGACAATTGGGTAAGCCAATTTCTCTTCGCTCTTGGTCTCTCTCTCTCTCTCCATCACCAGCCCCGAAAATTAAATCCAAATTGTTGTTCTTCTCAGTTTTTGCATCACTCCCTCTGAGCTTTTATCCATTTTTTAATTTTTATGTGAATTTTACTTTTTATCTGGATATATGTGTGTGTGTGTGTGTGTGTGAATAATTTCGAACTAGGGTTGTTGATTGTTGATTGGCATTTATTCCAGTTTGTAAAGTAATTGCCTTTTAGAAAAAAGAGAGTGTGAGTGAGAAATAGAGAAGAAGGGGAGAGCTGCTACCCTTCTGATGTTTCAGCTTAATTTTGATGCAACATGACACTCAATTTTGATGCAACATGAGGCGATGAATATATAATGCTTTGAGGTCATACAAAATGCCATCATAGACTAGACTTCTTTTCTCTCCGGAACTTGATGTTTTGATTTTGTGAATTCGATTCGTAACATGCTTCCTTGACTGATGAATGTCAAGACATCTTTCTGATTGGATTGTAATTTTTCCTTCTGATCACCGCAAAAGTCTATAGGATTTATTATCTGCCTATGACATTTTTTGGTAGGACTTATTAACATGCTTCCTTCCGTTTTCAGTGTTATTATGCATTCATGCTCTAGTTACTTAATTTTTTGCCATTATCTAATAATGTTATTTTATATTATCACTAGATATGGATGAAAGAAAGATTTTGGCATGCTTCTTGTTAACTTGTGGTACTTGAATATTGTGACTTGGTTGATGATGTGGTTCATGATGAATCATAATTCAGCTAGAAGGCGGAATCAGCAACTTGCACTTAGAAATTGCACATTTGTTAGGAGAATGGTACATTAATGAAGATGAAGATGAATGTGGTTCATGATGATGTGGTTCTAGAAGGCGGAATCGTACATTTGTTAGGAAATGATGTGGTTCATGATGATGAATGAGCCTGAGCACATTAATGAAGATGAAGATGAAGATGAGGGCGGAGACTAGTTCTCCCTTTTGTTGCTTGACGGTCCAGTAGTTCAAGTACCCAGAAAAGGAAGAGAGCTGCTAATGATAATGATCTTGCTGTGGCATTTAAAGAAATGCTTTCTGAATCAGTTGATAAGTTGGGTGAAGTTTTACAAGTTGCTTTTGGGAAAGGAGTGGATCAAAATCTTGAGATTGTTTCAGAATTGTCAAAGATGAATTTGTCTATTGAGGATCAAATCAAGGCACTAAATATCCTTTTCAAAAAGCCACAAAATGAGAGGACATTCTTGTCTTTGGATGGTGCAATGAAAAACGCCTTTGTACTCATGTTACTTGGACAAAGTAACCGCAATTGACATTTCAAACCAACAACAATATATTTTGTTAAAAGCTGTAGCATGCATATATTTTGTTAAAAGTAGCATGCATATATTTTGGCTATCTGGACAAACTGTTTCTTACTGAAACCAATTTGCATTTGTATATTTGGACAGGGTGCTGGGCAACTTTGTGTCCGGTGGAACTGCTCTCACACGCTGAAAGTGAGAACGATATAGCCGTTCCAATCTTCACATTGCAAGCATGACTCGATCACGTGCACAGCGCACAAATCACTTAAAAGACTCAGCTGCTATACAGCCGGCAGACATCTAACCGTTCAAAACATTTCTAATTCTAGCCGTTGATTACAACTAAGAACAAATCCATTGAAACTGAAACTGAAAGAACACCACATTGATTTAGCTCGAATTGATCTGCAACCAAGCTCATATCTAAACAGAATCGTGCTCAAACGTGTCCCTTCTGAAACATGTCCCGTCTGAAATATGTTGTACAATGTCCTCAATAAGCTTGGCATCATCCCTGCGGAATATGAAAACAGTATTGGTACTTGGTAGGAGAATGTATACTGACACCAAATCAAATTAAACTAAATGCTATGAAAGGCTCAACCCCTTAATACGAAATTAAAAGAAATTAAGAATATAAGTAAACAAAAATTACTCGTAATTCCGTGAATCCCAACCAGGTACTCTTGAATCCCAGCCAGGTAGAGTTAAATTGGTTGCTCTTGTCAGAGCGGACGTCCAGCTCTGCACCTCTTCCATCTCTGCCTTCGGAAAAGCTTCCGGCTTACAAACTTGAGATGGATCAACTTCGTAGAAAACGGGGACCACTATCTGATTTTGTTCATCCATGCATTTGAGGATCTGCACGAGCTCTTTTAAGCACCATGAGGAAGAACAGTAGTTTTCAGAAAAAACAATAATCGAAACTCGTGACTCTTTGATAGATTCCAGGAGCTCCGAAAGGCTGTTGCCTTTTCCAAGCTCTTCATCATCCATGAAGGTGTTGATTACTTTTTGAGACAGAGCTTTGTATAGATGGCTGACAAAACTCTTGCGAGTATCTTCACCTCTAAAATTGAGAAAGACATCGTATTTCCCAAGACGGGCAGACCTTGAGAAGTGGATCAACTTGTCAAAAACATGTTGTACGATTTCCTTAATCATGTCGGCTTCATTCCTGCAGATGTGAAATTTCAAAAACAGCACTGCACAATTTCCTTAGGTAGTAATGTCATATAACTATTTATGTACGCATGTATGCATATACCGTCTCTATTGAGGGATCTCTCCGTCGCTAGAGATTTTTTAACAATCTGAATCATCTATATTGTGATATTACATCATTCACAATCATTTTTTCTACAAATTAGATTAATCCGACCCCTTAATGTTCTTCCAAAAAACACTAAAGTGATCACTATAATTCAACAGTCAAATGATTTTTGATTTGGATGATTTTTTGTAAAAATAATCCTTCAGTAAGACCTAAAAGGCATATAAACGGTTTAGACCTGTACATATACTATACATGTAAGGATGTGAAACTTTAATTCAGATTACCTATATTCTTGTATATCCCAGCCAACAGAACGGGTGGCTTCATTTAGAGCGCACCTCCATCGAAGCGCAGCCTCTTTCATTTGGCGGTCATATTTTTCAAAAGCTTTCCCAAAACATCCGGTGGCTCGACGAACATCTGCAGAATCTACTCCGTAGAAAATGGGCACCAACAGCTGGCCCATTGTATGACCGCATTTCAAAATATGGACCAGTTGGTCGAGGCAGCATCTGGAAGAAGCGTAGTTTTCAGAAAAAACTACAATCGAAAGCGTCGACCGTTCGACGGCTTCTAGGAGCTTCACCGAAGTTAGGTCGCCTCTGTTAATTTCTTCAGCATAAAAGAACGCACTGATTGATTTCTGATCGAAAACTCTGAGCAGACGGCTGACAAAACTCCTGCTGCTGGTGTCTTCGCCTCTGTTAATTTCTTCAGCATCCACGTATGTACTGATTGATTTCTGATTGAAAGCTCTGAGCAGATGGCTGACAAAACCCCTGCCGGTGTCTTTGCCTCTAAAACTGACGAAAACATCATATTTCCTACTAAGGTCGTGGGATACTGAAGAAGAAGAAGAAGAAAGAGCCATTGATGTAAGAACTAAAATACTCGATTGTTGGAGCTAGGAGTCCAACGATTACTGGAAAGTTGTACCCGAACAGAAACAATTGATAACTGGAAAATATGGTCCAATCGATAGGCAGATGAGTGGCCTCGATCCAAAGATACGCGTTCTCTCGGGCGGGTGAAGAAATGTAGGCTAAGAAAGTCAATGAGTCAGTGACCATGATAATGCGCGTTTTTTCTATTAAACTATGAAAGTTGTTCGATTGTGTACCTTTCGTTGTATTTCTTCGAATTTAGGTTGAAAGTGTGACAAAAGAGTAGGTGTGAAAAGGACAAAACAAATTTGCTTTTTTTAAAGTGACTCCATGATGACAGAGAGATAATGTTACCGTCATACGGAACGGTACATCACGTATCGTTATATAAATGATGGGATATATGTGTTAAAAAATTAATAATTTAAAAAATAAAATTTTCCACCATTTACATAAAAACACGTAGTGTATCACCCGTGTTCCCGTCACAACTAAAAATTTCTCATGGTGACAAAGCCACACCAATCAATCATTTCATGGACTGGCAAGTGGCTCATTACCACAATAGTAAAAATGTGTTAAGTCCTTGCATGATGGTATAGATGTAAACCCTGTCGTTAACTAATATATCATCTAATACATACACATTTCAAACAAAACAATTTTGTTTGAGGTTGGCATAACCGTACCTACCCATTTAACACAGTTAATGTGAGTTTGTGCTTCCATCTAACCTATCTAATCCGAAAGCGATGTAGACTTTAAAACGCTTACATAATCACGTAACTCGGTAATTCGAGTGCAATCCATTTAAGTTGAATGTGAAATGACAATTTTAACCTTTTTCTTTTATATAAATTTTGTATTCGTATGAGTAATTAATCGTGTCGTCTTTGTGTTGTGTTCATGTCAACACGAACTTGAGACATATGGAAGAGTAATTGAGGGTACGTGAAATTTATGTCTTGTAGCTGCAAAGTTACTACAACTAGACAAAGTGCTCATGACAATTGAAAACACTGAACCTGGTCAGTGATGATCGAGCAGCTAAGACTAAGAATGATGTCAGAACAGAATACTAACTCAACTGATCGGGCACCTAGTGTAACCAAATAAAAAAATGATATTCTACACTAATCTATACTAAACGGGATTCGTTTAATTAAGTTGAATCTGCACTTGCACACCGAACAACTTCTTAGTAAACCGGAAATAATCCCAATCTCCCTATTCACATCAAAAGTGAGTTAGGATTGACTGGAAATATCCATGTTAAGGGTAAGCATCTCACATATGTATCATATCCAACTGCATAGTAGGCAAAAAAATGAGCGATAAATGGTTGTTTAGCTTTTAATCTGATGATGGTAATAACGATACTACTCTGAAATCTTTAATGTATATGCTTGTAGCTACAACACTTGTTTACTCAATAAAAATATTGAAATTAATTCACGACAAAAAATAAAAACCCATCGCAGGATTTATAGTGGTGGCAGCGACACAACAACAAAAGGGCTTCTCACCCCGTGCACTCCATCCTTCCACACTAAACCTCCGAAATAAAATCCCATTGCAGGAGAAAATTATGGCTTAAGAAGGTCAACAAGTCGATGACTAGAATAAGCGTGTTTTTTTTTATTTTATTTTATTTTATTGTTAAAGGATGTATTTTGTTAAATTAAATATTAAATTAAAAATTTGACAAAATTCGATTCATGTTGTGATGTAAAGATAAGACTTCTCTTATTTAATGAAATAAAAAGCAAGTTGCATGCGCGTTTTTCTATTAAAAATATGAAAGTTGTTGGACGATGTACCTTTTATTGTATTTTTGTCCGGATGTACCTTTTCATAACATACTTGAAAAATTAGAGTACTATAAGTCTATGACCATGTCGACTAAATTACGGGTTCGAACAAGAACAACCGAATCGCATGTTTTGCAGTATGGAGATGAGTCATAAACAAGAGTTTATGTCCTTGATAATTATTTGATTAATAATTCAACTCTTCATGGATTAATGAAATTTTAATCCAGTAATTACACAAAAAGGAAAACTGATAAAAATGGCTTGAAAACTTTGAGTTTTAACGATAAGGACAAAATAAAGGGTAAAGTGAATAGTACCAGGTTTGACTTTTTAGTGTAAAAATATGGTTTTTCTTTAAAATGAACAGTACCACGGGTTTTTTGTTAAAATTCCCTTGATAAAATGTGTCCATTTCTATTGGTGACACATCGTTTAGTTTGTAAATTTTATTTCCAAATTTAGTCTACTTAGACTCACTCCAATGGTGGGCTATGGGCAAAATTTCCCCCCAAACTCAGTCCAACCCAAGGGGAAACTTTGGGCTAAAAGCTAAATAGGGAAGTGAGGCTAGATTCCACCCAAAATTTAGCCCAAAAGTGGGTGTGGGCCCCACCAAAATGCTTGCTTTTCAGACGCGTCTAACGCGCGAGCCTTCCGACCGCGAGGGACCCACCCACGTGGGCCTGTCGCCCATGCTCCGCCTTGCATCCAACGATCGTGATCATTAGGCCGTTCATTAATCCAACGGCCTAGATTCAAATTTTTGTTTTTGTTTTTATATTTATATATATTATTGAATCCAACGGCTGAGATCGAATATAATCAAATCTAACGGTAAAAAAATAGATCTAAAGACCCAAATTTAAATTCAACGGCTAAAATAATTATAAAAATATATATTTAACTCAAAATTCACCCAAAAACTTTATAAATACCTATGTATTTGTTCAATCATCCACACAAAACTCAATTTTCTCCTACAATTCTTCCAATTTATCTTTCTACCATTTCTTACCATTTCCAAATTGTTCAACATGGCAAGAGAGCATATTAGAGGTTATAATTGGACCTGTGAGGAAGATGTTGCTTTATGCTTGGCATCGGTTTTTGTTAGGGAAGATGATGCAGTTGACACAAATCAAAATAAAAAAGTTTTTGTGGGATAAAATCATTGCAAAGTTTCAAGAAAATTGCAACGGCAACGGTGTAATACACTGAAAATTTAAATGTATGAATTAGATATTCATAATTATGAATATGTGGATAAAATCGAAAATAAATCGATTTATGGTTATGAAAATAGAATTGGGAAATTTTAAAGTTTTGTTTCCGGAAGTTATTATAATTGATGTCGTAAATTTTATCGATAAGTGGGAAAAGACAAAAGTGCCAGAGTTGGTATAACGTAGTTATACGAGGACGTATTTTACCCTCACATATTTTATTGTATTTCTTGGAATATTTGGATAGAGCTCGATCCCATGAGCACGTAGGCGAAAACCTTTCGTCAAACGGAATTATAACGAATAAAATAAAAAGGAACGAAGGTGGGGGCAAAATTGTAAATTTGTCCTTGGATTTGGAAAACTCCAGAATTTCTGGAGTTTGTTTTGGGGTAGAAGGAGGCCATGTGGGTGGCGGAGAAAGAGAAGGGTGAGGGGAGCCGGATTCGGCAGTGAGAAAGATGGGAGAACATAGTTGCAGGAGGGGAATGAGGAAGATGGGAGGACAAATCAGGAAGAAGGACAAGGGGGAAAGGAGGGAGTGAGAAGACATACAATCAACCCCTGACCCATTTCCAAACCGTGACCCGTTTTTAGAATCCGGGATCCGTTTTTAGAATCCGGATACCATGTGTTTTTTCGACGGTTTTGAGTCATTTCTCAAGTGAATTTAGGACCCACTACTAAACATCATCACAACCTCCCATCATTCCATTCTAGCCAAAATAGACAAGAATTGGTTGAGATTTCACGAAGATTGAAACTGTGGGTGCCGTGACCCTCCTTGTTCGAAATCCACCAAATCTGAAACGATTTGGATCAAATACCAACACCACTAGACTTCTCTTGAGGTCTGGAACAAGATCCAAACAATTTTAGAGGCGGCGGTGCACTAGAGGTGACGAATCAAGAACACCCATTTCTAGGGTTTTCGGTGAGTTCGAGGGAAATTGGAGCTTATCTCGGCCAAATTGGACTTGGCCACAGATATAAAACTTGCTCTACTCTTTGAGATATTCATTTCTGTAATTTTTGAGAATTTTTAGGAATAGTTGAATTTTCCGGCGAGTCAGAGTGGCTGACAGCCTCCTATGGCGGCGCACGGCCAGGGAGCCGACATTGTGTTTTTAGGTGCATTTCACTATTTTAATTATGCTTTTGAGATCTAACTGATGTGGTTTGAATATTAACACAATTGTGGTATATGTTGGATTAAAGGAATATATTCGGATTTGGGTTGAATTTTTGGAAATGTGAATTACGAATGGCTTGATCCTTGTTTAGGGTACGTAGGCAGTCTAACGAGACGTTAAATGCAACCATACAATAAGTGAGATTAAATAAATGAGACAAAACTTTGATTGAGAAATTGAACTAAGTAAGGAGTTTGGAATTTTATTAAAAAAGGAAATCTTATGTATTCTAGTTATAAATTGTGTGAACGTTTAATAAATCAAACAGGAAAATTGAATTGGGCCTATCATTGGAACTATTTTCCGAAATAAAACATATTTCGGGGCTAAGGTGTTACAGACGGGCAGGATGGTGGTGGTGTTTATGATCGGTGGAAGACTATCAACAAAGCATGCACTTTATGGAAGGGAAGCTTGAAGAGAGCCATGATTGGCATGCCTAGTGGATAGAGCGCTATAGAAATTGCGAGTTTTGTTCTTGATATTTTATTTGTCATGTACATAATATTATTTTGCAACTAATTATTTTTATGTATTTTTTGCATAGGGTGACAAAGCAATGGAAATTTACAAGACCAGAATAACACCAAAAAATCAAGCTTTTAAGTTGCAAGATTGGTGAAAGTTGAAGGCTTGCTTTGTGGAAAGTTCAGTGATTTTTCAATATTTATCGGAATTTAATTTTTTTAGATTAAAATATTTATAAAATTAATTTACGATAGTCTACATATTTATTTATTTATTTATTAAATTAATTTAAGAAAAAAATAGTCTAAGCTCATTCTTTAATAATCCTGAGCTAATATTTTAGGCTATAGCGGTTGGAGTAGAAAAACTGTTTCTAAGTTAAAAGCTAAATTTTCCAGACTAAAAAATTTGGCTTTTAGCCTAACCATTGGAGATGGTCTTAGTATTACCCCTCTCAAAAGTGGGACTCGCCGCCACCTTGTGTTTTTGGCACAATTCCAGTGCCAACATTATAAAACATTTGCAGAAGGTATGAGATGGGAGAAAAGTCCATGAAGGGTCCCATTTTTTTTTAATAGTCTCCTTAGCAATTCTCATTTACTTTTGCATATAGTTTTTTCATTACTTTCATTAGGGTAATGTTAGGGAGACTAAAGTTATAGACAAAGTTTTGAAAACTAAAGGACATGAAAGTTAATGATTGATTTATTACTTAAACATTGATAAACGTACTCATTCTTATTGGTAACACATCATTTAGTTTTTAAATTTAGTCTACAAATTTAATCTCCCTAGCATTACACATTTCATTAAGATATAAAATTAAAAATAGGAAATTGTAAAAGTGCTTCAACACATGACAAGTTATGAATGGTATGATAATGCAACTCAGTGTTGTCGAAGTGGCGAGAGGATGCTTTAACTTGATTTTTTTTAATGACAAAATAAATATATATTTTTTTGTTGAATAAAATTTAAAAATGACCCAATTAGCACAGTAGCTAGCTAGCTAGAAGATCATGTCATGAAGCAGAGGAGGCTGCTTCATCATGATCATCAATTCGTCACCGTGAAAGAACCGACGCCGCACCTTCTGATGCAGGGTGTTCGGTGCTGGTGCTCTGAAATCACTTGTAAACACTCGACTTTCAACAACAATTTCAAATGTGGCCTCATCGTCCAGTTCACTTCTTGGACCATGGCATATACCCCAGGAACATATGTACTTGAGTAACCTGTCATTTTTGCTATTCCAGCAAACCAAATTGAACATGAAGCCGTACTGACCATCGTTTCCTTCTAGGGTACGTAAACATTTAGGAGTTGATACCGTCAAAGTTACTAACAGCGCAGTCAGCAAATCCCGAAATCTCATGACTGAACCAATTCGGTGATAGCTTCGCAGTTACGGAAGATCGCATACTCTGATTGCTGAACCACTTAAAGGTTGATTCACATTGAATAAATCCAACAGGAGTAAAGATATGGACTGGGTGATCAGTGGGCTTAGACTTTGCACTTCCTCTTAATTAGCATCAAAGAAGCGAACTCCACAACTTGAGATGGCACGGCGTCGTAATTCTGTCCCAAAATCACCTGTATAGATTCCATCTTCTAATATAATTGTAAATGTGGCCTCAGTGTAAAAGCGTTCACGGGCCCGCTCTCCTTCAATCAAGCGATAATCAGACCATGGAACATATCCCAGGAACATGTGATCTGAGTCCAGGAATCTGTCAGTTCCTTTTTTTCGGTAAGAGAATCTGTCGGCTCTTAAACCTGCTTTGAACAAATAGAAACTGAGACTGTGCTGCCCATGATTTCCTTTGAAGTTACAGAAACATAAAGCTGATAGATCAGATACAGAGTGAGCACCCTGCAAGTTGCAAACAGCACATATAGCGAATCCCGAAAATTTATCATCGTACAAATTCAGCGATAGCTGCACATTTACTGAACTCCCCCTACAGCGATAGCTGAACCAATCTGGAACTTCACTTCCAGGGAGACACGTATAAAAAGAATGAGGTAGGATACCCTATACACGAATGAAAACAAGGGTTAGCATAATTGGGTCAAGTTTATTATGTACACAGTATGCACGAGTTGTGTATGTGTGTAAACATGTATGTGAGAGAGAGAGAGAGAGAGAAAGAGAGAGAGAGAGAGAGATACCAAACTCAAATGACACTGCATAATATGCATTAATGGATTTCGTTCCAGGTGGGAGCAATTAGAAAATATGAAGTAATAGAGATTCCCCCAATTAGGCATCGGTGATGAAACATATTCCAAAGCTGTGCAATCATGGGCATCTATGTAACTTATACTTGATGAAAGCATTGGTATTGATTTCAGTCTCTTGCAAGAATCCAGCTCAAGAGACATTAATCCACCCAGGTCAACCATCGTTCCCGGTAAAGTCTCAATGTCATTTCTGCAAAGACTTAATCTTTTCACTGAAGTCAAATAAGCAATACAATCTGATATTTCCAACAGATTGCAGTCACTTAAATCAAGACTTTCCAGAGTAGAGTAACCATGATATCTAAGTGCTGACGTTCTATGAACTCTAATTGATGGCCATGATGAAAAGGGAGCCCTAAGTTCTTTACATCCATCACATGATAACGATAAAAGCTTATTCAAGCGTAAAATGGAGAATGGGAATTGCTTTATACCACTTCCTTCTATTTGAAGGTCCCACAAGGATTCTAAATTACCCAAGTTATCGGGCAAGTTAGAAAGTTTGGAGCACCCAGAGAGAGTGAGACCTGTAAGACATGCCAACTTACAGACATTGTCCGGAAGACAGAAAAGGCTTTTGCAGTTTCTCAGATTCAATATTGCAAGCCTCATAAACCGGTTAATTGATGGGGAAAGCTCTTCGATAGATGTTCCATCCAAATGAAGCTCTCTCATTCCTTCCATATTTTCTTCAAGATCTGGAAACACCTTGAGCTTTGAACAATCAGAAAGAGCAACATAGCTAAGGGACTTGAGTTGACAAATGCTGCTTGGAAGACTCTCAAGTTCTCCACAACCTTTTAGGTTCATATAAGCAAGCCCTGTAAGATTTTTAATTGAAGAGGGCAATTCTTTAATTGCAGTCTCAGCTAAATGAAGCACCGACAAGCTCTCCATAATTTGTGAAATCTCTGGAAACTTGTCAAAACTCGAGCAGCCAGAAAGATTGAGAGTTCCAAGAGATTTCATAGGAACGATGCTTGGGAAACTCTTCAGTTCCTTGCACCCTTTTAGATTTAAAAAAACCAGGTTTTTAAGAGTTAAAATGGATGGGTGAACCTCAAGTAACCTTGTACAACCTTCAAGAATTAGTTTCACAATATTTGTTGCCTCAGTGAAGTTGGGGGTTTTGGTAAGATATTGAGAGTGACTTAAATCGATGAAGTTCAACTTTTTCAGAGACTGACAAGAAAACCAGGAAAACATGCAGTAAGTAATAGTAAGGCATTCAAGAACATAATCATTTAAAAGAAACCAAAATAAATGGGGATCGTACCTTGGTTCCGTCCCAAAGTTTCTCCATGTGACTATAACGCATGTTAAGGTCAATAAGATTTTTTGGTAGAAAATTGGATGGCAAAGATTTTTGGGGAAATCCATGCCAGAGGAGACACCTCAACTCATTAGAAAAAAACTTTGACAAGTCCCCACTCAGGTGTTGTTTACAATAATCAGTTGGATGGAATGCATCCTTATATGAAAGGTCTTCAGCATCAGAGTGTAAGGAGTGATTATAATGGATCTTCAGCAGTCTTAGCCTCGTCATTCTCTCAAAAGCTTCAGTTTTTAAGCATACCTCTTTCGATGAGTTTGACAAGTCCAAGATTATGCTTTCAACTGCTTCCGTAGCCTGGATGATAACCAACAGTGCAAAGTAAGGGCATGTATTTAACTTATTAAGATTATATATAAAGTTGTACATGTTTCTCAATGAATTTTAATTTTTGTCAAAAGCTGAAGTTCTACTAGAGATTACTCACATATTATGAAATGAGAAAGAGCTAGAGGTCATGATCATATATACATATCTCACCGTATTTTGAGTCAACACACGCACAACATCTTCATAATTCCACAACCTACTGCGTTTCCCAGGTTCTTTAATAGATTCTTGGCGGATGATTTCCCTGCCTGTGTCAACGAGCAAATCATGCATCTCAAGTGTACCATGATGTGAGAGAGTCACAAGAGCTTTATCAACCAGAACTCTTAACCCACTATGGGGGAAGAATCCACTACTAGCCAGAACTTTTGTTGCGTAGTATTTTTTCATTCCTTTAAAGAAACATACAATATCGAGAAAAATGTCTTTCTCTTTATCATCTAGCCCATCAAAGCTTGTCCGAAGCACATCCTGAATTCCTATATGCGGGGCTTCCTTTATTTTCTCTAGCACATCTTCCCACTCATCTACACTTTTGTTATCAAGGAAAGCTCCCAAGACTTTAAGTGCTAACGGTAAACCTCGAGCATATTCTATGGCATGCCTTGAGAGACGAGTATAATCTCCTGTGGGTTGGAGTGTTCTGAAGGCAAACTGCCCGAAGAGTTCAAGAGCTTCATCATCACCTAAAAACCTGGGCTCGTACGTCTCATCAACTTTACTCAGCAAATGCTTATCTCTAGTTGTTATAATGATTCTGCTTCCACCACCAAATGAATGTTTCTTCCGTGGTAAGAAGAAATTTCTCCCCAGCAAGGTTTCAATTTGAGCCAAATTGTCCACATCATCTAAAACAAGAAGAACCTTTTTCTTACCTAGCCTTTCCATTATCATGTTCGAACCTCGATCCAAAGTGCCTAACCTCTGCACTTTCTCCTTCAAGATTCTAGACAGAAGCACTTCCTGCATATGCACTGCCCCATCCTTGGAGAAACCTTCCTTGACATTTTTAAGAACGCAATCTGCTTCAAATTGACAAGCGATTTTATCATAAACAGCTCTAGCAATGGTTGTTTTACCTAAACCACCCATACCCCATATTCCAACGACGCGAACATCATCCTTTACCCGAGGACTTAATCTTATATCCATTTCCTGAATGTGGGAATCCATTCCAACCAAGCCATCATCGGCTTCACTTGATGAAATCTGAATCAACTTATTAAAAATATCTTCTACAATTTCGTCAATAAGCTTCGCATCATCCCTGCATAATTTTAAAACTACCGTAATTTACAATGTCACAAATTAATTTGCTACAAACTACTGTAATTTCCAATGTCACACACATTAATTTGCTTAAAAAAATTAATATATTGACATCAAATAAAAGGGTAATATTAAGAAGATCAAATTTTTAAACCAAATTTGCAAATCAATGTGTCATCAATAAAAATAAGGACGTTAATGCTTAATAATAATCCAACTATCAACAACCACATCATTTGATTTAGTAACCCTAATATTATTCGACATAAAAACTACAGGAAACTGTCAACTGAAATTAATTAAGTGGATTATACCAAACTTACTCGTACTTTCGCGAATCCCAACCGGATAAATTGGTCGCTCTTTTCAGAGCGTACCTCCAGCTCCGCACCTCTCGTGGCGGCATTAGGATAGCTTTCATGCTCGGCAAAAGCTTCCGCGAAACGCCTCTTCATTTTGCGGACATGAGAAGGATCCACTTGGTAAAAAACGGGCACCACCATCTGGTTCTTTACATCCATACATTCCAGTATTTGGACGAGCTCCTTCAAGCACCATGTGGAAGATGCGTAGTTTTGAGAAAAAACTACGATCGAAACGCTCGAGTCTCGGATGGCCATCAGTAGCTGCGAAAGGTCGTTGCCTTTTCGGAGCTCTTCGGCATCGATAAAGGTGTTGATTGCTTTCTGATTCAGAGCTTTGTAGAGGTGGCTGACGAAGCCCCTACGAGTGTCTTCCCCCCGGAAATTGATGAACACGTCGTATTTCCAACGAGGGACAGAGGAAGAAGAAGAGGAAGCAGCAGCCATTAATCGATCGAGTATCTAAGATTAATGTAAGCACTGAAACACTGAATTGATCTTCAAATTGGAGCAGCAGCTGATGTGATTCAGTCAGATGGATCCCATGTGAAAAAGAAGAAATTGCAAGCCCCCGCGCAGCTGCAGCTGATGACTGATGTGATTCTATCAGCCAGGCTGTCGTATGGCCCAGATTTTGTGATCATTGCAATCCAACGGTCCAGATCAACTGATAGGTTTTTTTATTAGTTAAAAATCCGTGGAAAAATTTTAGGCTTTTTGCGTGTGACGGTAATCAGATCACGCGGTTCTCAATTTGTATTTTATTAGTTGCTTAAAAATTAAAAAAAAAAAATTTATGCACTGTCGTTTGACCTCCGGAAAGAAGGAAGGGGATCCTGATCCCTTTCACCATAGCCAATTGCACATTTCGGACTCTTAAAATTTAATTCAACGATTTAAAATAGGGGTTCTATTAAAAATTATAATAACTCGTTCGATTAAATTTAAAGGGTTCAAATTTTGTGCTCAGTTGGTTCAGGTTGAAGGAATCCAGAGAGAAACCCTTTCTCGGAAAGAAATTGGCCTCCTAAACTATATTTGTAATAATCACCATCGTGTGAACAGTGATTCAAGACAAACTTCAGATCCGTATTCTACATAATGCATCTTAAGTTTGATTTTGATATGTGAGTTTTACCGGTCCCAAAAAAAAAAAAAAAACTACTTTTGTAGTAAATATGTAAGTCTCTATGAATTTAATTCGTACGCCTATGTTTTTATTTTTATTTTTTATAAATAATATTCTACATTAATCTATATTTGGTTTTTGTTAAAGAAACCTCAAACGTGGGAGGTGAAATTTTATTGAAACAAAAAGGCAAATACACCTTGTGTAACCAATAAGAAAATTAAAAACAAAATGATATTTTATACTAATCTACATCAAGCTGTGTTCGTTCAACTTTGCTGTCTGCACTTGCATACCCAACAACTTCTTTGTAAATTGGAAATATATCTCAATCTCCCTATCCATATGAAAAGTGAGTTAAGGTGACCAGAAATATCTATGGGTAAGTGTAATTAAGTGTCTCATGTATGTACCATATCCAACTGGATAGTAAACGGAAAACAAACGATTAATGGTTATTTGTCTTTTAATCAGATGATGGTAGTAACGATACTATGATCTCTGAAAATCTTTGATATATATACTATTAGCTACACAACCTGTTTACTCAATGAAAACACACATCGAAATTAATTCATGACAAAATATAAAAAAAATAAAAATCCAGTGCAGGAATTATAGTGGTGGCAGCGACACTACAACAATGGGGCTTCTCACCCTGTGCACTCTTATCCTTCCACACCAACCTTCCGAAATAAAAACCCATTGCAGAAGAAAAATGTCGCCTAAGAAAGTCAGTGAGTCAATGAGTCGATGACGAGAATAATGCGTGTTTTTTTATTTTTTTTAAACGATAGATTTATTGAATTAGATTTTAAAGTAGGTCATCTCTAATTGAAAAGAATCAGTTACTTTTAGAATTATAGCCTTGCAAAATATTATTTTTAAATAAATAATACTAGGTCATACTCATATACCATCTCCAACTGAAAGCGGTTAAATATAGCCCGCTTAATAATTTATTAATTTTAAGTTTATACTTTAAATTTATTTGTTAATTTAACTAAACTACCGTTTGATGTTTTCAAATTAGCCGTTGAATATGAATCAATTATTTTAAGTGAGAAGCTGGGGTCCCAAAAAAGTCTAAGAATGGGGCTACATTTGGTTAGTTTGATGCTCTTTTGGCCAAAAAAAAAGAAAGTCTTGTGAGCTCTACAAATTATAGCCAAACCATTGGTTAGAGATAAATTTTTGAACAAATCAGACAATATTTTAGTTTTTAGACCGTTCGCTCTCTTCATTGAAAATGGCTTTAGGGAGCTAACAAAATTCAAATCAACACTGTAATGTAAGAGCAATAATTTTCTCTACCATTATAGTAAAGACCACTTAGATGCGTGTTCTTCTATTAAAAATATGAAAGTTGTTGGATGACGTACCTTTTATTGTATTTTTGTTCGGATGTACCTTTCATTGTTTTTGCTCGAATTTGGGTAGAAAGTGCCAAGAAAGAGTAGAGGTAACAATTTTAGACAGATTCGACAATCCGACTTGGAAAAGACAAAAAATAAATTTGTTTGAGTCGGGCATAATCGTGTTGACCCATTTAACATGGTTAATAAGAGTTTGTGTTTCCATCCAACCCACCTAATCCGAAAGTGATGCACACTTTAGTACGTTTACATAATAGAGTAACTAAGTAACTCGTGTGCAATTCATTTAAATTGAACGCGAAATGAAAAGTCTAACCATTTTCTTTCGTGTAACCTCTGTATTCTTATAAGTAATTAAGAGCAATGCCTTTGGTTGTGTTCATGTCGAGAAATTTTTTTGTGTGGCCGACACATCACTCGGACACCAAAAGTCATGATACAATTCATTAAAAAAATATTTCAAATTTCCAACCAATTATATTATAAAACTTGATTTACCGAGCCGTATGCCAAGCACATTGAAAAATCTCTCATTCATGTCAACACGAAGAGTATCTGAGACATCTAGAAGAATAATTAAGGGTACTCGGTAATTGGTATTGATGTCTTGTGGCTGCAAAGTTACTATTGCTCTGCAAAGTGCTTAGGACATTTAAAAACAATGCAGAAACACGTCCTCCACATTCTAAATTCATATGAGACGGAATAATTGGGCAATTAAAAACTTAATTATTCTAATTAATCTTGTTCTGATGAGCAACATAAATGTGTTGTTTGCAACTGAATTCTTCAATTTCAGCACATCTAGCTAGTTCTCTTGTTCTAATGTTGAATGACATTACAAGAAGCTCCTCTCCACCTCTGTCAGTGTCAAATTGGATGACTCAAATAATCTGAATTGGCACTTCCAAATACAACAAGCTCCTCTCCACCTTCACTAGGGTTTAGAGTGTTGTGCGGAAGCGCTAATTTGAAATCAATAAACTAATACAGAAAAATATGACAAAACAAACAATTCAAAATGACACAAAGATTTATACTGGTTTAGCGAAAACCTATATCCAGTTTGGGGACAGAGAGGAAGTTCCACTAATAAACAAAACGAGATTACAAAGAAAGCTCTCAAACTCAAACCCAAAATACACCCAAATACAAACACAAATAGAAGAGGGAAAAAAACGAATTAGAAACAAAATATTTGTCTCTCTGCAACTACAACAATCTCTAATTGGATTCACTCTTACAAAACCTTAAATGCAGCAGCTCCCAATTATTTCTCTCTTCTATTGGGTTTCGGCTCCTCTTTCCGTCACACTGGTGCAGCTGCTTCGGTTCCCACCCTCTCATCCAAATTGCACATTGTGAGGCTTTATATACGAGCACTAAAAAGACCTAGCATGGGATCCGCATATGCCAACTAAAGAGCCACAACAGTTTGGTTTTAGGTCCGCGTAAGAAAGCGTCGAGACCCAACAGAACTAAGCCATCAAATCCAACACACAGGAGTTATTCTCTTCAGTTTTCCTTTGCCCCATCAGGAAGTACCAATCTTTTAGACTGTAAATCCTCTGCATCAGGGGTTTCACCTCCACTTTGTTCAGCCTCATTATAGCAACACCCCTCACGGTTCCTCTTAGAATGAGCAACTCTTACCAGTGATCTGCGTAAAGTACGAAGTTCCGCTCCAGAATTTTCATGACGAAAGTCGGGCTGTGTCATGCTTTGGTTATGCACCTCCTCATGATTGGCATAAAAGAGACGAACTCCACACCTTCTGATGCGATGCTGCTGCACTGGTGCCCAAGAATCACGTGATTGGACTCCATCTTTTAGTTCAACTCTAAATGTGGCCTCCGTGGTACAGCGCTCACTTAGCTGCACTCCTATTTTCAATGGAAGATATCCCATGAACATGTGATCTGACTCAAGTAACCTGTCACGTGTGACTCCAATCAAGCAAATAAAATCTGAAACTGAGCTCGCCGTGCTCTCCTTTGAAGGTACAAAAACACAGGGCAGATAGATCAGACATATAATGCGCGTACTTGAACTTAGTAAAACCGCATACAGCAAATCCCAAAATCTTATGATCCGACACCGGTGGTAGATGCACAGTTACTGAAGATCCACTACACTGATGGCTGAACCAATCTGAAAGTTTACTTCCAGGAAGATACATAAACAAGGAAAGAGTTTGCAGATAACCCTACAGAACGAAAACAAAGTAGACTGAACTTGTATTAGATATGTTTCGTACTTTCGCACGTGGAGAGAGAGAGAGAGAGAGACCTGATGAGCTTCTACAATTTCTTCAAATAGATTTTGCACCAGCTGGAAGAATTTTGAAAATGTGAAGTAAAGATTACTGTAAAGAAGCTTTGGTCCTGAAAGAGTTTCCAAAGCTGTGCAATCATGGGCGCCTATGAAATTTATGCTTGATGAAAGCTCTGTTATTGATTTCATTCTCTTGCAACCTTCCAATTTGAGATCTGTCAAAACGATGAGGCCGATGTTAGAGTGTGAGTGTGATTCTTGTAAGACTTGTAATGATCATTAAAGTGTTTTGAATTGATATGAAGAAGTCTATGCGTAATTGGAGTTGTTCTATTTTATAGAATTGAGACTCGTCAACTTACTTGGATTAAGACTCATGCTTGGATAAGGATTATGGTTTAGTATTCCTTATAGGATTGTAATAGGGCAATCAAGTTGTTTTTCGCAGTATAAATAACATGGGCTGCTGCTCTCACAAGATACTGACTCTATTGAGAATCAAATACCTATTGTTTGATTGAGCATCGAGATCTTGCAAGAGAGGAGAAGTTTCTGTGTCAGGATGGTTTCTACATCATCTTCCTAATCTACAGGTTAGTCATGTTCTTCTCGTTCTTGATTTAAACAGACTTGTTGTGGTTTGATTGCTAGAACAATTCCTAGTATTTTGAGTTTAGTTTTAACATGTGGTATCAAAGCCTTGTGGTTCTTGCAATTGAATTCAACGAATTTGTTTTGTTAATTAACAATTGTTAACTACGTTGATCTTAAGAACAAAGGAGACGGTGAAAGATAGGAGAAAACTTAAAAATAAAAATAAAAATAAAAATAAAATGACGTCGTTTTCTCTTAATTAGATATTTTAAACTTTTGACCATTAGAACAAGGAGAGAGAAACATCAAAAAGGATTTTCGTTTTTGACCGTTGCATCAGTATGGTGTTCTTAACACTTTCTGGTACTGAATGACTTCGACCTGGAGAATTCTTTCTCTAATTCCTCTATTTCTTGACGACAAGTGATTCAATATAACACTATATTTATGCTTCCGCTGACTATCATATTCTACAAAGGTAATCTCTGATTAAAATTTAGCATTTTGTTATCTGGGTGATTCACATCAGAAATTCTCTTCTTGAAATTTTTAAAATTTTCCGATAAATCACATGGTGATGAATATGACGTTTTGTTATTTAAGATTCACTTGTTTCCCTTTTTGTGACTTCTTAAATTTCCCCTTCATCTGTTCTGATAAAATGTTGACTGATGACTAATGTTTTCTTGGATTCATGTCGGATATGGTATGGTGACTATCTTGATAATATGATGAGTTAATGATCGATGTTGAGTTATTTAATCTATGCATGCTTTTCATATATCATGAAGGGACTATATATATGACTAAATTGACTCTACATAAACAAGGAAAGAGGTTGCAGATTACCCTGCAGAATGAAAACAAAGGTAAACTGGACTTGCATTAGATATGTTTCGTACTTTCGCACCTACAGAGAGAGAGAGAGAGACAGAGACCCGATGAGCTTCCACAATATCTTCAAATAGATTTTGCACCAGCTGGAAGCAGTTTGAAAATGTCAAGTAAAGATTCTTGGGAAAAAACTTGCTCGGTCTTGAAACAGATTCCAAAGCTGTGCAATCATGGGCATCTATGAACCTTATAGTTGATGAAATCTCTGGTATTGATGTCAGTCCCTTGCAACCTTCCAATTTGAGACTTGTTAACCAATGAAGCCAATTCATTTCTGCAGGCAAGCTCTCAAAATTGTTTCTGCAGAGTTCTAATGTATTCAATAATGATAAATGAGCAATACCCAATAATTCCAACACCTCAAACTTTGGGCAACCAGAAAGACTAAGATAGTGAAGGGACTTGAGATCACAAATGCTGCTTGGGAGACTTGAGTTTTTTGCAATCTCTTAGGTTCAACGTAACAAGCCCTAGAAGAAGATACCCTAAACAGTAAGGCCCGTGAGTTTACTAATTGACAAAGGCAGTTCTTTAATTGCAGTCCCATCTAAATATAACTTTGATAGATTCTCCATAGCATCTAAAATCTCTGGAAACTTCTCAAGATTTGAGCAATCAGAAAGATTAAGGGTTTGAAGAGATCCCATATAAATGCTGCTAGGCAAGCTCTTGAGTTCTTGACACCTAGATAGGTTCAAAACAGTAAGGCCCGTGAGTTTATTAATTGATGAAGGCAATTCTTTAATGGCAGTCCCATCTAAATATAACTCTGATAGATTCTCCATAGCATCTGAAATCTCTGGAAACTTCTCAAAGTTTGAGCAGCCAGAAAGATTAAGGGTTTGAAGAGATCCCATATGAATGTTGCTCGGCAGGCTCTTGAGTTCTCGACAGTGTCTTAGGTCCAAGAGAGTAAGGCCCTTGAGTTTATTAATTGACGAAGGCAGTTCTTTAATGGCAGTCCATTGTAAATATAACTCTGATAGATTCTCCATAACATCTGAAATATTTGGAAACTTCTCAAAGTTTGAGCAATGAGAAAGATCAAGGGTTCGAAAAGATCTCATCTGAATGTTGCTCGGCAGGCTCTTGAGTTCTCGACAGCCTCTTAGGTCCAAAATTGGAAGGCCCGTGAGTTTATTAATTGACAGAGGCAGTTCTTTAATTGCAGTCCCATTTAAATAAAGCTTTGACAACTCCTCCATAACTTCTGAAATCTCTGGAAACATCTCAAGGTTTGAGCAGCCAGAAAGATTAAGGGTTTGAAGAGATCTCATATGAATGCTGCTCGTCAGGCTCTTGAGTTCTCGACAGCCTCTTAAGTCCAAAATAGTAAGGCCCGTGAGTTTATTAATTGACAAAGGCAGTTCTTTAATTGCCGTCCCGTCTAAATAAAGCTCTGATAGCTTCTCCATAACACCTGAAATCTCTGGAAACTTCTCAAGGTTTGAGCAACCAGAAAGATTAAGGGTTTGAAGAGATCCCATATGAATGCTGCTAGGCAGG
The DNA here is from genome assembly GCF_019419815.1 of Pyrus x bretschneideri. Lineage (NCBI taxonomy): Eukaryota > Viridiplantae > Streptophyta > Magnoliopsida > Rosales > Rosaceae > Pyrus > Pyrus x bretschneideri. The sequence continues at coordinate 4,637,091 of NW_025999635.1, forward strand.
CTCTTGAGTTCTCGACACCAATTTAGGTTCAAAACAGTAAGTCCCGTGGGTTTATTTGACACGCCCCGACCCCGAGGTCCTAGAGACATCGAGATGGTCACGTGCTGGCCGACACCCGAAGGGTGACGAAACCATTTAATTAAAACAAAAACTGAGAAAAAATAAACTAAAGTACGCAATAAAGGCTAAAACCCCAAATAAAAGTTCAACCTCTAAATATTGAAATTAGGTAAACACATAGCACGTCCAGAGCATAATTCTAATAACGAGTACAAGCAGAACTCAGAATAAAGAAGTGCTATTACAATAAGTGGCGAAGCGGAGCGAATATGACACAAATCACTGGTAGGGGAACGCCTCGTAGCTTAGGTCGTACTCCTCGTTCCAAGGTCCTGAAGGGGGCGCAAAACAAAGGTGAGTGGACCAAGTTTATATATACAGTAATAGTAAAACAGTTATCAACATACTAACCCCCAGGTTTTATGAAAAACACAAGTATAATGATAAATATAGGTTTTCCGAAATCTAGCATGACGCGCAATGTCTCAAATCATAAATCGCATAAATAATAAACACTAGTGAATGTCCGATATAACACTTCAGACCCCATGCCGGCTCCCCGTCTCTGAGCACACAGTCAGAGGAAAATACACTTCAGGCCCCATGCCGACTCCCCGTCTCTGAGCAGACAGTCAGAGGAAAACACACTCCAGGCCCTATGCCAACACCAAACCGTCGCCCGGGACGGACCGGATCTATCCCTACGTCCCGTAGCGGAAAGGACCACTAGGTAGGTATAAAATCAGTGAACATACATATATTGAAAATCAACTTCATAGTATAAAGTCATCCATCATCTATACTATAAAGAAGTGTTCTAAACATGTTCTAAATATCATATCGTCATCCATCAGATATTCTATAAGAACATGGGTTATAGGAAAAATAGTAATAATTCAAACTAGCCTCAGTAAGCATATTATCTCAAAACGTTTCATAAAACATAAACGTAAAGTCATGCTTTTCTGTGTATGCAATTCTACCATTAAAACATGCATTTTTAGAAGGGGTCCACTCACCGTACACCGATGGTGCAAGCTGTACCAAATAGGAATAATGGACTCCCGCTAAGAATCGCACCTAACACATAATTGAGTACTTTCAGTCAAACTCCACTCAAACGATTGAATTTGGGAAAACGGACATCGGAAACGGGTTTAGAACGTCGAAATTAGCCTAGGAGGGTCCCCGCACGAAAACATAAAAAGTCAACGGTCAAAGTCAACGTTGACTGTTGACTAGTCAAAGTCAAAAGTCAACGTTGACCGTTGACCCGGTCAACGGTCAACGGGTCAAAGTCAACATGTCAGAGTCAAACGGGTCAAACGGGTACGGGTCCACGGTCATGGGTCACGGGTCATGGGTTACGGGTCAGGGTTTTGGGTTTAGATTTTTGGGTTAGGGTTTTGGGCTAACAGAAAATGGGTTTGGGTTTTTAAGTGGGTTTGGGTTGGGCTTGAATCCCTACGGCCCAAAGGCCCACAACAGAAAAGGGTGATGGGTTTGGGCTGCAACCAAGGCCCTAAGGCCTTTTGGGTTTTTAAAAGAATTAAACTAAAAAATAAAAACTGAAAGGGTGAGGGTATTGGGCCAAAGACCAAACGGGCCTAAGGCCCGTGGGTGTGGGTAAAGAACGGCCCGAAGGCCTGGGTGCGCCGGAGAAGACCACCGGAGCTTCCACAGCTCCGGCCGACGCCAAACCTACAACCTAGACCCCGATCTAGGTACCAAAATGAAGCACTAGCCGAGAGGAGTAGTTTTATACCTTGGGTTCGCCGTGTAACGGCTTGTGGTGGCCCGAAAATCCCTCGGAAAACACGCACTCGCCGGAAAATTGGGTGTACCTCCACCCTTGCCAAAAACACTCCAAAACCTTGAAAATTCATGAACCCAACTCAGTAACTACATTTAACTAACATCTAACAAGACTAAAAAGGAAGAAACCATGCTTACCCAACCGGAAAACAAGCTAAAATTCGCCGGAGATGCTCGGCGTACTCCGGCACCGCGAGCAGGGGAGAGAGAAAGAGAGAGAGAGAAGCAGTTCAACGGCGATGATGGTGACTCTCCCTGGGTTGTGCGACTGTGGGTATTTGTGTGTGTGTGTGTGTGTGTTGTCACGGGGAAGAAGAAGAGAGAAAGGGAGAGTTTTTGAGAGAGAGAGAAAGAAAAGTGCAGACAAACCAAAAGAAAAGAAGAGAAAAGAAAAGAAAAAGAAAAAGGAGAAGAAGAAAAAGGTGTCACGGAAGGGGGGGGACAAAAGAGAAAAAGTAAAGGGAGTTGGGGTGCTACCACGTGGCAGCCTAGGTGATAGGGTAATAATTTACATTTTCAGATCTTGATTGTGTAACAAAATGAGGACCAAAGTGATAATCCTATAAATTTTTAGGGAGAATTACAGAATTATCCTTATAAGCAGGGGCGGGTGTAACATTATTAATGGATGAAGGCAGTTCTTTAATGGCAATCCCATCTAAATATAACTCTGATAGATTCTCCATAGCATCTGAAATCTCTGGAAACTTCTCAAAGTTTGAGCAATCAGAAAGACTAAGGGTTTGAAGAGATCCCATATGAATGCTGCTTGACAGGCTCTTGAGTTCTCGACAGCGTCTTAGGTCCAAGAGAGTAAGGCCCGTGAGTTTATTAATTGACGAAGGCAGTTCTTTAATTGCAATCCCGTCTAAATAAAGCTCTGATAGCTTCTCCATAACACCTGAAATATCTGGAAACTTCTCAAAGTTCGAGCAACCAGAAAGATTAAGGGTTTGAAGAGATCCCATATGAATGCTGCTCGACAAGCTCTTGAGTTCTCTACAGCGTCTTAGGTCCAAGAGAGTAAGGCCCGTGAGTTTATTAATTGACAAAGGCAATTCTTTAATTGCAGTCCTGTCTAAATAAAGCTCTGATAGCTTCTCCATAACACCTGAAATATCTGGAAACTTCTCAAGGTTTGAGCAACCAGAAAGATTAAGGGTTTGAAGGGATCCCATATGAATGCTGCTTGGCAGGCTCTTGAGTTCTCGACAGTCTCCTAGATTCAATATAACAAGGTTTTTCAGAGCTGAACTGGATGCGTCAACCCCATATAACCCTGTACAACCTTTAGTTTATAAAGTTAATTTAAAATTTTACTTTTCTTAACATTATTCAAAAAAATATAATTCTAAAAATTTTGAAAGAAAAAAAACTCCGTAAAATGATCGGGAAGTCAATGAGTCAACGAAAATGATTTTCTTTTTACCAGGTGGTTTCCTAGCACTATCCCAAAAAAAAAAAGAATGAAAGAGAAAGAACTCTGTAAAATGGTGGGGAAATCAATGAGTCAACGACAACGAGTTTCTTTCTACTAAGTTTGGGCATAAAAAAAAATATTAATAATAATTTATCTTTATTGTTGCAACTTAATATTACAATGTAGTGGTATTTCTTTTTACTTATAATTCTTAGTTTCAATTCTCGCTAAAGGTGAATTTAAACCACATTATTACTAGCTTATTGTGAGCCTAACCCCACCATTTATCTTAGTGCTGATAATATCATTTGTTAAAATAAAATATTTTTATTAAGGGAAAGAGGCCCCTGCAACAATGAAAGCTCACTTAATGGGGTTTACTTTTGTGTTTTCACGGATTTGTGTATGTACTGGTATCATTGCCTCCGAGTGTAATTCTTAGTTTCAATTCTCGTTAAAGATGAATTTGAACCATATTATTACTAACTCATTGTGAGGTTAAACTCACCATGCATCTTAGCGCTGATAATATCGTTTGTTAAAAAATTTATTTTTATTAAAAGAAAGAGGCCCCTGCAAGAATAAAAGCTCACTTAATTGGGTTTACTTTTGTGTTTTCACGTGTTTGTGTATGTACTGGTATCATTGCCTCCGAGTGTGTGTGCACGCGAGTGTGAGTGTGAGTGTGAGTGTGTGTGTATGAGAGAGAGAGAGAGAGCGAGACCTAATCATGACAATGAGTTTCCACAATATCCCTGAATGGATTTTTTGGTACCAGCCGGAGGCAATTAGAAAATATGAGGTAAAGATTCATAGAATGAGGCTTTGGTGTTGAAACTGTTTCCGAAGCTGTGCAATCATGTGCATCTATCTAATATTTGATGAAAGCTGTGGTATTGATATTAGTCTCCTGCAAGCTTCCACATTGAAATTTGTTAAACGATGAAGTCGATCCATAGTTGCAGTTAAGCTCTCAAAATTGTTTCTGCACAGCACTAATGTTATCAAATGAATTAGATTCGTAACATAATCCGGTAACTCCAACAGTTTGCGGTCACTTAAATCAAGAAACACAAGGTTTTCATAGTGTCTATGAGCCGGTGGTTTTGGTGACAATGACACAAATGGGGGCTTCTTTGCCATCCATTTACCAGATAACGTTGCAGGCATGATTGAACTTGACATAGAGAATGGTCGTTCTATACCACTTCCCTCTACGTCAACGTCCCTCAAGGATCCCACATTTCCTAAGCCCTCAGGCAAGTGAGAAAGTCTTGAGCACCCAGAGACAGTGAGACAGGTAATGTATGCCAAATTACAGATACTGTCTGGAAGACAGACAATGCTTTTGCTGTTTTTCAAATTTAATATCACAAGCCCTCGAAGCCGCTCAATTGATGGGAAAATCCATGTGAAAGATGTTCCATCCAAATGAAGCTCTTTTAATCCTTCCATATCTTCTTCAATTTCTGGAAACTCCTTAAGCCTTGGACAGCCAGATAGAGTAAGATATCTAAGGGACTTGAGTTGACAAATGCTGTTTGGAAGACTCTTAAGTTCTCTGCAACAATTTAGGTTCAAAGTAACAAGCCCCGTAAGAATGCTAATCGATGAGGGAAGTTCTTCAATTGCAGTCCGATAAAGATAAAGCTCTGCTAGCTCCTGCATACTTCCTGAAATCTCTGGAAACTTAACAAAATTTGAGCAGCCAGAAAGAACAAGGGTTTTAAGAGATTTCATGTGAATTCTGCTTGAAAGAATCTTAAGTTCTTTGCATCCTTTAAGACTCAAAAAAACAAGGTGCTCAAGATCTGAAATCGATGGGTGAACTTCAGTTAAACTTGTACAACCTTCAAGATTTAGAATCTCAAGATTTTTTGCTTCAGTGATGTCGGGGGTTTTGTTGAGGTATTGAGAATGACTTAAACCGATGAATTCCAACCTTTCCAGATGCTGTAACAACAACCAAGAAGACATCCAATAAATAATAAGGCATCTGACAACTTAACCATTCAAAATAAACATATGAAAAATGAATATTGTACCTTGTTTCCTTCCCAAAGTTGTTCAATCTGACTATACGGCATTTCAAGATCAATAAGATTCTTTGGGTGGAAATTGGATGGCAAGGACTTTAGGGGGCACCCATGCCAGAGTAGACACCTCAACTCATGAGAGAGAAATTTTAAATCCCCACTCATGTGTTGTTTACAGTCACCATTTGGATGGGATCGATCCTCCCATGATGCGTTTACCATGGATCGGGTACAGTGGATTTTGATAAGTCTTAGTTTTGTCATTCTAACTAAAGCTTCAGCTTCAAAGTATCTCTTTTGAGTTGGCCAAGTTGAGGATTATGCCTTCAACTGCTTCTGTAGCCTGGGATAACCAAACAGTGGAAATTCAGTAAGTGAAAATATCCAGAATTTGATTTTTGTCATACTTCAGTTTTCTACTCAATATTACATGCTTAAAAGAAAGAGGTAATGAATATATCTCATTGTATTTTGAGTTAATGCACGATGAACATCTTCATAAATCCATAGCCTACTTCTTCTTCCAGACTCTTTATTGGATTCTTGGCAGACTATTTCCCATCCCATTTCTTGTAGTAAATCATGCATCTCAAGAGTATCATAATTTGAGATTGATGAGAGTTCTGTTAACTAGTACTCCTAATCCACTATGGGGATAAAAGCCACAGCTATCAAGAATTTTTGTTACATAGTCTTTCTCCATCCCTTTAAAGAAACAAGCAATATCTAGAAATATGTCCTTCTCTGAATCATCTAGCCCATCAAAGCTCCTTCTAAGAACATCCTGAATTCCCATGAGCTGGGTTTTCTTTGTTTTACTCCACACATCTTCCCACTCCCGTGCACTTCTGTTATCAAGCAAGGAGCCCAAGATTTTAAGTGCTAAAGGCAAACCATGAGCATGCTGTATGGCAAGCCTTGCGAGACGATCATAATCTCTTGTGGGTTGGTTTGTTTTGAAGGCATACGGCCTGAAGAGTTCAAGAGCTTCTGGCTCACTTAGGTTCTTGGGCTTATATACCACAACAGCTCCACTTAGTAACTGCTTATCTCTTGTTGTTATAATGACCCGACTTCCACCACCAAATGAATGCTGCTTTCCAAGTAAGGCTTCGATTTGGGATAATTTGTCAACGTCATCAAGAACAATGAAAACTTTTTTCCTTCGTAGCCTTTTCATTATCATTAATAGCAAGTGCATGCGAACAAATTAAACTTACTTATAATTTTTTGAATCCCAACCGGATAAATCGGTGGCTCTAGCAAGAGCGGACCTCCAGCTCTGGACCTCCTTCACATCAACGTTAGAATAGCTTTCATGTTTAGCAAAAGCTTCTGCAAAACTTCCCTCGAGTTTACGAATATCGGATGGATCCACTTCGTAGAAAACAGGCACCACTATCTGCTTTTGTGTATCCATGCATTCCAGTATCTGGACGAGTTCTTTCAAGCACCACGTTGAAGAAGCGTAGTTTTCGGAAAAAACTACAATCGATAGCCTCGAGTCGGCAATAGCTGTAAGGAGCTCAGAAAGGTCGTTGCCTTTTCGAAGCTCTTCGCCATCAAAGAAGGTGTTGATTGCTTTCTGATTCAGAGCTTTGTAGAGATGGCCGATGAAGATCTTGCGAGTGTCTTCCCCTCTAAAATTCAGGAATACATCATATTTCCCACTACTATCGGATGAAGAAGAAGAACAAGAAGAAGCAGCGAAGAGCTAAAAAGAAAAAAAACGTAGTGGGTGAGCAAAAAGCAAATACCAATGAAGACCGGACCCGTTTCCCAGGGATTTTGATAGCACAACCTTAATTCCACTCTGGGAGCCACCATTAACATCCGACGAAAGTGAAATACCTGGTCTTCAGTAATTGTTTGAATTGGAGGGATGCTGAGATTGCAGGTCAACGCCCTCCCTCACTCCCTCCCTCCATTGTCGGTCAAAGCGATTCAGATTGGGCTTGGTTGAATGGCCTAAAGTGCGCACTGGTGTCATTTGGAAACATGTAAGGCCCAAAGCCCGTGGGCACTTACCATCCAATGGTAAATTTCTCCTCTTTTCTAGAGCTCAAGATTTCAAACGTGACATGTTAACATGAACATTTCTGACGTAGAACAAATGGCTGAACGAATCAAGGAGGAGATGAATTGTTAAAAGACAAAAGGATGCAGTGTGAATTTGTCAATTTGGCATCCAAGCTCCGAATTGGACCCTTAATACCTTTTAGGAAAAAGAACGACATCACGAGTCAAACTCATGAATTTTGACCATTTGGAATTGTTTCAGCCTCCAAAATGCAATTTTAAGTTTATAATAAAAATTCATACTTTTTGTTGTTGTTCAATTTATATATGCCATTAGTCCTTTGAGTTGTCCCAACAGATGTACTATATTTATTTAAGCCATTTGGCTGTTCATTTGTAAGCATCAAGTTAATAAATTAAACAAAACAACCCTTGGGTTTTCAACCAAAATCTGGTGGACTCCAAAAATTGTATTTTTCGAGGGCTTACGTTTGTATCTCTCTTGCTTCGTCCTGCGTCACTTCCATAGGTTATTGCAACTTGATTGGCAATTCTTACGTGTGATTTTGCCAAGAACACGAAGTTCCACTTCAGAGTTTTCATGATGATGTTTGGGGCTGCAACATGCTTCGGTTTTGCATTTCCTCACAATTGGCATATATAGAAATGAAACTCTGCATTCTTAAGCGATGCAGCTGTGTTTGGCAAAATCATACCTACTCGTCCTCCTCTTCCTCCTCCATCTTTCACCACCTGTCCCTTCTGCACGTTAGGATTATTCACTGTCATAAATCACAATATCCCCAGAAACAAAGCGTGGATCCAAAGTTTCCTCCAAGTTCAAGGAGCTGGGATCAGTGCTTGTTGACTTGCTACCGCTAAACACCATAGTCTATAGAGAACACATTGCCTCCATCAGACAAAGCTTATGAACCACTGACAGATATCAGAGCTGAAGCATCCACCAAGCCGGCAAATTTGAATAAATTTGAAAAATAGATTGATACAGGAATTAGAAGTTATCCTTCTGTTTTAAAACATAAGTGTTGAATAACATCGTATTTATATAAAATGTAATGAAATCTCTCTGCATTGTACCTTCTTTCAAAAGCATCGCTGCATTCCTGTATATCCACCGGTTGAGAACCTTTGAAGTTATACTTGATGAAAGCTCTGGTATTGATTTCAGTCCCTTGCAAGCTTCCAATTTGAGAGTTGTTAAACAAAGAAGTCAATTCATTGTCGCAGGTAAGCTCTCAAAAAGGTTTCTGCAAAATTTTAATATTTTCAAGGAAGATATATGCTAATACAATCCGATACCTCCAACAGTCACTTAAACCAAGAATTTCAGGCCGGAGTGACAATAATTTTTCACAGCAGAAGTAGGAACCTTTTATTGTCGGCGTCAAAAGCGTTCCTACGTATCTTTGAAGCTTATATGAGGGTAAAGTGAAACAAAAAGGCAGAAAGTTGTTCAATGTCACTATATTTCATGCTAAGATGAACAAAATTATGTGGGTTAAAACTGGGCGGCAAGACTCTAGAGGACATCTTCGCCATAGAAGACACCTTATTTCAAGAGAGAAATTTTACACAGAAAGAAAGGAGCACAACCACACAACCAGTTACAAACTAAATTCCCTACCGCATCCACACTCATACAATCAAAGATACAAGCATTACGCGCCAAAACAATCGTAATAGTACGATCATAGAAATAAGATCTGTCCACAGTAGGAAGTTCGCCTCCCTAAATACATGCTTTCGGGGATATTCTAGTGAATGGCCTAGCCAGTCGATGAATGTCCTCAATAACAGCACCTAATTGACACTTTCTACTGTTTTACAGAAATTTGTTTATTCAAAAGCAATAAAACCCACAATATATCCCTCAACGTAATTATGCTTTGGTGTTGAAAGTTGAAACTATTTCCAAAACTGTTCTTGTTCATCCATGTAATTTATACTCGGTGAAAAGCTCTGGTATTTGATTACAGTCTCATTCAAGCTCTCAATTCAAGATCCGTTCGAAGCCACGGCAGGCTCTCCAAGTATGTTGTACAATGGCCTCAATAAGCTCGGCATCATCCCTGTGCAATATGAATAATAGTATGCTTAGATTGAAAAGGTCAAAATTAGAACCTAAAAATATTAAGATTTTGTAAAGAAAAATTACTTGAAATTATTGCGTACAAATCCAGCATAATTGGCGGCTCTAGTTACAGCGGAGCGCCAAAGCGTCACCCTTTCCATATTGTCCCTGAAAACTTCCTCGTGTCCAGCCAAAGCTTCCCCAAAGGGCCCGGTGGCTCTAGTTAGAGCGGAGCGCCAAAGCGTCACCCCTTCCATATTGTACCTGAAAACTTCCTCGTGTCGAGCAAAAGCTTCCCCAAAGGGCCCGGTGGCTCGACGAACATGAGATGGATCTACTCCATAGAAAACGGGAAACACTATCTGATTGTTTGTGTCCGCACATTCCAGGATTGCGACCAACTCGTCTAAGCACCAACGGGAATGAGCATAGCTTTCGGAAAAAATTACAATCGAAATCTTTGACTGTTGAATAACTTTGAAAAGACTGCTGAATTCATCGCCTTTAATGTCCGCTGAAACATCTCTAAAGGTGCTGAGTACATTCTGATGCAGAGCTTTGGAGAGATGGGCGGCAAAACCCTTGCGAGTGTCTCCACCTCTAAAACTGACGTAAACTTTGCTGAATTGGAGCAATTGATTAAAAATATCTTGCACAACTCCCTCAATAAACTTGGCTTCATCCCTGTGGAATTTGAAAAACAGTATTGCACAATTTCCTTAAGCCGTAATGCCATATATATTCCAGTAAAACACGTACACAAAATATTGTGATACCGATTTAACAGATCAAATGCTATGAAAAGCTCAAAGAAAGAAAGTAGCTAAATAAAATTACCTATAATCTCGTGAAGCCCAACCGGAAAAATTGGCGGCTTTAGTTAGAGCGGACCTCCAGCTTTGCACCTCATCGATGTTGGCGTTAGGGTCGTGATCATGTTGTGCAAAAGCTTTCGCAAAACTTCCAGCGAGTTTACGAAGATCAGACGGATCTATTTGATAGAAAATGGGCACCACTATATGCTTCTTTGTATCCACACGATCTAGGATATGTACAAGTTGTTTTAAGCACCGCGTGGAAGAAGCATAGTTTTTAGAAAAAACTACAATCGAGAGCCTTGACTCTTGGATAGTTGTCGGGAGCTCCAGATCGTCACCATCAATGAAGGTGTATATTGATTTCTGAACCAGCGCTTTGTAAAGATGGCCGATAAAGATCTTGCGAGTGTCTTCGCGTCTAAAATTGATGAACACATCATATCGACCACCGGATGACACAGAAGAAGCAGCCATTAACAAGCACAATATCGATTCTTGCCAACTGATATAACAACTGAAATACTGGATTGATTAGTAACCCTATAAAAGGACCGCTGGATATTGGTCCGATCGATAGGAAGATGACTGGTCTCGGTCAAAAGCGTGTAGGTGTGGACATGAAATATCAATAAAATCCAAGTCAGGCCAGGCCAAACAATATACTTAAAAAATAAAGCATCTTTGAATTTTGGTACAAAAAATAGGAAAACGATTCTCGTCAGATTATTTTTCTAGAGATCATAGAGATTTTGTGATCTCATTCGGTCATCATATATCGTACATTTAATTTTTATTAGATACTATTCATATTTAATTTTAAATTTTAAATTTTGAAATGATTTCTGACTGCACAATATACGATAAACGGATAAAATTATACAATTCCTAGGATCCCTAAAAAAAAGATCTTGCGAGATCCTCGAGATCCTTTTCCCAAAAAATAAACCTTCAAGTGACATTTTACTACCACGAAGGAAAGAAGTTGAAGACATAAGTTCCATCCCGTTTAATGACTAAATCTAACATCTAAACAAAAAACGAAAAAGAAATGCTTTATGTGTGTTCTCATGTCTTCTTCTAGTAATGTATCGGGAAATTCAATGGCAACGAAATAGCACGTTATTATTTTTTTCTTTTTATAATTTTTTAATTTGCAAAATGACGAAAAAAATTACAAATGGCTTTATTTGTTATCACCATCTTCTTTCGGGATTGGACTAACATATGTCAACACATTTCGTGTGTCTAAATATTTTTTGTTTTTGTTTTTAAAATGGGAAGGAGAGATGGAGAGTGATAACATGAGAGTGGGAGTGGGAAGAGAAGTTTTTTTTTTAATATTATATATATGTAAAAATCATATGTAGGTGAGGGTTAAATAAAATGAGAAACTTGAAATAGGTCCGTCCAATTTTATAGCCCAACATTAGGATTAATCCAATTTTTAGTTACTTTTGACTTAGCTCCAATGACTAGGATTCCATGTCAGCAATTTTTCTGATTAGGTTGATTTTTTTGCATTGTTATTACTATTTTACCCTCATATAGATTTTGCACGTTCTCCATATATTTCTCACGTTTTAAATTTTTATCAAAATTCAAATTCATTGTTCAGTGGTCTTTCATCTTTCTCCCAGCTTTCTTGATAACAATTTTTGAATTTGAATTTTTTATCAATCTATTTTTAAGGAAGGCTTAATCACTTTTAACTTTCTATAACTTTCTATACAAATTACATGTGTTTATACATGTGTAATACCTGTTATCCAGGTAACGAACACTGCAAAAACAAAGCCCAAATCACAAAAACCAAAATATTAGAAAAACAAAACCATATGACCATATATGAAACTGAAATCTTCTGAGAAGTTACAATACCTGTTCTACAGGTATACCTATAGATTTTGATGTCTTTAAACTACCTAACATGTAGGAAAATTACCGACAACCATTTTTTATCAACAATTTGTAAGTACCTATCCTTATACAATTAGAAAGTACATTTACGAACTATGTCCAGATAATGACAAAATAACATTATCTGAGATTACAAACAAATCTTATTGTGCAATCAATAAAGGGAAACATGAAGAATATCCCTTTTCAATTGAAATTGAAATTAAAAAACAGATACGACAAAGCATATCTCAGTTCACATAACACCCAAACTTATCTAGCAGACAATGAATTCGGATGGATTGGAGAAGTTACAATACTTGTTATCCAGGTATACCGGGAAGTCAGAACCAGATCTTCGCCTATTATGTTTTCATCATATACTGGGAGAAATTTTATAGTTTTCATAGCTTCATACAGATTTAGGATTCAAAACAAGGTTTCCGCTGGACACAGACGCAAACCAATTTGAAAGATGGGAGGATAAGGTTTTTGAATAAACAAAGAGATTAATCTGCAAGAGACATGATAAAGGGGTCTAATGGCAATTGTTGTAATTTTGTTGGTAAATTATGTGCATTTTAATTGATGACATGGATGATTGTTGTACTTACTAGCCTCCACTTATGCTTATGTAATATAAGTGGATTTCATTCAAAACAGGCTTATAAAATTGGACCCATATCAAAAGACCCCTAAATAAAAATAGAAAAATTGGGTTTTGTGAAATTACATTATTATACATAATTTTTTTTGTGATATAAAACTAATGAGTCTTTTCATCCTCTTTTAATGGACAAAGAAAGTTTTGTTAATATATAGTTTCAACATAACTTCAGTTTGTGCTAATATTCCAACTTTGGAGGTCCAAGAATGTGCGAAGAAAAGTTACACAATTTAATTAGGACATTTTTTGAAGCGACATTGGGAGAGTCATAATCGCTTTTCTGAACAAGTAGATATAAGAGGTGTTTCTGAGATATCTATCTTATTTAAGACATGTTTGAAGTGATTTTTTCATAGATAGATACTATTCCTGTGCTTCTTAGATATCTATCTTATTTTTTAGATAATTTTATGGACAAGCAGATACATAAGAGGTGTTTCTTCTTGCAACCAATTCTAGCCCTCTCTCTCATGCATAAGACCATCTCTAATTCTTGAATTAAAATCTAAAATTTTTAATTTAAAAAAAATTAGAGTTTGATATGAATGTAAATGGATTTTAATATATTTTGCGAGCTTCAAATTGTGGGACTCAACATGGGGACAGAGCATGAGGATAAGGGAAGAAGAAGAGCTGTAATCGCCCACAGGGACTTTACATATTCCAAATTCTTCAACTTAAGATTTTTTTTTTATTTATTTTAAACAAACGATATTATTTATATTAAGGGGGAGGGGTGGGTTTAGCCTCATAATGGGTCAGCAATAATGTGGTTCAAACTCGTCTTTAACGAGAATCGAACCTAAATCCTCTCACTTACAAGTGAAGAGGAATACCACTATAGTAGTACTAAGTGGCTTGAACTTAAGATTTTGATATGAATGTTATCCATATGAATTGTGTAATATATACTACCACATCAATCTTTTATTTCTTATTGAACATAAAGAGGTAAATAAATTTTGATACTAATGTAAATATATTTTGATAATGATGTAAATAGATTTTAATATATTCCACATGTTTAACACATTCTTAAAACCCACGGCATCATGCGGGCTCACTTACTAGTTTAAACCGATTTTTTTTTTTTGAACGAAGTTTAAACTGAAATTGAAAGAACACATTGATTTAGCTTGGATTGATCTGCAACCAGGCTTGTATCTCATCAGAATCATCCTCATCTCAACAGAATCGTTATCAAACATGGCCCATCTGCGGTATGGTAAAACGGGAAAGCTCTCTCGAAATATGTTGTACAATGTCCTCAATAAGCTTGGCATCATCCCTACGGAAGATGAAAAACAGTATTGGTAGGAGAATGTATACTGACAACTCAAATTAAACTAAATGTTACGTAAAGCTCAAACCCTTAATAGGTTAAAAGAAACTAAGAATATAATTAGTAAACAAAAATTACTCATAGTTTCGTGAATCCCAGCGAGGTAGAGTTAAATTGGTGGCTCTTGTTAGGGCTGACATCCAGCTCTGCACCTCTTCCTTCTCCACCTTAGAATCGCAATCGTGTTTAGTAAAAGCTTCCGGCTTACAAACTTGAGATGGATCAACTTCGTAGAAAACGGGGATCACTATCTGATTTTGTTCATCCATGCATTTGAGGATCTGCACGAGTTCTTTTAAGCACCATGTGGAAGAAGCGTAGTCTTCAGAAAAAACAACAATCGAAACTCGCGACTGTTTAATACATTTCAGGAGCTCCGAAAGGCTGTTGCCTTTTCTAAGCTCTTCATCATCCATGAAGGTGTTGATTCGTTTTTGATACAGAGCTTTGTAGAGATGGCTGGAAAAACCCTTGCGAGTGTCTTCACCTCTAAAATTGAGAAAAACATCATATTTCCAACCACCCTCAAACGATGACCAGCCGATCAATTTGTTAAAAACACATTGTACGATTTCCTCAATCAGCTCGGCATCATCCCTGTAGATGTGAAATTTTAAAAACAGTACTGCACAATTTCCTCAAGTAGTAATGTCATATAAATATTTGTGTACGCATGTATGTATGTACATTGTACGGTCTCTTTCTATTGAGGGATCTCTTATTCACTACATATTTTTTTTTCAACAATCTAAACCATCTATATTGTAATATTACATCTTTCATAATCATTTTTGCTACAAATTAGATTAATCCGACCCCCTTAATGCTCTTCCAAAAAACACTAAAGTGATCACTATAATTCACCAGTCATATGATTTTTTTGCAAAAATTATCATTGAGTAAGACCTAGAAGGTATATAAAGGGTTTGGACATATACATATACTATGCGTATAATAAGATGTGGAATATTTAATCAAAATTACCTATAATCTTGTATATCCCAGCCAAAATGATCGGTTGCAGCAGCTAGAGCTCCCCTCCAAGTGCGCACTTCCTCCTGTTCCATTTCGCAGTCATATCTTGCAAAAGCTTCCCCAAAAGTTCCCCAGGCTCTACGAACATCAGACGGATCTACTCCATGGAAAACGGGCACCAACACCTGGCCAGTCATCTTCACTTGTTCCACCATTTGGACCAGTTCTCTGAGGCACCACCTGGAAGAAGCGTAGTCTTTAGAAAAAACTACAATCGAAAGCCTCGACTGTTGGACGCGTTTTCGGAGCTCCTCCGAAAGGCAGTCGCCTCTGCAAATATCTTCAGCATCCACGGATGTACTGATTGATTTCTGCTTGAAAGCTCTGAGCAGATGGCTGACAAAACCCCTGCCGGTGTCTTCGCCTGTGAAACTGACGAAGACATCATATTTCCAACGAAGGTCGTCAGATACCGAAGAAAAAGAAGAAACAGCCATTGATGTAAGAACTGCAATACTCGATTGTTGGAGCTAGGAGTTCAACGATTACTGGAAAATTGTACCCGAACGGAAACAATTGTTGACCGGAAAATATGGTCCGAACGATGGGAAGATGAATGGCCTCGATCAAAAGAAGCGTTTTCTCAGGAAGGAAAAAAATGTGGCCTAAGAAAGTCAATGAGTCAGTGACGATGATAATGCGCGTTTTTCTATTAAAAATATGAACGTTGTTCGACGGTGTACCTTTTGTTGTATTTGATCGAATTTAGGTTGAAAGTACGAAGAAAGAGTGGAAAGGGATCCTCTACGGATCCTTTCTCCCTAATTCATCAAGTTCATAGATCCGGATCATTAAAATTTAATTCAACAATTAAAGTTGTAATAATTTTTAGAGTAGATCCTTGTTTGTATCTGTTGGATCAAATGTTAATAGTCAAGATCTCCGATCTTGATGAGTTATGAGAAAAAGATAGGAAGAGGATGCCCTTTCAAAAAGAGTAGGAGTGAAAATGACAAAACGAATTTGTTTTTTTTTATAAAAGGACTGACCGGTGGCGAAGCCATAAAATTTATCATTTTATTGCCCCGAAGATTAACAGAAATATTTCAAACAAAACAAATTTGTTTGGGTTGGGCATAATCGTGTCAACCCATTTAACATAGTTAATAAGGGTTTGTGTTTCCATCCAACCCACCTAATTCAGAAACGAAGCACACTTTAACATGCTTACATAATCACGTAACTCGATAACTCATGTGCGATCCATTCACATCAAACGTGAAATGATAATTTTGATCTTTTTCTTTTATGTCAATTTTGTATGCGTATTAGTAATTAATCATATCGTCCTTATGTTGTGTTCATGTCAACACGAACCTAAGACATCCAAAAGAGTAATTAAGGATACTTGATTATGTCTTGTGGCTGCAATGCCACTACAACTCTACAGAGTGCTTATGACTTTTGAAAACATCACCTGGCCAGCGATGATCGAGCGGCTAAGACTAAAAGTAATGTAACAAACAGAAATACTAACTCAATTGATTTACAAATTGGATCACAGGAAAATAGTATAATCGATACGAAGTCAACGACTCAATGCAAATTAGATCATTACGTAAAAAGGCAAAAGAAAATTATGCTTTTTGTGTCCACATCTTCGAGGAAATTTAAGGAAAATAATCTTCTTGTAGGCAAAATTTATATTACTGTTCATCATGCGAAAGGGCAAAAATACCCTTGGTTTCTGCTTTGGTCCCTGTACTGTTTACAATTTTATACCGTAAAAAGTCTGTTTTGTCCTTCCCGGCCTCGCTTCTCTCCTCAGCTTTGGCTTCGGA
This sequence comes from Pyrus x bretschneideri, assembly GCF_019419815.1. NCBI lineage: Eukaryota > Viridiplantae > Streptophyta > Magnoliopsida > Rosales > Rosaceae > Pyrus > Pyrus x bretschneideri. Next base: position 4,654,072 of record NW_025999635.1, read on the forward strand.
TCGTATTACCTGCTTTGTACAGTGAAAAGGATAAAGTAATGGATTGTTGGACAAAAAAATAAGATTAAAAAATGTATCACATGATTTCTGCCACCGACAAGGATAAAAAATGATAAAAATAATTGGTTAGAGAGAAAAAAAAAGTGAAAAGCTGATTTGGTGTGTTTGGTTTTGTTTTTTAATATTTTCTCTACCCACTCCCCCATCTCCCAACACTGTCACTCTCTCTCATCCCTCACATCCTCATTTGCATTGATCGTCTAACAATGGTTGCTAAAACACCCTTTAAATGAATTACTTGTACAGGAATGCCTGTTCCGTCCTGATTTGAAGAAAATTTCTTAAGCGGCTGTAACTTCATGGTAAGTTGGCTTAAAGCAGTTCCAAAATTTGGGATTGTTTGGGATATTTTTAGGTTTTTCTGATTCTTAAAAAAAAACCATGGTTAAGAGTAAATTAATTACATTTTCATTTTCATTTAATTCAAGTAACCGTCTTCAGTTTTTTGGTTTGAACGCTGGAACAAGTGATCTTTGAAAAAGGTTGGGTCTTGAGTATTTTTATTCATATCCTTTTGGTTGTTTGAATAGACTTCCTGTAATCTAAATGAAGCTAAATTGAATTTCTGTTTTTGTATGCTGTATTTGCTTCGTTAACTTAGTTCCTTTTTGTTGAAAAATGTTATTTGGTTTTGCAGATCAAAGGGGTCAAGGCGGTGGAGTGGGTTAATGGTTATATGTTCTTGAGTATCTTATTTCATTTTAGTTTTCCTAGCCCAGTGAATTTGTGCAGATGTTTGTTGGAAGAGGAGCAGCTCGCATTAGAGACCTTTTCAATATGGCAAGGAACCATTCACCTTCAATTATATTCATTGACGAGCTTGATGCGGTTGGAACGAAGAGTGGCAGAAGTTTCAATGATGAGCGTAACCAAGCATTGAATCAGGTAATATAAGGTTCAATTCTGGCTTCAATCCTGCATTTCTCGCATCCATTCAAAGTTTAAGCGGTCACATTCTGAATGTCTTCTGGAATTGTTAGTATATAATTTGATCTGTGGGCCATTATTTGTATTTCCAAACTTTTTGAAAATTGTCAAATCACTGTAGTTGGGAAGACTCTTTTGTCATCTCCGGTTTGATTTTGTTTGATGGGAAAATAATGTTGGTCCCCTTCAAAATCTTGCCAACTTTTCTTGCTTATTTGCTGTGCGTTTAGCTTATAAAAACAACGCAATTTTCACTTGGTTTTGAGTAGAATAATGGTGTTTTAAGTAGAATAGTGGGAGATTCATTTGTGATCATTTGAAAATAAATTCTGAATACTACACTACCATTCTGCTTAAAGCGCCCCAATACATGCATAATTTGAATGAATATGTAAAGGTTACTTGAGAAACTAACAGCATGCAAAATTTAAATGACAATATTTGTTTCTATCCTTTTCAGGATTTGTCTGCTATTACGATTTGTTTTGGCTTTTTTTTTTTTAATTCAAAAAACTTAAACTGATTTTGTTTGCCGACGATTTGTTACGAGGTATGGCTATAACATGGAGAAATTGACACTGATTCTATTATTATGTGTACGTCAGTTTGTAATGTCCAATCTTAATATATATATATATATATATATATATATATATTTTCATTGTCAGAACGAAGAAGAAGGCATTCAAATTAAAATCATAACTTGCATCAATATAGAAGTATAAATTTATCCAATTGTAAATAGGAATGTAAGCCCCATCGTTGAACACCTAATATGGTTGTACATATGTATCAAACTCAGCAGAAAAGCGTATAAAACATGTATCAAACTCAACAGGTACATATGTATCAATCTCAGTAGATATAATCTCTGGTTTGATTTGAAATTCATTACAAATATCTATTTTTCTGTCTGCTTTGTCAATCTCTCTTAACAATTTTTTTACACCTTTTGTTGAGTTATGTTAAGATTTATGTTTAGAATAAAGTGGTTCCACAAAACCTGCAAAGTGGTTCTACAAAAATCTGCAAAGTGAATATGTTGATTGCAGCAGTAGATTGTAAATTAGTTTCATTCATGATGAGGTTGTTTGTAAATTGCAATGGTTGCATTGGCGTTTGTAACTCAATTTTTTACTCGAACATTGTTTATGAATATTGCAGTTGCATAATCTTTCATATAATTCTCAACCCCGCAGCACTGCGTGGGTACAAATTCTAGTTGACTACTAAAAATAAAAAAACAATAACGTTCTTCCAGGAATGGATATAAAAAATTTCTGTGTGAAACGAATCTGCACACTTCGGCTTTGACCCAAGAAATGCGAAGGAAGGGTGGTTCAGCAGCTTTGCACGAAGGTACCGGGCCAAAGTACGCTATTCTGGTTTTGAAATTCAGCAGATCTTAATGCCCCTTCTTTTATTTATTATTAAATTTTAGAGGAGCGGTATTGGTGGTTTAGGTAATTAGTTATTAAAGAAGAAGAAAATTTGTAACGATTGACGCACCAAGGTGTATATGCATTATTATTTTTTGTTGCTGTGATAAAGCATCATTTGCAAGTCTTCATAAGTTTAATTCGGAAGACTGTTTTTTTGGTAAATAACATTCTACAATAATCTACACTTCTTTTTTTTGTTAAAGAAATATCAACTGTTTAAGGTGAAATTTTATTGAAACTAAAAGGCAAATACACCTGAAAGAAAAAAAAATGATAGTCTATACGAATCTACACTAAGCGATATTTGTTCAACTATGCTGAATCTGCACTTGCATACATAACTCCTCCTTTATGAAACGAAAATAATCTCAATCTCCCCATTCACATGAAAAATGAGTTAAGGTGACCGGAATATCTCCGGTTGAGTGTAAGTATCTCACATACGTGTCATTTCCAACCGTATAATAGACAGAAAGCAGATGATTAATGGTTCTTTGACTTTTAATCTAATGAGGGTAATAACGATACTACTCTGAAATCTTTGATATATATGCTGTTAGCTACAAAACTTGTTTACTCAATAAAAACACACGTTGCAATTAATTCACGACAAAAAAAAAGGAAAAAGAAAAAAAAAATCCAGTGCAGGATTTATAGTGGTGGCAGCGATACTACAACAATAGGGCTTCTCACCCTGTGCACTCCGGTCCTTCCGCACCAACCCTTCGAAATAAAAACCCATTTGCAGGAGAAAAATGTAGCCCAAGAAAGTCGATGACGAGAATAATGCGAGTTTTTCTATTAAAAATATGAAAGTTGTTGGATGAGTACCTTTTATTGTATTTTTGTTCGGATGTACCCTTCATTGTTTTTGTTCGAATTTGGGTAGTCGTTTTACTTTTGGAAATATTCATTTCTGTTTCTTCTGTAGCTGCTGGTGCGTAAACAAGTAATCAAATTTGATAGTTTGTGCTACGAATTTCGTGTACAGAGTTCTTCTTTCATTATTTTCGGGTAGGAAGTTACGCATTTTGGGTTCTGATTGCAAGTCATTGTTTTGTTCCCGAGCAAATTTCACACTGTTGAGATGAACTTACTGTGTTAAGGTGACAAAGGCATGCCCTCATGCGAAATGTATGTCTGGAAATTCTGCAGAGGACTCTGATATGTCTATAAGATTAAGCTCAACGTACACAACTCCTCTCTCTCTGGTCACCACATTTTCCAGCCTTCGCGTGCAATAAGTATCGTCGTTGTGTTGGTTTTTTCAATTTAGTTGCTGTTTTGAGAACAAATTGGGCTGTGAGCAAATTCTACTGTTGTACAAATGAAAAACGCTTGCCGTTTTGATGGAAGCGCCGCGGACTTGGTGGGAGGAATGAAAGTGCGGAACCTGGACACAATGAAGAAGAGAAAAGCCGTAATGTCAGTAGAATTTGCTGAAGGTAGCTTCACAGCCCATAGTTAGCTTTCATAAACTCAAACTGAGATGCAGGAATCAAGGTAAGCGACCGAGATTGTATACTGTCGTTGCAGAAGCGAAATCAAAGGGGTTGATTGAAAGGTAACGACAGCGTGATTGGCCGATAGTTAAGTAAATGTTGGTGAAATTTCTCTGTAATTTTGGGAGTAACTTGTACTGTAAGCAACAAAGATAGCACAATAGTCAACACCCAAATACATGTTTTTATTAAATTGCTGAAAAGTTTGAGTTGAATTATTAGGGATCTTGAGAATGCGTCACTTTCAAGTTTCTTTGGTTCAAAATGCCTCAAAGAGGCTGAAAGATGGTAGGTAGCCAAAGAAACCTCGTTTGGAAATGTTTACGTAGGAAGCACTTTCGTTGATAAGCACTTTCGTTGATAATCACTTATGTTTTAAGTATTTCTTCAAAAAGCATTTGACAAGAACCAAAGTCTATACTTGAAAACGTTCCAATACTAAGCAATGTAGGCTTAGGCTCGAAAGAAAGAGAGCAGCAGATTAAGATCTCGTGCAAAATTTGTTGCACTCAAGTTACCAGCTCAACATGCACAATGGGGACAAATGTCTCTTCGTATCTACATGAGATTAGGTGCACCTTGTCCAAAAATCTTTTTTAATTATGACTCAAAAATACTTTTAATTTTTTATGTCACACACAATTATAGTTAGTTTAAACAGTCAAATTACGTTTTTCTCATTTTTTTAGAAAGACTCTTAAACAGATAAATTAGTGCGCGGACGTGATTTGGCAAAACTATTAGCATGCGAAAGTGGTCTTAGCTCAAGATAGCAAAAATTCATTGGTGGCGGTTGAAACCTTAGTTTGATTCAAAACATATTAAATTTTACCAATGCAATCATAAATACTAAGAGTGCAATTCATATCAAACTTTATATTTTATATAATATATTACATATCTTGTCAAACAAGAAACTACATTTTAAATGAGAATTTGTTTGACCAATTTTCTCATTGCGAAGACAAAAAATAAATTTGTTTGAGTTGGGCATAATCGCGTTGACCCATTTAACATGGCTAATAAGAGTTTGTGTTTCCATCCAACCCACCTGATCCGAAAGTGAATTACATTTTAGCACGCTTACACAATCGCGTAACTAGATAATTTGTGTGCAAGTCATTTAAGTTGAACATGAAATGATAAGTTTAATCTTTTCCTTTCACGTAAACTTTGTATTCTTACGAGTAACAAATAGTGATGCCTTTGGATGTGGCTGGCACACTACTTGGTACACAAGAATGATAATACAATTTGTTAGAATTTTTTTTCTTCAAGTTTTCATCCAACTATATTATTAAACTTAGTCTATCAAACTGTGTGCCCATTACACTAAAAAATCTCTCGTCACGAACCTGAGACATTTGGAAGAGTAATTAAGGGTACTTGGTATTTATGTCTTGTGACTACAAAGTTACTACAGCTCTACAAAGGGCTTAGGACATTTGAAAACATTGCAGAAACGTGTCCTCCATATTCTTAATTCATATAGGACGGAATTGGGCAATTAAAAACTTAATTATTTCAATTAATCTTGCTCTGGTGAGCAACATAAATGTGTTGTTTGCAACTGAATTCTTCAATTTCAGCACATCAGCTATTTCTCTTGTTCTAATGTTGAATTAACATTACAACAAGCTTCTCTTCACCTCTGTCAATGTCAAATTGGATGACTCAAATTATCTGAATTGACACTTCCAAATACAAGAAGCTCCTCTCCACCTTCACTGGGGTTCAGAGTGTTGTGTGGAAGCGCTAATTTAAAACTAATAAACTAAAACAGAAAAATACGACAAAACAAACAATTCACAATGACACAAATATTTATACTGGTTCGGCGTAAGCCTACATCCAGTTCAGGGACAGCGAGGAAGTTCCACTAATAAACAAAAGGAGATTACAAAGAGTGCTCTCAAACTCAAACCCAAAATACACCCAAATACACTCACAAACAGAAGAGAGAAAAAACGAATTACAAACAAAATCGTCTCTGTGCAACTACAACAATCTCTAATTGGTTTCACTCTTACAGAACCTTAAATGCAGCAGCTCCCAATTATTTCTCTCTTCTATTGGGTTTCGGCTCCTCTTTCCGTCACACTAGTGCAGCTGCTTCGGTTGTCACCCTCTCGTCCAAATTACACAATGCAAGGCTTTACATACGAGCACTAAAAAGACCTAGCATGTGATCCGCATATGCCAACTACAGAGCCACATCAAGTTGGCTTTAGGTCCACGTAGAAAGGGTCGAGACTCAATAGAACTGAGCCATCAAATCCAACACACAGGAGTTATTCTCTTCAGTTTTCCTTTGCCCCATCAGGAAGTACCGATCTTTTAGACTGTAAATCCTCGCGTCAGGGGTATCACTTCCACTTTGTTCAGCCTCGTTATAGCGACACCCCTCACGGTTCCTCTTAGAATGAGCAACTCTTACCAGTGATTTGTCAAAAGCATGAAGTTCCGCTTCAGAATTTTCATGACAGATAGTTGGGCTGTGTCATGCTTCGATTATGCAACTCTACACGATTGGCATAAAAGAGACGAACTCCACACCTGATGATGTGATGCTGCTGCACTGGTGCCACAGAATCACGTGTTTGGACACCATCTTTTAGTTCAACTCTAAATGTGGCCTCAGTGGGATAGCGCTCACTTAGCTGCACTCCATTTTCCCATGGAATATATAACATGAACATGTGTTCTGACTCAAGTAACCTGCCACTTGCGAAGCTCCAATCAATCAAATCAAATCTGAAACTGCACTCGCCATGCTCTCCTTTGAAGGTACAAAAACACGGAGCAGATATATCAGATGTATAATGTGCATACTTGAACTTAGTAACACCGCACACAGCGAATCCCAAAATCTTATGATCCGACACTGGTGGTAGATGCACACTTACTGAAGATCCACTACACTGATGGCTGAACCAATCTGAAAGTTTACTTCCAGGAAGACACATAAACAAGGAAAAAGGTTGCAGATTACCCTACAGAACGAAAACAAAGGTAAACTGAACTTGCATTAGATATGTTTCGTACTTTCGCACAGGGGAGGGAGAGAGAGAGAGAGAGAGACCTGATGAGCTTCCACAATATATTCAAATAGATTTTGCACCAGCTGGAAGCAGTTTGAAAATGTGAAGTAAAGATTCCTGTAAAGAAGCTTTGGTCTTGAAACAGATTCCAAAGCCGTGCAATCATGGGCATCTATGAAACTTATAATTGATGAAAGCTCTGGTATTGATTTCAGTCTCTTGCAACCTTCCAATTTGAGATCTGTTAAACGATGAAGCCGATTCATTTCTGCAGGCAAGCTCTCAAAATTGTTTCTGCACAGGTCTAATGTTTTCAATGATGATAAATGAGCAATACCCGATAATTCCAACAGATTGCAGTCACTTAAATCAAGATGTACCAGACCACGGTGACTACAATCTTCCATTGATGTTGACCATGATGAAAAGGGTGCCGTCATTTCTTTACATCCATGACATGATAACCTTATAAGCTTGTTCAAACGTAATAAAGAAAGTGGGAGTTGTTTTATACCACTTCCCTCTACTTCAAGGTTCCACAAGGATTCTAAATTTCCCAACTTCTCCGGCAAGTTTTGAAGCTTTGAGCATCCAGAGAGAATGAGAACAGTAAGGGAAACCAAATTACAGAGATCATCTGGAAGACTGCCAAGGCTTTTGCAGTTTCTCAGATTCAGTAACACAAGCCCGTGAAGACATTCAATTGACGGTGGAATTCTTTTGATAGATGTTCCGTGCAAGTGAAGTTCTCTTAGTCCCATCTTTTCTACAATGTTTGCAAACACCTCAAACTTTGTGCAACCAGAAAGACTAACATACTGAAGGGACTTGAGATCACAAATGCTGCTTGGAAAACTCTTGAGTTCTTTGCAATCTCTTAGGTTCAACGTAACAAGCCTCGGAAGATTTCTTATTGACCAAGGCAGTTCTTTAATTGCTGTCCCATCTAAATAAAGCTCTGATAGCTTCTCCATAACATCTGAAATCTCGAAACTTCTCAAGGTTTGAGCAACCAGAAAGCTTAAGGGTTTGAAGAGATCCCATATGACTGCTAGGCTCTTGAGTTCTCGACAGCCTGTTAGGTCCAAAGTAGCAAGGCCGGTGAGTTTATTAATTGACGAAGGCAGTTCTTTAATGGCAGTCCCATCTAAATAAAGCCCTGATACTTTCTCCATAACATCTGAAATATCTGGAAACTTCTCAAAGTTTGAGCAACCAGAAAGATTAAGGATTTGAAGAGATCCCATATGAATGCTGCTCGGCAGACTCTTGAGTTCTTGACAGCCTCGTAGGTCCAAAACAGTAAGGCCCGTGAGTTTATTAATTGACGAAGGCAGTTCTTTAATTGCAGTCCCATCTAGATAAAGCTCTGATAGCTTCTCCATAACATCTGAAATATCTGGAAACTTCTCAAAGTTTGAGCAACCAGAAAGATTAAGGGTTTGAAGAGATCCCATAAGAATGCTGCTCGGCAGGCTCTTGAGTTCTCGACAGCCTCGTAGGTCCAAAACAGTAAGGGCCGTGAGTTTATTAATTGACGAAGGCAGTTCTTTAATTGCAGTCTCATCTAGATAAAGCTCTGATAGCTTCTCCATAACATCTGAAATATCTGGAAACTTCTCAAAGTTTGAGCAACCAGAAAGATTAAGAGTTCGAAGAGATCCCATATGAATGCTGCTCGGCAGACTCTTGAGTTCTCGACAGCCTGGTAGGTCCATAACAGTAAGGCCCGTGAGTTTATTAATTGACGAAGGCAGTTCTTTAATGGCAGTCCCATCTAAATAAAGCTCCGATAGCCTTTCCATAACATCTGAAATATCGGGAAACTTCTCAAAGTTTGAGCAACCACAAAGATTAAGGGTTTCAAGAGATCCCATATGAATGCTGCTCGGCAGACTCTTGAGTTCTCGACAGCCTCGTAGGTCCATAACAGTAAGGCCCGTGAGTTTATTAATTGACGAAGGCAGTTCTTTAATGGCAGTCTCATCTAAATAAAGCTCTGATAGCCTCTCCATAATATCCGAAATATCTGGAAACTTCTTCAAGTTTGAGCAACCAAAAAGATCAAGGGTTTGAAGAGATCCCATATGAATGCTGCTCGGCAGGCTCTTGAGTTCTCGACAGCCTCGTAGGTCCAAAACAGTAAGGCCCGTGAGTTTATTAATTGACGAAGGCAGTTCTTTAATTGCAGTCCTACTTAAATCAAGATCTGATAGCTTCTCCATAACATCCAAAATATCTGGAAACTTCTCCAAGTTTGAGCAACCAGAAAGATCAAGGGTTTGAAGAGATCCCATATGAATGCTGCTCGGCAGGCTCTTGAGTTCTCGACAGCCTCGTAGGTCCAAAACAGGAAGGCCCGTGAGTTTATTAATTGACAAAGGCAGTTCTTTAATTGCAGTCCCATCTAAATAAAGCTCTGATAGCTTCTCCATAACATCCGAAATATCTGGAAACTTCTCCAAGTTTGAGCAACCAGAAAGATTAAGGGTTTGAAGAGATCCCATATGAATGCTGCTCGGCAAGCGCTTGAGTTGTCGACAACCTCGTAGGTCCAAAACAGTGAGGCCCGTGAGTTTATTAATTGACGAAGGCAGTTCTTTAATTGCAGTCCCATCTAAATAAAGCTCTGATAGCCTCTCCATAACATCCGAAATATCTGGAAACTTCTCCAAGTTTGAGCAACCAGAAAGATCAAGGGTTTGAAGAGATCCCATATGAATGCTGCTCGGCAAGCTCTTGAGTTCTCGACAACCTGGTAGGTCCAAAACAGTAAGGCCCGTGAGTTTATTAATTGACGAAGGCAGTTCTTTAATTGCAGTCCTACTTAAATCAAGCTCTGATAGCTTCTCCATAACATCCAAAATATCTGGAAACTTCTCCAAGTTTGAGCAACCAGAAAGATCAAGGGTTTGAAGAGATCCCATATGAATGCTGCTCGGCAAGCTCTTGAGTTCTCGACAACCTTGTAGGTCCAAAACAGTAAGGCCCGTGAGTTTATTAATTGACGAAGGCAGTTCTTTAATTGCAGTCCTACTTAAATCAAGCTCTGATAGCTTCTCCATAACATCCAAAATATCTGGAAACTTCTCCAAGTTTGAGCAACCAGAAAGATTAAGGGTTTGAAGGGATCCCATATGAATGCTGCTCGGCAGGCTCTTGAGTTCTTGACAGCCTCGTAGGTTCAAAACAGTAAGGCCCGTGAGTTTATTAATTGACGAAGGCAGTTCTTTAATTGCAGTCCCATCTAAATAAAGCTTTGATAACCTCTCCATAACATCCGAAATATCTGGAAACTTCTCAAAGTTTGAGCAACCAGAAAGATTAAGGGTTTGAAGAGATCCCATAAGAATGCTGCTCGGCAGGCTCTTGAGTTCTCGACAGCCTCGTAGGTCCAAAACAGGAAGGCCCGTGAGTTTATTAATTGACGAAGGCAGTTCTTTAATTGCAGTCCCATCTAAATAAAGCTCTGATAGCTTCTCCATAACATCCGAAATATCTGGAAACTTCTCCAAGTTTGAGCAACCAGAAAGATTAAGGGTTTGAAGAGATCCCATATGAATGCTGCTCGGCAGGCTCTTGAGTTCTCGACAGCCTCGTAGGTCCAAAACAGTAAGGCCCGTGAGTTTATTAATTGACTAAGGCATTTCTTTAATCGCAGTCCCATCTAAATATAACTCTGACAGATTCTCCATAGCATCTGAAATATCTGGAAACTTCTCAAAGTTTGAGCAACCAGAAAGATTAAGAGACTTCATACCAGTGATGCTCGGAAGAATCTTAAGATCATTGCACCAACGTAGATTCAATATAGCAAGGTTTTTCAAAGCAGAAATGGATGGGTCCACCTCACATAACCTTGTACAACCTGCGAAACTCAGTTCCTCAAGACTTGTAGCCCTTGTGAAGTCAGGGGTTTTCTTAAGGTATTGACAATGACTTAAATTGATGAATTTCAACTTTTCCAGAGGCTGTTAAAAAGTCCAAGAAAACATGGACAACTCAGAACCTAAACATTGAAAATAATAAATTTACGTAAATGAAAAATCGTACCTCAGCTCCTTTCCAAAGTTGTTCGATGCAACTATAGCTCATGTCAAGGTTTACAAGATTCTTGAACTGAAAGTTGGATGGCCAAGACTTTAGGGGGTAATAACGCCAGAGGAGACACCTGAACTGAGAAGATTGGAACTTTAAGTCTGCAATCCAGTGCTCTATGAAGCTACCACTTGGAGTTTGATGGCCAAATGAATCCTTGACTGCAAGACGATATCTGTCAAAGTGCTTGGTGTAAGTATCAGCATCATCACGGATCATGAGCAGTCTTAGTTTTGTCATACTAACAAAAGCTTCAGTATTTGAGCATCCCTCTTTCAAGATTGTCGAATCCAGGATCATGGTTTCAACTGCTTCTGTAGCCTGGATAAACCAACAATGTAATTTAAAGTGAAGGAAAACACTGACAACCTTAGTGAATATTATAAACAATGCATGTTTGCTATAAAATAGATTTTGGTCAAAGATATCTCACTGTTTTTTGAGTCAGCACATGACGAACATCTTCATAACTCCACAGCCTACTTCTCCTCCCAGGCTCTTTGGTACATTCTTGGCGAACGATTTCCCAACCCATTTCTTCTAGTAAATCATGCATCTTCAGTTGCCCCTTGTCCAAGACAGATATAAGAGCTCGGTCAATTAGAACTTTTATTCCAGTATGAGGATAGAAACCACAACTGTCCAGAATTGCAGTTGCATAGTCTTTTTTCATTCCCTTCAAGAAACATGCAATATCTAGAAAGATGTCCTTCTCTGAATCATCTAGTCCATCGAAGCTTGTTTTAAGCACATTATGAATTCCCCTTTGCGGGATCTTCCTTATTTTTTCTAACACATCTTCCCACTCACGTACAGTTTTGTTATCAAGAAAAGCTCCCAAGACTTTGAGTGCTAAAGGCAGACCTTGAGCGTATTGTATTACACGCCTTGAGAGCTGATCATAAACTCTGGTGGGTTGGTTTGTTCTGAAGGCATACTGGTTGAAGAGTTTAAGAGCTTCTGGCTCACTTAAGTTCTCGGGCTTATATACAGCACCAGCTCCACTTAATAATTGTTTATCTCTAGTTGTTATAATGACCCGACTTCCACCGCCAAATGAATGCTGCTTTCCAAGTAAGGCTTCGATTTGGGATAATTCATCAACGTCATCAAGAACAATGAAAACTTTTTTCCTTTGTAGCCTTTCCATTATCACTCTGGAACCTCGATCCAACGTGCCTAAACTCTGCACCTTTTCCTTCAAGATTCTAGAAAGAAGCACTTCCTGCATATGTACTGCACCATTATTGGAGAAGCCTTCCTTGACATTTTCGAGAAAGCAGCAAGCTTCAAATTGACAAGCGATTTCATCATAAAGAGCGCGAGCGATGGTGGTTTTGCCTATACCTCCCATACCCCATATTCCAACGGTGAAAACATCATTCACCCCAGGACGTAATAGTGAATTTACTTCATCCATGTGGTAATCCATTCCAACCAAGCCATTATCTTTGCTTGACGAAACTTGGATCAATCTCTTAAATATGTCATCCACAATTTCCTCAATAAGCTTGGCATCATCTTGGTAAATGATATATTTTAAGAGTGAGGAAGTTTCACTAATAAACAAAACGAGATTACAAAGAATGCTGTGAAACTCAAACCCAAAATTCACCCAATTACACTCACAAATAGAAGAGGGAAAAAAAGAATTAGAATAATGCATTTTTTTATTTTTTTTATTGTTAAATGATATATTTTATTAAATTAGATGTTAGATTAAAAAATCAATAAAATTCAATCTACGCTTTGGTGTAAAGATAACATTCCTCTTCTTCCAATGAAATAAAAAGCCAATTGCATGCATGTTTTTCTATTAAAAATATGAAAGTTGTTGGACGATGTACCGTTTATTGTGTTTTTGTCCGGATGTAGCTTCATTGTTTTTGTTCGAATTTGGGTAGAAAGTGCCAAGAAAGAGTAGAGGTAACAATTTTAGACAGATTCGACAATCCGACTTGAAAAAGACAAAAAATAAATTTGTTTGAGTTGGGCACAGTCGTGTTGACCCATTTAACATGGTTAATTAACGTTTGTGTTTCCATCAAACCCACCTAATGCCAAAGTGATATGCACTTTAGCACGCTACATAATCGCGTAATTAGGTAATTCGTGTGCAAATCATTTAAGTTAAACGTGAAATGATACGTTTAATTTGTTTCTTTCATGTAAACTTTGTATTCTTATGAGTAACTAATAGTGGCGCCTTTGGGTTGTGTTCATGTCGAGAAATTTTTTCGTGTGTCCGGCACACTGCTTGGTACATTAAGAATCATAATATAATTTGTTAGAATTTTTTTTTTAAAGCTTTCAACCAATTATATTATTAAATTTAGTGTACCGAGCCGTGTGCTATCAAACTAAAAAAATCTCCCGTTCGTGTCAACATGAATCTAAGACATCTAGAAGAGTAATTAAGGGTACTTGGTATTTTTGTCTTGTGGCTATTTGAAACACGTCCTCCATATTCTAAAGGTTTATTATACTAACACCCTATATATAGTTGAATGTACCTCACATACTTAATATACCCCACATTTACTTTTTTAATTAAAATGTATCTTAATACACCCCACATACTTTCTCACAATACCCTCACACCCCAACTTTCAACATACACCGTAAATTCCCTACATAAACCCCACATTTTCTACATACACCCCACACTCTTTGCTTCTTAAGTGCAAATACATAATATCAACCAAAAATCTTACTTGTTTCTTCGAATAGGTGGTTTCTATATTATTTCTCATTCCTTTAAAAAAATAAGCATATAGATTTGAGAATCCACCATTAACGGAAAAAATATTTTACAATCCATCACTTTGTAACAAAAAGGGATCTAGAAATGCTGAACATAAATGAATTCTATTTTTGAATTGCTTCATACTTTTCCAGAAGCTAGCTTACTCTTTGATAATGAAAAAACCATGAAAAATTTCGGCAAAAAACTACAGAAAACTACTATAATATTTCGCATGAGATTGTCTAAACCTTTTTAAATTTGCTACTTCCCTCCATTGCTTTACAAAATTCTAACCACATCAGAAGAAATAAACCATTAATATTAGTTTCCTCCGCTACCATTAGAAATTAGTTACTGTGAAATCATGTTTACCCAATTTTTTTATTTATTAAAACCACTAATAAAATAAGGGAATAAAGCATATATAAAAGATTGTTGTTGTATGAAACATTCCGAGGTATTTAAAGGGTCTGACAGAAAGTAAGCCCAAACTAATCTTAAAAATCTGCAAATTGACAATTGTATGCTATTTGTACAAGTCTAATAAGAACGATTTTTTTTATTTTTTATTATATATGATTCTTGTGACAAAGTTACAGGTTTTTGACGAATAAGCTAGCATGTCTCATTGCCAAACTTGAGACAGCAATTTAACACGGTAAATTGTTACATCTAACGGAGGAAGGTAATAGTGGTTTTGAGAGTTGAAGAAGATAATTAATCTTAGGATATACATGTTAAAAGTGATTTTGGGTGTATTTAGAGGTTTTTTTAATTTTATTTTTAAAACTTTATGAGGTCGAAATTGTCATTCACATTAAGGTATATAACTTATTAAATATTAAATTTTAAAATATGGTGTATTCAACATAATGTGGGGTGCTAATAAAAAAACCCTATTCTAAATTCATATGGGAACGGAATTGGGCAATTAAAAACTTAATTATTCTATTTACTTCTGATGGGCAACATAAATTTGCTTGCAACTGAATTCTTCAATTTCAGCACATCGAGTTGAATTAACATTACAACAAGCTTCTCTCAACCTCTGTCAATGTCAAATTAGATGACTCAAATTGTCTGAATTGGCACTTCCAAATACAACAAGCTTCTCTCCACTTTCACTGGGGTTCAGAGTTGTGCGAAAGCGCTAATTTGAAACCAATAAAATAATACGGAAATATATGACAAAACAACCAATTCAAAATGACACAGATTTATACTGATTCTGTGTAAGCCTGCATCCAGTTCGAGAACAACGAGGAAGTTCCACTGATAAACAAAACAAGATTACAAAGAATGATGTCAAACTCAAACCCAAAATACACCCAAATACACTCACAAAAAGGAGAGGGAAAAAACGAATAGATACAAAATATTTGTCTCTCTGCAACTACAACAATCTCTAATTGTTTTCACTCTTACAAAACCTTAAATGCAGCAGCTCCCAATTATTTCTCTCTTCTATTGGGTTTCGGCTCCTCTTTCCGCCACACTAGTGCAGCTGCTTCGGTTCTCAACCTCTCGTCCAAAGAGGGTTTGGGTTTTGAGTGGTGGCAGCGACACTACAACAATAGGGCTTCTCACCCTGTGCACTCTTATCCTTCCACACCAACCCTCCGAAATAAAAACCCATTGCAGGAGAAAAAATGTAGCCTAAGAAAGTCAATGAGTCGATGATGAGAATAATGCGCGTTTTTTTATTTTGTTTATTTTTTTTAAATGATAGATTTGTTAGATTATATGTTAAATTAGACCATATCTAATTAAAAATGGTCAAAGCTACTTTTAGAATTATAGCCTTGTAAAATATTATTTTTAAATAAATGGTATCAGATCATACTCATCTACAATCTCCAAGGCTAAACATAGCCCGCTCAATAATTTATTAGTTTTAAGTTTATACTTTAAATTTATTTGTTAATTTAACTAAACTACCGTTTGAAGTTTTCAAATTAGCCGTTGAATTTAAATCAATTATTTCGAGTGAGAAGATGGGGTCCCAAAAAAGGCTATATTCGGTCATCTTGATGCTCATTTAGCCAAAAAGTGGTTTGATGGGCTCAATAGGTTATAGTCCAACCATCGGTTGGAGATAGATTTTTGAACAAATCAAACCATTTTTTAGCTTTTGAACCATTAGCCCTCTTCATTGAAAATGACTCTAAAGACCCAACAAAGTTTGAATCTACTTCATCGTGTAAGAGCAACATTTTTCTCTTCCACTATAATAAAAGCTACTTGCATGCGCGTTTTTCTATTAAAAATATGAAAGTTATTGAAATATGTACCTGTTTGGGCCCAAAATACTCTGGTTGGGCCGAGCAGCAAGATGTGCTCGGCCCAAGGTGATGACAAATGCTATGGGCCGAATAATGAAACCCGGGCCAGCTGGCAGGGTTGGCCAAATCCTATCCTAAGAAGTCCAGATGAATAGAAAAGGTTGAGGAAGTCCTGGTGCGACCAGGAGTCTCGACCGGCAAGGCATGGAGTCTCGAAAAGAAGGAAAATTCAGAACCCCAGTGGGAGTAGGTTTGTTCGAGTTAGAGTCGAAATGGGACAAGGACTCCCAATCCAAATCAGAATGGGTTTCAAGGAACGGGGTGCTATAAATACAAGAAATTACGCAATAGAAAAGCCCCCTTCAAATTCAGCATACAATTGCCCTGCGCAAAACCTCTCAAACACCTTGAGATTTTTCTTTTCTTTTCCTGCCGACACACCTTCAGTTTGGATAAACAGCACTGTGGAAGCACCCGACGAGCATCTTCAGTTTGGATAAACAGCACTGCTGCCGCAGAATCAGCCGACCAAGGAGCACCTTCAGTTTGGATAAACAGCACTGCGTCGGGGTCGACCGATTATCTATCTAAGTCTCGACCGAGAAGGGTTTTCGAACCCTTGTTGGTAGAGGTCATCTTACTAGCCTTTTCGGCATAGTTGGGTGTTACGAGTTGTATTGCTCGACGCCTTGAACGCCGAGTGATTTTATGATTGGATACTCGCAAGTAAGTTTCAGGGTTCGGCATTCCAACGGCCGAACTACGTTTACCATCAAGACATACATCACATTCGAGTACTTGTGCCCATATAGTTTAGTCTCGATTCGGCGTGCTTATACTCTTACGAATATAATCACAGTGACCGAATCAGGCTCCGACGATTGGTGAACTCCGTCGAATTAGTAGCCTTGTCTTCACGCTATAGAACCCAGAGACCGAGAGCGTTCCTTCCTCGGTCGCAGTCGCAAGATACAGAAGTCAACAGCGCGCTCAACACGACATCATCAAATTTTACTCCTCGGCCGAGCTCGGCCGACGAGTTGGCACGCCCCGCATTCAACCGAAGGACGTAGTTAGCTTATTAGTTACTCGGCCTGCGCGCCACGTAGGTTTTGTAATTTTTAGAGTCAACAGTACCTTTATTGTATTTTTGTTCGGACGTACCTTTCATTGTTTTTGCTCGAATTTAGGTAGAAAGTGCCAAGAAAGAGTAGAGGTAACAATTTTAGACAGATTCAACAATCCAACTTGGAAAAGACAAAAAATAAATTTGTTTCAGTCGGGCATAATCGTGTTGACCCATTTAACATGGTTAATAAGAGTTTGTGTCTCCATCCAACCCACATCCAACCCACCTAATCTGTAAGTGACGCACACTTTAGCACGCTTTACATAATTGCATAATAAAATAACTTGTGTGCAATTCATTTAAGTTGAACGTAAAATGAGAAGTCTAACCTTTTTCTTTCATGTAACCTTTGTATTCTTATGAGTAATTAGCAGCGGTGCCTTTGGGTTGTGTTCATGTTGAGAAATTTTTTCGTGTGGCCGGTACACTACTCGAACATCAAGAGTCATAATACAATTCATTAAAAAAAAATCACTCGTTCATGTCAACACGAAGAATATATGAGACATCTGGAAGAGTAATTAAGGGTACTTGGTAGTTGGTATTGATGTCTTGTGGTTGCAAAGTTACTACAGCTCTACAAAGTGCTTAGGACATTTGAAAACAATGCAGAAACACGTCCTCCATATTCTAAATTCGTATGGGACGGAATAATTGGGCAATTAAAAACTTAATTATTCTTATTAATCTTGTTCTGATGAGCAAAATAAATGTGTTGTTTGCAACTGAATTCTTCAATTTCAGCACATGGAGCTATTTCTCTTGTTCTAATGTTGAATTAACATTACAAGAAGCTCCTCTCCACCTCCGTCAATGTCAAATTGGATGACTCAAATTATCTGAATCGGCACTTCCAAATACAACAAGCTCCTCTCCACCTTCACTAGGGTTCAGAGTGTTGTGCGGAAGCGCTAGTTTGAAACCAATAAACTAACACGGAAAAATATGACAAAGCAAACAATTCAAAATGACATAAAGATTTATACTGGTT
Source organism: Pyrus x bretschneideri (assembly GCF_019419815.1). Lineage (NCBI taxonomy): Eukaryota > Viridiplantae > Streptophyta > Magnoliopsida > Rosales > Rosaceae > Pyrus > Pyrus x bretschneideri. The sequence goes on from NW_025999635.1 coordinate 4,672,290, forward strand.
CGGCGTAAACCTACATCCAGTTTGGGGACAGCGAGGAAGTTCCACTAATAAACAAAACGAGATTACAAAGAAAGCTCTCAAACTCAAACCCAAAATACACCCAAATACAAACACAAATAGAAGAGGGAAAAAACGAATTAGAAACAAAATATTTGTCTCTCTGCAACTACAACAATCTCTAATTGGATTCACTCTTACAAAACCTTAAATGCAGCAGCTCCCAATTATTTCTCTCTTCTATTGGGTTTCGGCTCCTCTTTCCGTCACACTGGTGCAGCTGCTTCGGTTCCCACCCTCTCATCCAAATTGCACAATGTGAGGCTTTATATACGAGCACTAAAAAGACCTAGCATGCGATCCGCATATGCCAACTAAAGAGCCACAACAGTTTGGTTTTAGGTCCGCGTAAGAAAGGGTCGAGACCCAACAGAACTAAGCCATCAAATCCAACACACAGGAGTTATTCTCTTCAGTTTTCGTTTGCCCCATCAGGAAGTACCAATCTTTTAGAATGTAAATCCTTCATCAGGGGTTTCACCCCCACTTTGTTCAGCCTCATTATAGCAACACCCCTCACGGTTCCTCTTAGAATGAGCAACTCTTACCAGTGATCTGCATATAGCACGAAGTTCCGCTCCAGAATTTTCATGACGAAAGTCGGGCTGTGTCATGCTTTTGTTATGCATGCACCTCCTCATGGTTGGCATAAAAGCGACGAACTCCACACCTTCTGATGCGATGCTGCTGCACTGGTGCCCAAGAATCACGTGATTGGACTCCATCTTTTAGTTCAACTCTAAATGTGGCCTCGGTGGTATAGCGCTCACTTAGCTGCACTCCTATTTTCAATGGAAGATATCCCATGAACATGTGATCTGACTCAAGCAACCTGTCACTTGTGACTCCAATCAAGCAAATCAAATCTGAAACTGAGCTCGCCGTGCTCTCCTTTGGAGGTACAAAAACACAGGGCAGATAGATCAGACACATAATGCGCGTACTTGAACTTAGTAAAACCGCATACAGCAAATCCCAAAATCTTATGATCCGACACCGGTGGTAGATGCACAGTTACTGAAGATCCACTACACTGATGACTGAACCAATCTGAAAGTTTACTTCCAGGAAGGTACATAAACAAGGAAAGAGTTTGCAGATAACCCTACAGAACGAAAACAAGGTAGACTGAACTTGTATTAGATATGTTTCGTACCTTCGCACGTGGAGAGAGAGAGAGAGAGAGAGACCTGATGAGCTTCAGCAATTTCTTCAAATAGATTTTGCACCAGCTGGAAGCAGTTTGAAAATGTGAAGTAAAGATTACTGTAAAGAAGCTTTGGTCCTGAAACAGTTTCCAAAGCTGTGCAATCATGGGCGTCTATGAAATTTATGCTTGATGAAAGCTCTGTTATTGATTTCATTCTCTTGCAACCTTCCAATTTGAGATCTGTCAAAACGATGATGCCGATGTTAAAGTGTGAGTGTGATTCTTGCAAGGCTTGTAATGATCATTAAAGTGTTTTGAATTAATATGAAGAAGTCTATGCGTAATTGGAGTTATTCCATTTTATAGAATTGAGACTCATCAACTTACTTGGATTAAGACTCATGCTTGGATAAGAATTATGGTTTAGTATTCCTTATAGGATTGTAATAGGGCAATCAAGTTGTTTTTCGCAGTATAAATAACATGGGCTGCTGCTCTCACAAGATACTGACTCTATTGAGAATCAAATACCTATTGTTTGATTGAGCATTGAGATCTTGCAAGAGAGGAGAAGTTTCTGTGTCAGGATGGTTTCTACATCATCTTCCTCATCTACAGGTTAGTCATGTTCTTCTCGTTCTTGATTTAAACAGACTTGTTGTGGTTTGATTGCTAGAACAATTCCTAGTATTTTGAGTTTAGTTTAACATGTGGTATCAGAGCCTTGTGGTTCTTGCAATTGAATTCAACGAATTTGTTTTGTTAATTAACAATTGTTAACCACGTTGATCTTAAGAACAAAGGAGACGGTGAAAGATAGGAGAAAACTTAAAAAAAAAAAAAAAAAAAAAAAAAAAAACTACGTCGTTTTCTCTTAATTAGATATTTTAAACTTTTGACCGTTAGAACAGGGAGAGAGAAACATCAAAAAGGATTTTCGTTTTTGACCGTTGCATCAGTATGGTGTTCTTTACACTTTCCGGTACTGAATGACTTCGACCTGGAGAATTCTTTCTCTAATTCCTTTATTTCTTGACGACAAGTGATTCAATAACACTATATTTATGCTTCCGCTGACTATCATATTCTACAAAGGTAATCTCTGATTAAAATTTAGCATTTTGTTATCTGGGTGATTCACATCAGAAATTCTCTTCTTGAATTTTTTAAAATTTTCTGATAAATCACATGGTGATGAATAAGACGTTTTGTTATTTAAGATTCACTTGTTTCCCTTTTTGTGACTTCTTAAATTTCCCCTTCATCTGTTGTGATCAAATGTTGACTGATGACTATTGTTTTCTTGGTTTCATGTCGGATACGGTATGGTGACTATCTTGATAATATGATGAGTTAATGATCGATGTTGAGTTATTTAATCTATGTATGCTTTTCATATATCATGAAGGGACTATATATATGACTAAATTGACTCTACATAAACAAGGAAAGAGGTTGCAGATTACCCTGCAGAATAAAAACAAAGGTAAACTGGACTTTCGCGCCTACAGAGAGACAGAGAGAGAAAGAGACCTGATGAGCTTCCACAATATCTTCAAATAGATTTTGCACCAGCTGGAAGCAGTTTGAAAATGTCTAGTAAAGATTCTTGGGTAAAAACTTGCTCGGTCTTGAAACAGATTCCAAAGCTGTGCAAATATGGGCATCTATGAACCTTATAGTTGATGAAATCTCTGGTATTGATTTCAGTCCCTTGCAACCTTCGAATTTGAGACTTGTTAACCAATGAAGCCAATTCATTTCTGCAGGCAAGCTCTCAAAATTGTTTCTACAGAATTCTAACACCTCAAACTTTGGGCAACCAGAAAGACTAAGATAGTGAAGGGACTTGAGATCACAAATGCTGCTTGGGAGACTTGAGTTTTTTGCAATCTCTTAGGTTCAACGTAACAGGCCCTAGAAGAAGATTCCCTAAACAGTAAGGCCCATGAGTTTGCTAATTGACAAAGGCAGTTCTTTAATTGCAGTCCCATCTAAATATAACTTTGATAGATTCTCCATTGCATCTGAAATCTCTGGAAACTTCTCAAGGTTTGAGCAACCAGAAAGATTAAGGGTTTGAAGAGATCCCATATGAATGCTACTAGGCAGGCTCTTGAGTTCTTGACACCTAGATAGGTTCAAAACAGTAAGGCCCGTGAGTTTATTAATTGACGAAGGCAGTTCTTTAATGGCAGTCCCATCTAAATATAACTCTGACAGATTCTCCATAGCATCTGAAATCTCTGGAAACTTCTCAAAGTTTGAGCAACCAGAAAGATTAAGGGTTTGAAGAGATCCCATATGAATGCTGCTCGGCAGGCTCTTGAGTTCTTGACAGCCTCTTAGGTCCAAAACAGTAAGGCCCCTGAGTTTATTAATTGACGAAGGCAGTTCTTTAATGGTAGTCCATTGTAAATATAACTCTGATAGATTCTCCATAACATCTGAAATATCTGGAAACTTCTCAAAGTTTGAGCAATGAGAAAGATCAAGGGTTCGAAGAGATCCCATCTGAATGCTGCTCGGCAGGTTCTTGAATTCTCGACAGCCTCTTAGGTCCAAAATTGGAAGACCCGTGAGTTTATTAATTGACGAAGGCAGTTCTTTAATTGCAGTCCCATCTAAATAAAGCTTTGACAACTCCTCCATAACTTCTGAAATCTCTGGAAACATCTCAAGGTTTGAGCAACCAGAAAGATTAAGGGTTTGAAGAGATCTCATATGAATGCTGCTGGGCAGGCTCTTGAGTTCTCGACAGCCTCGTAGGTCCAAAACAGTAAGGCCCGTGAGTTTATTAATTGACGAAGGCACTTCTTTAATGGCAGTCCCATCTAAATAAAGCCCTGATAGCTTCTCCATAACATCTGAAATATCTGGAAACTTCTCAAAGTTTGAGCAACCAGAAAGATTAAGGGTTTGAAGAGATCCCATATGAATGCAGCTCGGCAGGCTCTTGAGTTCTTGACACTCAGATAGGTCCAAAACAGTAAGGCCTGTGAGTTTTTTAATTGACGAAGGTAGTTCTTTAATTGCAGTCCCATCTAAATAAAGCTTTGACAACTCCTCCATAACTTCTGAAATCTCTAGAAACATCTCAAGGTTTGAGCAACCAGAAAGATTAAGGGTTTGAAGAGATCTCATATGAATGCTGCTTGGCAGGCTCTTGAGTTCTCGACAGCCTCGTAGGTCCAAAACAGTAAGGCCCGTGAGTTTATTAATTGACGAAGGCACTTCTTTAATGGCAGTACCATCTAAATAAAGCCCTGATAGCTTCTCCATAACATCTGAAATATCTGGAAACTTCTCAAAGTTTGAGCAACCAGAAAGATTAAGGGTTTGAAGAGATCCCATATGAATGCAGCTCGGCAGGCTCTTGAGTTCTTGACACTCAGATAGGTTCAAAACAGTAAGGCCCGTGAGTTTATTAATTGACGAAGGCAGTTCTTTAATGGCAGTCCCTTGTAAATATAACCCTGATAGATTCTCCATAACATCCAAAATATCTGGAAACTTCTCCAAGTTTGAGCAACCAGAAAGATTAAGGGTTTGAAGAGATCCCATATGAATGCTGCTCGGCAGGCTCTTGAGTTCTCGACAGCCTCTTAGGTCCAAAACAGTAAGGCCCCTGAGTTTATTAATTGACGAAGGCAGTTCTTTAATTGCAGTCCCATCTAAATGAAGCCATGATAGCTTCTCCATACCATCTGAAATATCTGGAAACTTCTCCAAGTTTGAGCAACCAGAAAGATTAAGGGTTTGAAGAGATCCCATATGAATGCTGCTTGGCAGGCTCTTGAGTTCTTGACAGTCTCCTAGATTCAATATAACAAGGTTTTTCAGAGCTGAAATGGATGGGTCAACCTCATATAACCCTGTACAACCTTTGAGATTTAGTTCCTCAAGACTTGTAGCCTTTGTGAAGTCGGGGGTTTTCTTAAGGTATATACAATAACTTAAGTCGATAAATTTCAAATTTTCCAGAGGCTGTTAAAAAGTCCAAGAAAACATGCACAACACATCTCAGAACCTAAACACTGAAAATAAATATATTTATGTAAATGAAAAATCATACCTCAGCTCCTTTCCAAAGTTGTTCGATGCGACTTTCTCTCATGTCAAGGTTTACAAGATTCTTGAACTGAAAGTTGGATGGCCAAGACTTGAGGGGGCAACTACTCCAGATGAGACACCGCAACTGAGAACATTGGAACTTTAAGTCCGCAATCCAGCGTTTTATGAAGCAATCATGTGGAGGTCGATGGTCAAATGAATCCCCGAATGCTAGCTCATCTTCTGCTTCACTTGAAGTTTGACTGTCAAATGAATCAAACCCATACTCGTTAAGGTAACCATCATGGATCATGAGCAGTCTTAGTTTTGTCATACTAACAAAAGCTTCAGTATTTGAGCATCCCTCTTCAAAGAATGCTGAATCCAGGATTATGCCTTCAACTGCTTCTGTAGCCTGGATAAACCAACAATGTAAAATAAAGTGAAGGAAAACACCAAGAACCTTATTGAATATTATAAACAATGCATGTTTGCTATAAAATAGATTTTGGTCGAAAGCTGAAGCTTTCTACGAAACATTGCATAAGACAAAGATCTCACTGTATTTTGAGTCAGCACATGATGAACATCTTCATAACTCCACAACCTACTTCTTCTCCCAGGCTCTTTGATAAATTCTTGGCGAACGATTTCCCGACCCATTTCCTCTAGTAAATCATGCATATCCAGTGTCCCCCACTCTGAGACAGATATGAGAGCTCGATCGATTAGAACTCTTATTCCAGTATGGGGATAGAAGCCACAACTGTCCAGACTTTTTTTTGCAGAGTCTATATTCATTCCTTTCAAGAAACATGCAATATCTAGAAAGATGTTCTTCTCTGTTTCATCTAGTCCATCAAAGCTTGTTTTAAGCACATCATGAATTCCCTTTTGCGGGATTTTCCTTATTTTTTCCAACACATCTTCCCACTCGCACACAGTTTTGTTATGAAGAAAAGCTCCCAACACTTTGAGTGCTAAAGGCAGACCTTGAGCATATTGTACGACATCCCTTGAGAGCTGATCATAAACTCTGGTGGGTTGGTTTGTTCTGAAGGCATACTGGTTGAAGAGTTTAAGAGCTTCTGGCTCACTTAAGTTCTCGGGCTTATATACAGCACCAGCTCCACATAATAATTGTTTGTCTCTAGTTGTTATAATGACCCGACTTCCACCGCCAAATGAATGCTGCTGTCCAAGTAAGGCTTCGATTTGGGATAATTCATCAACGTCATCAAGAACAATGAAAACTTTTTTCCTTTGTAGCCTTTCCATTATCATTCTGGAACCACGATCCAACGTGCCTAAACCCTGCACCTTTTCCTTCAAGATTCTGGAAAGAAGCACTTCCTGCATATGTACTGCACCATTATTCGAGAAGCCTTCCTTGACATTTTCGAGAAAGCAGCAAGCCTCAAATTGCCAAGCGCTTTCATCATAAACAGCGCGAGCGATGGTGGTTTTGCCTATACCTCCCATACCCCATATTCCAACGGTGAAAACATCATTCACCCCAGGACGGAATAGTGAATTCACTTCATCCATCTGGTAACCCATTCCAACCAAACCATTATCTTTGCTTGACGAGACTTGGATCAATCTCTTAAATATGTCATCCACAATTTCCTCAATAAGCTTGGCATCATCCCTGTGTAATATGAAAAACAGCACCGAATTAAACTAGATACTCAAAAAATCCCAATTCAATTAAGAATATAATTGAACAGTAATTACTCGTAGTTTCGCGAATCCCATCCGGATAAATTGGTGGCTCTGGTTAGTGCGGACCTCCAGCTCTTCACCTCTTCCATTTCGGCGCTCGATTCGCGTTCATGTTGAGCAAAAGCTTCTGCAAAACTTCTCTTGAGCTTACGAACTTCAGATGGATCAACTTGGTAGAAGATCGGCACCACTATCTGCTTCTTTGTATCCATGCACGCCAGGATTTTGACCAGTTCTTTCAAGCACCAAGTCGAAGAAGCGTAGTTCTGGGAGAAAACCACAATCGAAAGCCTCGACTCTTCGATAGCTGAAAGTAGTTCCGAAAGGTCGTCGCCTTTTCTGAGCTTTTCGGCGTCGATGAAGGTGTTGATTGCCTTCCGACCCAGAGCTCCGTAGAGATGGCCGACAAAGATCTTGCGAGTGTCTTCGCCTCTGAAATTCAGGAAGACGTCGTATTTCCATGAGGAAGACGAAGAAGCAGCCATTGACATCTGACAGGGACAGTATCCACAGCAGATGGGCAGCTACCGACTCGCCTAATGAAATGTAAAAGCTGCAATGCCCGATTGAGCGTCAGCTTTTGGAGTTGGGAGTTAAACGATCGGCTGGAAAAATTGTACCCAAAGATATGATTCTGTTTGGCTCACCGGTGCGGCGATGTTGGGTTCGTGGAGGATGATCGAGCATTCGTGTCCTGCACTTTTTGGGCTGTCTTTGTTTATCTCTTGCATCTGTTGGAGGTGCTGTGTTGGGAGTTTTTTGGCTTGACCTTATCTTCTTCTGGATCCCTGCGTGTGTTCATCCGTTTGGCTCACCGGTGCGGCGATGGGGACGACGACTTCAACAGTTTCTCTGCTGCTAGGTTTTGTTCTTCTTTGAGCTTTGTTTCTGTTTGGGCATACTCTCCGTTTTTCGGGCCTTTGTTTCGTTTCTCTTGTGTTTTTTTGTTTTTTGTTTTAAAGAAACATGAGATCGTTTGATATAAGTTCAAAGTAATTAAAAATTAGTCATATTTTCAAAGTAAAAAATCATTAAAAATTGAACCTATTTCAAAAGGTAGTCTATAAAATTAGACCTATTTCAAATTTTCTCAAGAAAATATTAATGGAATGTTCACTTGACCAAAACCAAGAAAAAAAAAAGGAAATGTTAAGAAAATTAAATTTTGTATTTGTAGATAATTAGATTATTTAATGATGTTTTTAATTGATGATACATCATTTAGCTTGTAAATTTGGTTTAAAATTTTGATTTTTTTAACATTATCCAAAAAAAATTAATTCTATAAAATTTAAAAGAAGAAAATTGTAAAATGATCTAGAAGTCAATGAGTCAACGAAAATGAGTTTCTTTTTAATAGGTGGTTTCCTAGCACTATCCCAACAAAAACAAAATGTAATTCTATAAACACACATTGAAATTAATTTACGACAAAAAAAATAAAATAAAAACCCATTGCAGGATTTATAGTGGTGGCACACTACAACAACAGGGCTTCCCACCCTGTGCACTCCATCCTTTTACACCAACCCTCCGAAATAAAAACCCATTGCAGGAGAAAAATAAAAAATGTAGCCTAAGAAAGTCAATGAGTCGATGACGAGAATAATGTGCGTTTTTCTATTAAAAATATGAAAGTTGTTGGATGACGTATCTTTTATTGTATTTTTTTTATATATAAAATAATTAGTTTGTAGTTTTATTACGGCAGTTCACTAATTCAAAGATCGAAAAAACTTACAAAAGCATTTCGGCCTTCCTTTGATCACCATCGTACGATTTACCAGCATCAGAAATCGAATTCAAAATGTATCATATGAAATACAGATTTAAAAATCGTCCCAATCACTGGACCATCATGTGATGGTTTTTTCTTACCTTTCATTGTTTTTGTTCGAATTTGCGTAGAAAGTGCCAAGAAAGAGTAGAGGTAACAATTTTCGATAGATTTGACAATCCGACTTGAAAAAGACAAAAAATAAATTTGTTTCAGTTGGGCATAATCAAGTTGACCCATTTAAAACGGTTACTAAGAGTTTGTGTTTCCACCCTAATCCGAAAGTGACGTACACTTAAGCACGCTTACACAATCGCGTAATTAGGCAACTCGTGTGCAAATCATTTAAGTTGAACGTCAAATGATAAGTTTAATCTTTTCCTTTCATGTCAATTTTGCGTTCTTATTAATAGTGACACATTTGGGTTGTGTTCATGTCGAGAAATTTTTTTGTATGGCCGGCACATTACTTGGTACACCAAAGAATCATAATACAACTCGTTAAAATTTTATTTTTCAAATTTTCAACCAATTACATTATTAAATTTGGTGTACCGAGCCGTGTGGCTAGCACACTGAAAAATCTCTCGTACATGTCAACGCAAACCTAAGACATTTGGAAGAGTAATTAAGGGTACTTGGTATTTATGTCTTGTGGCTGCAAAGTTACAACAACTCTTTCAGCACATCAAGCTATTTCTCTTGTTCTAATGTTGAATTAACATTACAACAAGCTCCTCTCCACCTCTGTCAATGTCAAATTGGACGACTCAAATTGTTTGAATTGGCACTTCCAAATACAACAAGATTCTCTCCACATTCACTGGGTTCAGAGTGTTGTGCGGAAGCGCTAATTTGAAACCATTAAACTAATACGAAAATATATGACAAAACAAACAATTCAAAATGACACAAAGATTTATATTAGTCGACATCCAATTCGGAAACAACAAGGAAGTTACACTAATAAACAAAACGAGATTACAAAGAGCGTTTAATCTCTCAAACTCAAACACAAAATACACCCAAATACACTCACAAATAGAAGAGGGAAAAAACGAATTACAAACAAAATATTTGTCTTCCTACAACTACAACAATCTCTAATTGGTTTCACTCTTACAGAACCTTAAATGCGGCAGTTCCCAATTTTATTTCTCTCTTCTATTGGGGCGTCGGCTCTTCTCTTTCCCTCTCACTAGTGCAGCTGCTTCTATTCTCACCCTCTCGCCCAAATTGCACAATGCGAGATATACGAGCAGTAAAAAGCATGTGATCCGCATATGCCAACTAAAAAGCATGTGATCCGCATATACGCATTATTGTTTTTTTGTTACTGTGGTAAAGCGTCATCTGCAAGTCCCATGAGTTTAATTTGTATGAATATGTTTTTTAGTATAAATGATATTCTATACTAATCTACACTTTTCCTTTTTGTTAAAGAAACCTCGATTGTGCAAGGTGAAATTTTATTGAAATAAAAAGGCAAATGCACCTAGTGTAACTAAACAACAAAAAAAATGATAACTAAACAAAAAAAAAAAAAATGATATTCTACACTAAGCGATATAGTTCAACTATGTTGAATCTGCGCCTGCATACCCAACAACTTCTTTGCAAACCGAAAATATCTTCCGATCTCCCTATTCAGATCACAAGTGAGTTAGAGTGATTGGAAATATTCCTAGTTAAGTGTCAGCTTTTCACATTGTGTCATATCTAATAGCATCGTTTGGATTCTAATCTACTGTCACGTTAGTAACGGTGCTACTCTGAAATCTTTCATATGTATGATGAGGATAATATGTGTTTTTCTTATTAAAAAATATGTAAGTTGTTGGATGATGTACCTTTTATTGTATTTTTGTTCGGATGTAGCTTTCATTGTTTTTGTTCGAATTTGGGTAGAAAGTGCCAAGAAAGAGTAGAGGCAACAACTTTAGATAGATTCAACAATCAAACTTGAAAAAGACAAAAAATAAATTTGTTTAAGTCGGCCATAATCGTGTTGACCCATTTAACATGGTTAATAAGAGTTTGTGCTTCCATCCAACCCACCTAATCAAAAAGTGATGTACATTTTAGCATGCTGACACAATTGCATAACTAGGTAACTTGTGTGTAAGTCATTTAGGTTGAACATGAAATGGCAAGTTTAACCTTTTTCTTTCATGTAGAGTTTGTATTCTTATGAGTAACTAATAGTGACGCCTTTGGGTTTTGTTCATGTCGAGAAGGTTTATAGCGTGGCCGGCACACTACTTGGTAAACCAAGAATCATGATATAATTCGTCAGAATTTTTCTTTTCAAGTTTTCAACCAATTATATTATTAAACTTGATGTAACGAGCCGTGTGCCCAGCACACACTGAAAAATCTCTCATTCATGTCAACATGAACCTTGAGACATCTGGATGAGTAATTAAGGGTACTTGGTATTTATGTCTTGTGGCTGCAAAGTTCCTACAGCTCTACAAAGTGCTTAGAAAATTTGAAGACAAACACGTCCTCCATATTCTAAATTCATATGGGGACGGAATTGGGCAATTAAAAACTTAATTATTCAAATTTATCTTGTTCTGATGGGCAACATAAATGTGTTGTTTGCAACTGAATTCTTCAATTTCAGCACATGGAGCTATTTCTCTTGTTCCAATGTTGAATTAACATTACGAGAAGCTCCTCTCCATCTCCGTCGATGTCAAATTGGATGACGCAAATTATCTGAATTGGCACTTCCAAATACAAGAAGCTCCTCTCCACCTTCACAAGGGTTCAGAGTGTTGTGCGGAATTGATAATTTGAAATCAATAAACTAATACGGAAAAATATAACAAAACAAACAATTCAAAATAACACAAAGATTTATACTGGTTGGGCATAGGCCTACGTCTAGTTTAGGAAGAGTGAGGAAGTTTCACTAATAAACAAAACGAGATTACAAAGAATGCTGTGAAACTCAAACCCAAAATTCACCCAATTACACTCACAAATAGAAGAGGGAAAAAAAGAATTAGAATAATGCATTTTTTTTATTTTTTTTATTGTTAAATGATATATTTTATTAAATTAGATGTTAGATTAAAAAATCAATAAAATTCAATCTACGCTTCGGTGTAAAGATAACATTCTCTTCCAATGAAATAAAAAGCCACTTCGTCACATCCCAGCCTTCCCTCGCAGTGATATTGTCCGCTTTGGCATTCCCCCTCTGGACTATGTCGCAGCAGAGGGCTACCGCACGGTTTTGTCTTTGCAAGCCGCAGCTCCAAAAGGCCTCACTGAAAGGTACATGCTGGCAATGGATATATAAGGCCCAAAGACCACGCCCTCACGGGCGATGTGGGATACTACAATCCACCCCCCTTAGGGAGCCCGACGTCCTCGTCGGCACACCACGACCGTGAGTCTGGCTCTGATACCAAATTGTCACATCCCGGCCCGGGGGGCACCACTTCCCGGGCCCGATCCACCACCGTAGCACGATATTGTCCGCTTTGGGCCCCGACCACGCCCTCACGGTTTTGTTTTTGGGAACTCACACGAGAACTTCCCGATGGGTCACCCATCCTGGGAATGCTCTCACGCGCTACTCGCTTAACTTTGGAGTTCCCATGGAACCCGAAGCCAATGAGCTCCCAAAAGGCCTCGTTGAAAGGTACATGCTGGCAATGGATATATAAGGCCCAAAGACCACGCCCTCACGGGCGATGTGGGATACTACACACTTGCATGCATGTTTTTCTATTAAAAATATGAAAGTTGTTGGACGATGTACCGTTTATTGTGTTTTTGTCCGGATGTAGCTTCACTGTTTTTGTTCGAATTTGGGTGGAAAGTGCCAAGAAAGAGTAGAGGTAACAATTTTAGACAGATTCGACAATCCGACTTGAAAAAGACAAAAAATAAATTTGTTTGGGTTGGGCACAGTCGTGTTGACCCATTTAACATGGTTAATCAACGTTTGTGTTTCCATCAAACCCACCTAATGCGAAAGTGATATGCACTTTAGCACGCTACATAATCGCGTAATTAGGTAATTCGTGTGCAAATCATTTAAGTTAAACGTGAAATGATAAGTATAATTTGTTTCTTTCATGTAAACTTTGTATTCTTATGAGTAACTAATAGTGACGCCTTTGGGTTGTGTTCATGTCGAGAAATTTTTTCGTGTGTCCGGCACACTGCTTGGTATATTAAGAATCATAATATAATTTGTTAGAATTTTTTTAAAAGCTTTCAACCAATTATATTATTAAATTTGGTGTACCGAGCCGTGTGCTATCAAACTAAAAAAAAATCTCCCGTTCGTGTCAACATGAATCTAAGACATCTAGAAGAGTAATTAAGGGTACTTGGTATTTTTGTCTTGTGGCTGTTTGAAACACGTCCTCCATATTCTAAAGGTTTGTTATACTAACACCCCTTAGAGCAGCTCCACCGGAGCTTTTTTTGCCCAGCACCAAGTCCAAATAACAGCCAGGCACCCAGTCCATTTGCTCCAGCCCGCAACACAGCCCGGCACCCAGCCCAAGCCAGGCAGCAGGCCAGCCCATTTCGGACAGACCCAGAAGCCGGTCCAAATGGCTGGCGCGTGCATGACACTCGCGACTGGGCGCGAGTAGCCGACAGTGTCGCAGGCGGTGGGGCCCGCGTGCAGGGCAACTTGCAGTCATCCGGGTGAGGGCTACGTGGCCCTCCTCAGAGCCGTTGGATTTCCAACGGCTAGTTTTTGTAGGCCGTTGGATTTCCAACGGTAAAAAAAATTTAAATTTAAATTTTAAATTGGACCGTCCGATCAAAGATCAACGGTCCAGATTAATTACAACATTAAAATTTATTAAAAATTAATTAAAAAATGTCAAAATTTTTTTAAAAAATACAGAAAAATTGTAAAAAATTAATTTTTTTTTCTATAAATACCTAACCCTCATCTTCCACCTTACACCACATTTCAATATTTTCTACACTTTCTACATTTGAATAAAAATCCTATCCGAAATTAAAACTATTTTTTTTTATTATTTTATAAAAAAATTATTTAATATTTTAAATGGACTGGGTGCCAGCGCATTTTGTAGGGGTGGAGATCGTTTGTGCCAGCGCATTTTTAGACTAGGTGCCAGCACATTTTTTTTGGGGTGGAGATGCTTTGGCCTATTACTGTTCATTGAGTCTGTTACTGTTCAATTAAGTGGATAAATGGGCTGGGTGCTGGCGCAAAGTGGATTGAGGTGGAGTTGCTCTTAAATGTACCTCACATACTTAATATACCCCACATTTGCTTTTTTAATTAAAATATATCTTAATACACTCCACATACTTTCTCACAATACCCTCACACCCCAACTTTCAACATACACCGTAAATTCCCTACATAAACCCCACATTTTCTACATACACCCCACACTCTTCGCATCTTAAGTGCAAATACATGATATCAACCAAAAATCTTACTTGTTTCTTCGAATAGGTGGTTTCTATGTTATTTCTCGTTGCTTTAAAAAAATAAGCATATAGATTTGAGAATCCACCATTAACGGAAAAAAATATTTTACAATCCATCACTTTGTAACAAACAGGGATCTAGAAATGCAGACCATAATGATCCTGCATTAACTTCATGAATTCTATTTTTGAATTGCTTCATACTTTTCCAGAAGCTAGCTTACTCTTTGATGATGAAAAAACCATGAAAAATTTCGGCAAAAAACTACTGAAAACTAGTATAATATTTCGCATGAGATTGTCTAAACCTTTTAAAATTTGCTACTTCCCTCCCTTGCTTTACAAAATTCTAACCACATCAGAAGAAATAAAACATTAATATTAGTTTCCTCCCCTACCATTAGAAATTAGTTACTGTGAAACCATGTTTACCCAATTTTTTTATTTATTAAAACCACTAATAAAATAAGGGAATAAAGCATATATAAAAGATTGTTGTTTCCGAGGTATTTAAAGGGTCTGACAGAAAGTAAGCCCAAACTAATCTTAAAAATCTGCAAATTGACAATTGTATGCTATTTGTACAAGTCTAATAAGAACGATTTTTTTTATTTTTTATTATATATGATTCTTGTGACAAAGTTACAGGTTTTTGGCGAATAAGCTAGCATGTCTCATTGCCAAACTTGAGACAGCAATTTAACACGGTAAATTGTTACATCTAACGGAGGAAGGTAATAGTGGTTTTGAGAGTTGAAGAAGATAATTAATCTTAGGATATACATGTTAAAAGTGATTTTGGGTGTATTTAGAGTTTTTTTAATTTTATTTTTAAAACTTTATGAGGTCGAAATTGACATTCACATTAAGGTATATAACTTATTAAATATTAAATTTTAAAATGTGGTGTATTCAACATAATGTGGGGTGCTAATAAAAAAACCCTATTCTAAATTCATATGGGAACGGAATTGGGCAATTAAAAACTTAATTATTCTATTTACTTCTGATGGGCAACATAAATTTGCTTGCAACTGAATTCTTCAATTTCAGCACATCGAGTTGAATTAACATTACAACAAGCTCCTCTCAACCTCTGTCAATGTCAAATTAGATGACTCAAATTATCTGAATTGGCACTTCCAAATACAACAAGCTTCTCTCCACTTTTATTGGGGTTCAGAGTTGTGCGGAAGCGCTAATTTGAAACCAATAAAATAATACGGAAATATATGACAAAACAACCAATTCAAAATGACACAGATTTATACTGATTCTGGTAAGCCTACATCCAGTTCGAGAACAGCGAGGAAGTTCCACTGATAAACAAAACAAGATTACAAAGAATGATGTCAAACTCAAACCCAAAATACACCCAAATACACTCACAAAAAGAAGAGGGAAAAGCAGCTCCCAATTATTTCTCTCTTCTATTGGGTTTCGGCTCCTCTTTCCGCCACACTAGTGCAGCTGCTTCGGTTCTCAACCTTTCGTCCAAATAGGGTTTGGGTTTGAGTGGTGGCAGCGACACTACAACAATAGGGCTTCTCACCCTGTGCACTCTTATCCTTCCACACCAACCCCCCGAAATAAAAATCCATTGCAGGAGAAAAAAATGTAGCCTAAGAAAGTCAATGAGTCGATGATGAGAATAATGCGCATTTTTTTATTTTGTTTATTTTTTTTAAATGATAGATTTGTTAGATTATATGTTAAATTAGACCATATCTAATTAAAAATGGTCATAGCAACTTTTAGAATTATAGCCTTGTAAAATATTATTTTTAAATAAATGGTATCAGATCATACTCATCTACAATCTCCAAGGCTAAACATAGCCCGCTCAATATTTTATTAGTTTTAAGTTTATACTTTAAATTTATTTGTTAATTTAACTAAACTACCGTTTGATGTTTTCAAATTAGCCGTTGAATTTGAATCAATTATTTCAAGTGAGAAGATGGGGTCCCAAAAAAGGCTATATTTGGTCATCTTGATGCTCATTTAGCCAAAAAGTGGTCTGGTGGGCTCAATAGGTTATGGTCCAACCATCGGTTAGATTTTTGAACAATTCAAACCATTTTATAGCTTTTGAACCTTTAGCCCTCTTCATTGAAAATGACTCTAAAGAGCCAACAAAGTTTGAATCTACTCCGTAGTGTAAGAGCAACATTTTTCTCTTCCACTATAATAAAAGCTACTTGCATGCGTGTTTTTCTATTAAAAATATGAAAGTTATTGAATTATGTACCTTTTATTGTATTTTTGTTCGGACGTACCTTTCATTGTTTTTGCTCAAATTTAGGTAGAAAGTGCCAAGAAAGAGTAGAGGTAACAATTTTAGACAGATTCAACAATCCAACTTGGAAAAGACAAAAAATAAATTTGTTTGAGTCGGGCATAATCGTGTTGACCCATTTAACATGGTTAATAAGAGTTTGTGTCTCCATCCAACCCACCTAATCTTTAAGTGACGCACACTTTAGCACGCTTTACATAATTGCATAATAAAATAACTTGTGTGCAATTCATTTAAGTTGAATGTAAAATGAGAAGTCTAACCTTTTTCTTTCATATAACCTTTGTATTCTTATGAATAATTAACAGCGGTGCCTTTGGGTTGTGCTCATGTTGAGAAATTTTTTCGTGTGGTCGGTACACTACTTGAACATCAAGAGTCATGATACAATTCATTAAAAAAAAATTGAAGTTTTCAACAAATTATATTATAAAACTTGATGTATTGAGCCGTGTGCCAAACACACTAAAAAAATCTCTCGTTCATGTCAACACGAAGAGTATATGAGACATCTGGAAGAGTAATTAAGGGTACTTGGTAGTTGGTATTGATGTCTTGTGGTTGCAAAGTTACTACAGCTCTACAAAGTGCTTAGGACATTTGAAAACAATGCAGAAACACGTCCTCCATATTCTAAATTCGTATGGGACGGAATAATTGGGCAATTAAAAACTTAATTATTCTAATTAATCTTGTTCTGATGAGCAACATAAATGTGTTGTTTGCAACTGAATTCTTCAATTTCAGCACATGGAGCTATTTCTCTTGTTCTAATGTTGAATTAACATTACAAGAAGCTCCTCTCCACCTCTGTCAATGTCAAATTGGACAACTCAAATTATCTGAATTGGCACTTCCAAATACAACAAGCTCCTCTCCACCTTCACTAGGGTTCAGAGTGTTGTGCGGAAGCGCTAGTTTGAAACCAATAAACTAACATGGAGAAATATAACAAAACAAACAATTCAAAATGACATAAAGATTTATACTGGTTCGGCGTAAACCTACATCCAGTTTGGGAACAGCGAGGAAGTTCCACTAATAAACAAAACGAGATTACAAAGAAAGCTCTCAAACTCAAACCCAAAATACACCCAAATACAAACACAAATAGAAGAGGGAAAAAAACGAATTAGAAACAAAATATTTGTCTCTCTGCAACTACAACAATCTCTAATTGGATTCACTCTTACAAAACCTTAAATGCAGCAGCTCCCAATTATTTCTCTCTTCTATTGGGTTTCGGCTCCTCTTTCCGTCACACTGGTGCAGCTGCTTCGGTTCCCACCCTCTCATCCAAATTGCACAATGTGAGGCTTTATATACGAGCACTAAAAAGACTTAGCATGTGATCCGCATATGCCAACTAAAGAGCCACAACAGTTTGGTTTTAGGTCCGCGTAAGAAAGGGTCGAGACCCAACAGAACTAAGCCATCAAATCCAACACACAGGAGTTATTCTCTTCAGTTTTCCTTTGCCCCATCAGGAAGTACCAATCTTTTACAATGTAAATCCTCTTCATCAGTTGAAACCCCCACTTTGTTCAGCCTCATTATAGCAACACCCCTCACGGTTCCTCTTAGAATGAGCAACTCTTACCAGTGATCTGCGTAAAGCACGAAGTTCCGCTCCAGAATTTTCATGACGAAAGTCGGGCTGTGTCATGCTTTTGTTATGCACCTCCTCATGATTGGCATAAAAGAGACGAACTCCACACCTTCTGATGCGATGCTGCTGCACTGGTGCCCAAGAATCACGTGATTGGACTCCATCTTTTAGTTCAACTCTAAATGTGGCCTCGGTGGTATAGCGCTCACTTAGCTGCACTCCTATTTTCAATGGAAGATATCCCATGAACATGTGATCTTACTCAAGTAACCTGTCGCTTGTGACTCCAATCAAGCAAATCAAATCTGAAACTGAGCTCGCCGTGCTCTCCTTTGGAGGTACAAAAACACAGGGCAGATAGATCAGACACATAATGCGCGTACTTGAACTTAGTAAAACCGCATACAGCAAATCCCAAAATCTTATGATCCGACACCGGTGGTAGATGCACAGTTACTGAAGATCCACTACACTGATGGCTGAACCTGTAGAAACTTATGATTCTGTGAGAGAAAAGATAAAGGTAGAGAGAGAGAGAGAGGATTCTAGAAAGAGAAGTGTATTGATTGAATGAATTCATCTTACTGTCTGAAAGAATACAGTATCATATAAATAGGTACAATTAGCTTAACAGCTAAGTAAAGTAAAACCTTTAATTACATATAGGTTCTATTATATTCCTAACCCTACAGAACGAAACAAGGAAACAGTTTGCAGATAACCCTACAGAACGAAAACAAAGTAGACTGAACTTGCATTAGATATGTTTCGTACTTTCGCACGTGGAGAGGGAGAGAGAGGGAGAGGGAGGGAGGGAGGGAGGGAGAGAGAGAGAGAGAGAGAGCTGATGAGCTTCTACAATTTCTTCAAATAGATTTTGCACCAGCTGGAAGCAGTTTGAAAATGTGAAG
This sequence comes from Pyrus x bretschneideri, assembly GCF_019419815.1. Lineage (NCBI taxonomy): Eukaryota > Viridiplantae > Streptophyta > Magnoliopsida > Rosales > Rosaceae > Pyrus > Pyrus x bretschneideri. The sequence goes on from NW_025999635.1 coordinate 4,691,319, forward strand.
TAAAGATTACTGTAAGGAAGCTTTGGTCCTGAAACAGTTTCCAAAGTTGTGCAATCATGGGCGTCTATGAAATTTATGCTTGATGAAAGCTCTGTTATTGATTTCATTCTCTTGCAACCTTCCAATTTGAGATCTGTTAAACGAGGAAGCCGATTCATTTCTGCAGGCAAGCTCTCAAAATTGTTTCTGCACAGGTCTAATGTTTTCAATGATGATAAATGAGCAATACCCGACAATTCCAACAGATTGCAGTCACTTAAATCAAGGTGTACCAACCACGGTAACTATAATCTTCCACTGATTTTGACCATGATAAAAAGGTGTTAAAGCAATCAACCCCATCTCATTAAAGGACCTACACAAATCTAGAATAAAGAATTCTAGAACATTCACTAAGGTTGGTTAGCTAAATTATCCAAGTTAAAGTAGTACTTTGTAGAAATGACTAGAATGTTGTTTCTTAAGTTGGTGGAAGAGTCTAGAAGAATGGTGAGGTTTCCACCAACATGCAAGATTAGTGTAGATAATTCTAGCTTAGGAAGTTAGTGGAATTATCTAGATATCTCTAGCATAGTGTGTCCATGCTTCTCCAAGGTTCCATCCATGCCTATAAAAGGAGAAGGCATCCACACCATTTGTATCAACAAATCAACAAGCAAGCTTGTAAGCAAGCAAGCGAGAGTGAGAAGAAAGAGTAGTCTTGTAAGAGTGTGAGTGCTCTAGAGTTTGTCTCTAGAAAGTGAGTGAGTGTCATGGCTTCCTAAGAATGTCCTTTGAGAGCGTTGTAATATTTTGTTTCTGTAATACAAGTAATTAGTTTACTTGTATTGTCTCTCCAACACTTGTGTTAGAGTTGTGTACTCTAAGTTTTACACCCCAACAAAAGGGTGCCGTCATTTCTTTACATCCATGACATGATAACGTTTTAAGCTTGTTCAAACGTAAAAAAGAAAGTGGGAGTTGTTTTATACCACTTCCCTCTACTTTAAGGTTCCACAAGGATTCTAAATTTCCCAACTTCTCTGGCAAGTTTTGAATCTTTGAGTATCCAGAGAGAGCGAGAAAAGTAAGGGAAACCAAATTACAGATACTATCTGGAAGACTGACAAGGCTTTTACAGTTTCTCAAATTTAATAACACAAGCCCCTGAAGACATTCAATTGACGGGGGAATTCTTTTGATAGATGTTCCGGGCAAGTGAAGTTTTCTCAGTCCCATCTTTTCTACAATGTTTGGAAACACCTCAAATTTTGGGCAACCAGAAAGACTAACATACTGAAGGGACTTGAGATCACAAATGTTGCTTGGAAGACTTATCTAAAGTTTTTTGCAATCTCTTAGGTAGCCTCGGTAGATGTCTAATTGAAGTCCCATCTTAATATAACTGTGATAGATTCTCCATAACATCTGAAATCTCTGGAAACTTTTCAAGGTTTGAGCAACCAGAAAGATTAAGGGTTTCAAGAGATCTCATATGAATGCTGCTCGGCAGGCTTTTGAGTTCTCAACAGCATCTTAGGTTCAAAATTGTAAGGCCCGTGAGTTTATTAATTGATGAAGGCAACTCTTTAATTGCAGTCCCATCTAAATAAAGCTTTGACAGCTTATCCATAACTTCTTAAATCTCTGGAAACATCTCAAGGTTTGAGCAACCAGAAAGATTAAGGGTTCGAAGAGATCCCATATGAATGCTGCTCGGCAGGCTCTTGAGTTCTCGACAGCCTCCTAGGTCCAAAGTAGTAATGCTCGTGAGCTTATTAATTGACGAAGGCAGTTCTTTAATTGTAGTCCCATCTAAATAAAGCTTTGACAGCTCCTCCATTACTTCTGAAATCTCTAGAAATATCTCAAGGTTTGAGCAACTAGAAAGATTAAGGGTTTGAAGAGATCTCATATGAATGCTGCTCGGCAGGCTCTTGAGTTCTCGGCAGGCTCTTAGGTCCAACATAGTAAGGCCCGTGAGTTTATTAATTAATGAAGGTAGTTCTTTAATTGCAGTCTGAACTAAATAAAGCTTTGACAGCTCATCCATAACTTCTAAAATCTCTGGAAACATCTCAAGGTTTGAGCAGCCAGAAAGATTAAGGGTTTGAAGAGATCCCATATGAATACTGCTCGGCAGACTCTTGAGTTCTCGATAGCCTTCTAGGTCCAAAGTAGTAAGGCCCGTGAGTTTAATAATTGACGAAGGCAACTCTTTAATTGCAATCCCACCTAAATAAAGCTTTGACAGTTTCTTCATAACTTCTGAAATCTCTGGAAATATCCCAAAGTTTGAGCAACCAGAAAGATTAAGGGTTTGAAGAGGTCTCATATGAATGCTACTCGGAAGGCTCTTGAGTTTTCGGCATGCTCTTAGGTCCAAAATAGTAAGGCCTGTGAGTTTATTAATTGACGAAGGCAGTTCTTTAATTGCAGTATGAACTAAATAAAGCTTTGACAACTTATTCATAGCTTCTGAAATCTCTGGAAATATCTCTAGGTTTGAGCAACCAGAAAGATTAAGGGTTTGAAGAGATCTCATATGAATGCTTCTCGGCAGGCTCTTGAGTTCTCGACATGTTCTTAGGTCCAAAATAGTAAGGCCCGTGAGTTTATTAATTGACAAAGGCAGTTCTTTAATGGCAGTCCATTGCAAATACAACTCTGATAGATTCTCCATAACTTCTGAAATCTCCGGAAACATCTCAAGGTTTGAGCAACCAGAAAGATTAAGAGTTTGAAGAGATCTCATATGAATGCTGCTCGGCAGGCTCTTGAGTTTTCGACAGGTTCTTAGGTCCAAAATAGTAAGGCCCGTGAGTTTATTAATTGACGAAGGCAATTCTTTAATTGCAGTCCGAACTAAATAAAGCTTTGACAGCTCATCCATAACTTCTGAAATCTCTGGAAACATCTGAAGGTTTAAGCAACCAAAAAGATTAAGGGTTTGAAGAGATCCCATATGAATGCTGCTCGGCAGGCTCTTAAGTTCTCGACAGCCTCCTAGGTCCAAAGTAGTAAGGCCCGTGAGTTTATTAATTGATGAAGGCAGCCCTTTAATTGCAGTCCCACCTAAATAAAACTCTGACAGATTCTTCATAACTTCTGAAATCTCTGGAAACATCTCAAGGTTTGAGCAACCAGAAAGATCAAGGGTTTGAAGAGATCCCATATGAATGCTGCTCGGCAGGCTCTTGAGTTCTCGACAGCCTCCTAGGTCCAAAGTAGTAAGGCTCGTGAGCTTATTAATTGACGAAGGCAGTTCTTTAATTGCAGTCCCATCTAAATAAAGCTTTGACAGCTCCTCCATTACTTCTGAAATCTCTGGAAATATCTCAAGGTTTGAGCAACCAGAAAGATTAAGGGTTTGAAGAGATCCAATATGAATGCTGCTCGGCAGGCTCTTAGGTCCAACATAGTAAGGCCCGTGAGTTTATTAATTGACGAAGGCAGTTCTTTAATCGCAGTCCCATCCAAATAAAGCTTTGATAGCTCCTCCATAACATCTGAAATCTCTGGAAACTTCTCAAGGTTTAAGCAACCAGAAAGATTAAGGTTTTGAAGAGATCCCATATGAATGCTGCTCGGCAGACTCTTGAGTTCTTCACAGCCTCCTAGATTCAATATAGCAAGGTTTTTCAGACTGAAATGGATGGGTCAACCTCGTATAACCTTGTACAACCTTTGAAATTTAGTTCCTCAAGACTTGTAGCCCTTGTGAAGTCGGGGGTTTTCTTAAGGTTTTTACAATGACTTAAATTGATGAATTTCAACTTTTTCAAAGGCTGTTAAAAAGTCCAAGAAACATGCATCTCAGAATCTAAACATTGAAAATAAATATATTTACGTAAATGAAAAATCGTACCTCAGCTCCTTTCCAAAGTTGCTCGAGGTAACTACTGCTCATGTCAAGGTTTTAAAGATTTCTGAACTGAAAGTTGGATGGCCAAGACTCTAGAGGGCAACCATGCCAGATGAGACACCTCAACTGAGAAGATTGGAACTTTAAGTCTGCAATCCAGTGTTTTATGAAGCAATCACTTGGACTTTGATGGCCAAATGAATCCTCGAATGCAAGATCATATTCGTCAATGGTGTAAATATAAGCACTACTACGGATCATGAGCAGCCTTAGTTTTGTCATACTAACAAAAGCTTCAGTATTTGAGCATGCCTCTTCGAAGATTGCAGAATCCAGGATTATGCCTTCAACTGCTTCTGTAGCCTGGATAAACCAACAATGTAACTTAAAGTGAAAGAAAACACTGAGAACCTTATTGGATATTATAAACAATGCATGTTTACTATAAAATAGGTTTTGGTCAAAAGCTGAAGCTTTCTACCAAACATTGCATAAGAAAAAGATATCTCACTGTATTTTGAGTTAGCACATGATGAACATCTTCATAACTCCACAACCTACTTCTTCTCCCAGGCTCTTTGATAGATTCTTGGCGAACGATTTCCCGACCCATTTCCTCTAGTAAATCATGCATCTCCAGTTTCCTCTTCTCTGGGACAAATATGAGAGCTCGATCAATTAGAACTCTTATTCCAGTATGGGGATAGAAGCCACAACTGTCCAGACTTTTTTTTGCGCTGTCTATATCCATTCCTTTCAAGAAACATGCAATATTTAGAAAGATGTCCTTCTCTGAATCATCTAGTCCATCGAAGCTTGTTTTAAGCACATTATGAATTTCCCATTGCGGGATCTTCCTTATTTTTTCCAACACATCTTCCCACTCGCGTACAGTTTTGTTATCAAGAAAAGCTCCCAAGACTTTCAGTGCTAAAGGCAGACCTTGAGCGTATTCGACGACACGTCTTGAGAGCTGATCATAATCTCTGGTGGGTTGGTTTGTTCTGAAGGCATACTGGTTGAAGAGTTTAAGAGCTTCTGGCTCACTTAAGTTCTTGGGCTTATATACAGCACCAGCTCCACATAATAATTGTACATCTCTAGTTGTTATAATGATCTGCCTTCCACTGCCAACTGAATCATCTGACTTCCACTGCCAACTGAATGCTGCTTTCCAAGTAAGGCTTCGATTTGGGATAATTTATCAATGTCATCAATATCACACTGGAACCACGATCCAACATGCCTGAACTCTGCACCTTTTCCTTCAATATTCTAGAAACAAGCACTTCCTGCATATGTACTGCACCATTCTTCGAGAAGCCTTCCTTGACATTTTCGAGAAAGCAGCAAGCCTCAAATTGCCAAGCGATTTCATCATAAACAGCGCGAGCGATGGTGGTTTTGCCTATACCTCCCATACCCCATATTCCAACGGTGAAAACATCATTCACCCCAGGACGTAATAGTGAATTCATTTCATCTATGTGGTAATCCATTCCAACCAAGCCATTATCTTTGCTTGACGAGACTTGGATCAATCTCTCAAATACGTCATCCACAATTTCCTCAATAAGCTTGGCATCATCCCTGTGTAATATGAAAAAACAGCACCGAATTAAACAAGATGCTATAAAAATCTCAATTAAATAGTAATTAAGAATATAATTGAATAGTAATTACTCGTATTTTCGCGAATCCCAGCCGGATAAATTGGTGGCTCTGGTTAGCGCGGACCTCCAGCTGCCCACCTCTTCCATGTCGGCGTTCGATTCGCATTCGTGTTGAGCAAAAGCTTCTCCAAAACTTCTCTTGAGCTTACGAACTTCAGATGGATCGACTTGGTAGAAGATCGGCACCACTATCTGATTCTTTGCATCCATGCACGCCAGGATTTTGACCAGTTCTTTCAAGCACCACGTCGAAGAAGCGTAGTTCTGGGAGAAAACCACGATCGAAAGCCTCGACGACTCGATAGCTGAAAGGAGTTCCGAAAGGTCGTTGCCTTTTCTAAGCTCTTCGGCGTCGATGAAGGTGTTGATTGCTTTCCGACGCAGAGCACCGTAGAGATGGCCGACGAAGATCTTGCGAGTGTCTTCGCCTCTGAAATTCAGGAACACGTCGTATTTCCATGAGGATGACGAAGAAGCAGCCTTTATCTGACAGGGACGGTATCCACAGCAGATGGTCAGCTACCGACTCGCCTAATGCAATGTAAAAAACGAAATGCCCGATTGAGCGTCAGCTTTTGGAGTTGCGTGAGTTACCAGCAGCACCCAAAAAAAAAAAAAAAAAAAGACAGAGAAAAAGATAAAGCTACCAGCCGCACCGAAAAAAAGAAAAAAAGAAAAAAAGATACCAGCCGCACCGAGAGAGCGAGAGAGAGAGAGAGAGAGAGAGAGAGAGAGAGAGAGAGATAAGGTTAAAAAAGAAAAAGACAGAGAAAAAGCTAAAGGTTTAATTCATTTCTTAAACATAAAGAAATTACATATTATACTTTAATGATGTTCTTCTTCACGTGTAAGTAAAAGATTTTATATTCGATTCTCATAAAAGAAAAATTTGAATCATATTAGTACTAGTTCATTGTGAGACCAAATTTATCTCTTAATGTGAATAATATCATTTGCTAAAAAACAAAGGGCTTTATATTCTCCCAAAAACTAAGTCAAACAAACGACTTTGTAACGGTTAGTTTGGTACTTTTCAAAAAACTATGATGTGAGAAGAAACAACGGTATAATAAAGTTGTTGAATGTTTGGTAAATTTTTTTTTTGTAAAAGTTTTTTAATAAAAAAAATATCTAATTGTTTTGTAAACTTTTATATAAATTGCTTTGAATATGTTAAATGACTAAAAAAAACTGGTATTTAATGTGATACAATAATTGTTAAAGACAATAATGAGAGGGCAAAAATTGTAATTTTGAAAAATATGAAGATATACTTGCTATTTGAAAATTTCATTAAATAAACATTGATTACTACGTCTTAAAAAAAATAAAAAAAAATAAAAAATAAAAAAAGAGCATGGTAGACCAGCTTTTGCATTCTATGCTTTTCTACTGTGATTAACAACAGTTTTTTTTTTTAACAACATTGATAGAAATTTAAAAAAAAAATTATTTTTATTTTACCAAACATATTTAATCTTTTAAATTTTTTTAATAAACTATTTTTTTTTCTTTTTCTAAACACCATAATCCCAAACCAACCCTAACTCCAGTGCTAAGTCACCATAAGACAGCTAATGCGATTACAAGAGAATCAAGGAAAAGCAGTGGGTCATCGTAAGGTCCTAATGCGATTACACTAGAAGCCTCTTTAAGTCTGCACGATTTGGGTTGCAGAGGTATGTGGCTCCATATATGCCTTCAATTGCCTTACAGAAGCGCTTCAGGTTCTCAATAGCAGTACTTTCTGCAAGGCGGCAATACTCGTCAGTTGAGTCTGCAGAGCATCCATTAGCTAGCATGCGAAAAGCAGATGTGAGCTTCTGATGAGGTGATAGACCTTGTCGGCCGGTGGCATCCACCCTCCGTTCAAAGTAGTGGTCATGATTGACAACTGCATTCAAGATGCTTTCAAAAAGCTCTCTCCTCATCTGAAACCGCCTCTGAAAATCATGAGCAAGAAATCTCGGACGCTCGATGAAATAATCTTTCATCATTCGATCATGACACTCTTCTCTATCACGCTGCACATATGAACGCCCCGTGACAGAACCACGATGGCTAGATTCGCCATTGTGCTCAGATTGCATAAACGAGTTGAATAGTTCAACTTCAGCATTGAACAATTCTGCATCCTCAATCTCCATCCTTGCTTGGTATTGTGCCATCTGCATTGCCATACTACGCCTTCTTCTATCACCCATTGATGAGATATTGAGGATTTTTAGGAAACAAAAACTCTTTGAAAGTTGAAATATGGGTGAATATAAAGGATGATTGAAGGTTGAAAGGTTGTGTGATCAACAAATATTGGACATATGTTTATATAGAGGATGATTTCTGAAAGTTTGGTGGTGAATGGTTGGTTGAAAGTTTGGTGTTTATATAGTTGGTGAAAGTTGAAAGTGTGGTGTTCAACGGTTGGTGAATTGAAAATTTGGTGTTCAAAGTTTGGTGAATTGAAAGTTAGCCCAGAGTTGAAAGATTGGTAAAAGTTGACGGCTTGCTTTGTGGGAAATTTAGTGATTTTTCAATATTTATCGGAATTTAAATTTTTTTAGATTAAAATGTTCATAAAATTAATTTACGATAGTCTACATATTTATTTTTTTTAAAAAAATTAATTTAACAAAAAAAAATAGCATAAGTTCATTCTTTAATAATCCCGGGCTAAAATTTTAGGCCAGAACGGTTGGAGCAGAAAAGTTGTTTCTGGGCTAAAAGCTAAATTTTCCGGGCTAAAAAATTTGGCTTTTAGCCCAACCATTGGAGATGGTCTAAGAAAGTCAATGAGTCAATGACGAGGCCAATGTGCGTCTTTCAATAAAAGTAAAAATAATTATAATCCACCGCTCCTCTTGACCACTTTTTTTATTGAACATTAATTCTTTCCCTTTTAATATTTGATTAAGATTTTCAAACTTTGATTAAGCTGCTCCAACTAATTCAAATTATTGAAATTAAAATGCTAGTTCAAGTTGTTTTATCCGATTTATCTCTCACGCTTTTGTTGAGGATTTTGGGTTTATCGCATCATTGACGTCTATGGTACGTGTGGCATAAGGGCTTTCAAGCTTTTTCATTTTTCTTTAAACCATAAAAAGGTAAGAATTGTTCCACTTAGTAATACAGTTTAGTGGTATTTTTTTTTATCTATGAATGAGAGGTTTTAGGTTTGATTCTCGTCAAAAACGAATTTGAACCATATTATTGTTGACTCATTGTGAAGCTAAGCTTACACTCTCTCCCTTAGTTAAGAGATCATTTGTTCAAAAAAAAAGTAAGAGTTGTACCTTGTAATTTTTTAGGTATATATGTGCGAAAATAATACTATATAACGTACCAAATGAGTGAAACGTCCGAAAATATACATGACATCATGTACCAAAATAATGGCTTGGTTCATACTTCCATTACGTAATGTACCAATATAAAGCAATGAACTAAATTTGAGAACAGATAACATATAAAGCTTTTATAGCATCTCAAGAAGTTGTGCGAACCAAATGACTAGTATGTGTCAAATAAATATTACTATTTGAACCAAAGGACCGGTACGTGCCAAATCAACATTATAAAATGTACCTTAATATCTATACGTATCAAACTAACAATACATAATATACCAAGATAAAAAAAAAAGGTAAAAAATATATAATTGACATAAGTAAAATATACAACGCACCCAACCAAACCAAAAACTTAATTAAAATAAAATAGATGCAACTTCAATAGCAACATGATCACTTGGGGTATGATAAGGAGGCGTCTAAAATATATAGTACTGTTCGGACTTGATTTTACACCATCGGTCCAAGCGATCGAGACCGTTGAGTAATGATGATTCTTAATTGTCGAATAAGAAAGTTCTGATAATTTTGTTGTTGTTAAAGGATAATATTATGATTTTTAATCATGGTAATTATCTTTTAATAATGAATTATATTGACATTTTTCTTATATGAGATAAATGTGACTCAAACTATATCGAAGCAAGCAAAATAGTTCAATTTAGTTTGGGATTCTCAGCATTCAACGCGGGGATTGAGCATCATGCATTATAAAAAGAGTCTTAGTGGCATCGGTTGGTAACCAAGGTGGAGTCCAACTTGAATGATTAATTACGTGAAGTAAGCCATTGTGATGCATGCATGGGATAATTATTAGCAAACTCAAGGCTGCCAAATGAAGTGATTATTCTGTGGATAAAGCTTGATATTCCAAGGTTTGAACGACAATGCTTATCTTTAGCAAAGAAGGAATTGGCATGCCAAGCTTTGTTACGTGGTTTTGGCTAAATGCGTGGTTAGCACCAAAGACGTTGACTGCCACGACTTTCATTGGATAATCATCATCTCCGCATAAATTATTATTTGTGGTGATTGATGGTCACAAATGGATTTTGCGCTAAGTTAGTTCTATAAATACAAGATATCATGCAACAATTGAGGGACCTTGAATTCAACATACAATTGCCCTGCGCAAAACCTCTCAAACATCTTGAGATTTTTCCTTTTCTTTTTCCGCCGACACACCTTCAGTTTGGATAAACAGCACTGTAGAGGCAACCGGCGAACATATTTAGTTTGGATAAACAGCACTGTTGCTGTAGAATCAACCGACCGAGGAGCACCTTCAGTTTGGATAAACAGCACTGCGCCGAGGCCGATTAGTTACCTATCCAAGTCTCGGCCGAAAAAGGTTTTCGAATCCTTATTGGCAAGGGTCATCTTATTAGCGCTCTCGGTAAAGTAAGGTGTTACGAGTTACGACATTCGGCGTACCGGACGCCGAGTGATTTTATGATTAGATATTTACAAGTGAGTTTTAGAGTCCGGCATTCTGACGGCCGAACCACGTTCACCATCAAGACGTACATCACATTTGAATATCTGTGTCCGTATAATCTGGTGTTGATTCGACATGCTTATACTCTTACGAATATAATCACGGTGACCGAATTGGGCATCGACGATTTGTGAACTTCGCAAAACCAGCAGTCTTGTCTTCAGGCTCTAGAACCCAAAGACCGAGAGTGTTCCTTCCTCGGTCGCAGTCGCAAGATAAAGAAGTCAGTAACGCGCTCAACGCGACATCAACGAATTTTACTCCTCGGTTGAGCTTGACCGACGAGTTGGCATGCCCCACATTCAACCGTATGACGTAGTTAGCTTATTAGTTATTTGGCCTGCGTGCTATGTAGGTTTTGTAATTTTTAGAATCAACAGGTACGTTTAGCAAAGGCAAGGAGGTCGAATTGAGATTTTTCAAATATGCACGATAGGATAGACTTTGATTTTTTGAATATGCAATGTAAAAGCTGAAATGCCGGATTGAGCGTCAACTTTTGGAGTTGTGTTAGGTACCATCCGCACCCAAAAAAAAAAACCTAATGTAAAAAGTTTAAAACTTTGAGTTTTAATGATAAGGACAAAATAAAAGATAAAGTAAATAGTACCATAATTGACTTTTTAGTGTAAAAATGTAATTTTTCGTTAAAGTGAACAGTATCGTGGGTTTTTCGTTAAAAAATCCAAAAAAAAAAAAGACAGAGAAAAAGAAAAAGCTACCAGCCGCATCGAAAAAGAGAGATAAGGTTAAAAATGAGGGAGGCAAATTCTCTGCTCTCCTACTTTCCATGCTCTCCTGTTTGTGTAATTACGTTTATTTCACGTTAACATTTTATATTATTATTCCTTTTTGTCTTACTATCTTTATAAAAAACACAATATAAAATGTTGACGTGGTTTAACCGTGACCACATAAAACAGAAGGGCACGGAAAGTGAGAGGGAAGAGAATCTACCTCCAAAAATGAAAAAGACAGAGAAAAAGTTAAAGGTATAATTCATTTCATAAACATAAAGAAAATAATACATACTACAGTATAATAATATTCATCTTCACTTGTAATTGAGAAGTTTTAGCTTTGATTCTCGTGAATTTCAACCACATTATTACTAGCCTATTTTCTTTTTATAGTATAAATAATATTTTTTTGTCATATTGTATTACTATCTAGTGCTAGTGGTATTCTTTTTTATTAATAAATGAGATATCTTAAGTTCAAGTCTCGTCAAAGGGTACATTTGAACAATATTTTTTATAAGGCTAAGCCTAACTCGATGGACAAGGATTGTCTGCCCTCCCACTTCCGGTGTCCTCCCGTGCCTTCCTGTTTTATGTGATCACAGTTAAGTCATATCAACATTTTATATTATTTTTTTTATATATATAGATAATAAGACAAAAATGAATAGTAATATAAAATGTTGACGTGATTTAACCGTGACCACATAAATAGGAAGGTACGGAAAAGCACCGGAAATAGAAAGGCAGACAATTCTTGTTCTAACTCTATAGCCTTTAATGTAAATATATCATATGTTAAAAAAAAAAAAAAAATTTGAAGGGAGCTTTATATTCTCCCAAAAGCTAAGTAAGACAAACGGCTGTGTAACCCTAAGTGCTGAGTCACTGAGTCACTAGAAGCAACGGCTGTGTAACCCTAAGTGCCGAGTCACTAGAAGCAACGGCTGTGCAACCTTAAGTGCTGAGTTACTAGAAGACAGGCAATGCAATTACGAGAGCATAAAGGAAAAGCCGTGGATCATGGTAAGGTCCTAACATGGGTTTCAAATCACATCCGAATTTAAATTGTGAGGATATTAAGAATTCTCAAATTTTAATCATTTATTATATATCGTACGATTATAAATTATTTATTTATTTTTTTTAAATTAAACACAAATAGTATTTAACAAAAATTAACCGCACAATGTAAGATAAACGGTTAAGATGTAAAAATCCTAGAATCTAATAAAGAGGATCCCATCTCCTACCTTGATGAGGCTTAAGCCCCAGTTTGGCTTAGCTTAACTTTTTTAAAAAGTATGATAAAAAGTTGGAACATTTTAGATGTTTGGTAAACATTTAAAATCAGATTCTTTTCAAAGTTATGAGCGAAAAAAAGTTAAAATTCCAAAGCTGGAAAATGCAGTTTTCAAAAATCAGCTTATTACAACAAACACAGATGAACAGTAACAAGTTAATAAACTTTTCAATTTTTCAATCCTACCCTCACGATGTCTTCCCCATTTTTCCCAGAACCCACTCGAATACTTCCAAATTCCGAGACTTCTCCCTCACTCTCACTTCCCTTCTCTGTTTCAGAAAAATCCTTCAGGTGTGAAGCCATCTCTTCAAAAAAAAAAAAAAAAAAAAAAAAATCCAGAGAAACAAACAACGACCCAGAAAATTGTCGATTCTACAAAACCCAGATGGAAAAATTCGAAGTTCTTCCGATTTGCAAAGATAAACAGTCAACCACAAACAACATAAGCTATACTTATTGAACAAAGCTTTCCCCTTTTTATCTGAGACAATGTAAAAATAGAAGACTTTTCATCCGAAAAGAGCATTTTCCCAGGAAATAACAACCCAGCTGAGAAAATCCTGGGTTTTACAAGACCCAGGTGGGAAATCTCAAAATTCTTCTGATTAAAAAACAAGTACACAAATTTAAACAAACAATGCTTTCTGGACAATAAACTTGAAAAAACTACAAAACGAGTATCAAAGTCAAACCTTCTTTAACTTCAAGATGGAATGCAGATCTCGAAGACCTTTCGCTGTTGGAAGGCAGAAAGCTCGCAGCGAGGGAGCTCGTCGCCTGCTCTTGCATTTCTATCTGCTAAATCCAATCAAACAGAGAGTGAGAAATAAAACCGAATTTTCTGCCGGAACAAAATTAAAAGAGCAGGACATTAAAGTTGAAGAATCAAGTAAGATAGAACCATTAAGAAATAGAATAACGGTTAGTTTGATAAATGCATTTAATTAGACTACTTTCAAGTACATTAATAATATTGTACTAATAAATCCTAGATATTCGGTCTAAAATACTTTAATTTATGTAGTTTGTTATACTATTAATATATAAGATAAAGTTCATAAATATTTTTCTTTTAAAAATAAAATATAATTAATGATTCACCTTTATTTGTTAAAAAAAATTAAATTAATGGCACATCTAATATTATACTATTTTCAATCATTTCACACGGTCACAGCTATTCAACATAAAAGTTTACCAGACATTATAATACTGCTTTTTTTTTTTTTTTCAAAAGTATTTTTATAAAAAAATTTACCAAACACTCTACTGTTTTATTTCACAGCTACTTGTAAAAACAATTTTTTTTTCGAAGTACAATAATAACAAACCACCGCCCTCTTGATCACTTTTTATATTGAACATTATTTCTTTCCTTTATAATATTTGATTAAAGATTTTCAAACTTTGATTAAGCCGCTCCAACAAATGCCACGTCAGCATTTTCAATTTATTCAAAATATTGAAATTAAAATGCTATTTATTAATTTCCTAATTTAAGGATTTTGGGTTTATCGCATCATTGACGTCTATGATACCTGAGGCACAAGGGCCTTAAAGCTTTTTCATTTTTCTTTTAACCCAAAAAAGGTAATTGTACCTGGTAATTTTTTTGGTGTAATATGTGCAAGAATAATATTATTTTACGTACCAAATGAGTGGAACGTCCCAAATATACATTACATAATGTACCAAAATAATAGTATGCTTCATGCTTCCGTTTTCAAAATGTGCCAATATAAAATGACGAACTAAGTTTGACAACAGATAACATATAAGCTTTTATTGCATCTGAAGAAGTTGTACAAACCGAATGACTAGTATGTCTATAAAATTTAAAAATCAAGCACCTATTTCAAAATGCCCCCTAAAAATATGAAAGTGATTCGATCAGGCACCTTTTGAATTTAGCTAGAAAGTGCGAAAAAGGAGTATGGGTGACAAGGAAAAAACAAATTTGTATTTTTATAAAAGGACTAGCTAGTGGGGAAGGCACAGAAGTCTATCTTTCTATGTAAATTTTTTATTCGTATGAGTAATTAATCGTGTCCCCTTTGTGCTGTGTTCATGTCAACACAAACCTGAGACATTTGGAAGACTAATTAAAGGTACTTGGTATTTATGTCTGGTGGCTGCAAAGTTACTACAACTCTACAAAGTGCTTATGATCGACCTGCTAACTCAACTGAACTACAAATTGGATCACCGGAAAATGGTCTGACCGATACGAAGTCAATGACCCAATGCAAATCAGATCGTTACGTAATAAGGAAAAAGAAAATTATGCTTTTTGTGTTTTCACATCTTCTTCCAGGAAATTTAAGGAAACGACCCCTCTTATTTATTATTAATGTTTACAGTAGAGCAACGTTGGTGGTTTAGGTACTTAGTCATTAGACAAGAAGGAAATATGTAAGGATTGAGAATAGTCAGAAAGCGGCTTACCAGATTGCTCCCCCTAACAATTGGCATAAAAGAGACGAACTCCACACCTTATGATGCCAAGCTGCAGAACTGACCCCAGGATACCATGATTTGTCTCCATCTCTTAGTTCAACTCTAAATGTCACCTTCGTGGTATAGCGCTCACTTGGCTGCACTTCTTTTTTCCATGGAAGATATCCCATGAACATGTGATCTGACTCAAGTAACCTGCCCCTTTGGATGCTCAAATCAACCGTATCAAATCTTAAACTGTGCTTGCCGTGCTCTCCTTCGAAGGTACAAAAACACAGAGCAGATAGACCAGATGTATAACGTGCATACTTGAACTTAGTAACACCGCACACAGCGAATCCCAAAATCTTAAGATCCGAGACTGGTGGTGGATGCACAGTTACTGAAGATCCACTGCACTGATGACTGAACCAATCTGAAAGCTTACTTCCAGGAAGATACATAATCAAGGAAAGAGGTTGCAGATTACCCTGCAGAATGAAAACGAAGGTAAATTGGACTTGCATTAGATATGTTTCGTACTTTTGCACGTGTATAGAGAGAGAGAGAGAGAGAGAGAGAGAGAGAGAGAGACCTGGTGAGCTTCCACAATATCTTCAAATAGATTTTGCACCAGCTGGAAGCAGTTTGAAAATGTCCAGTAAATATTCTTGTGAAAAAACTTGCTTGGTCTTGAAACAAATTCCAAAGCTGTGCAATCATGGGCATCTATGAACCTTATAGTTGATGAAAGCTCTGGTATTGAATGCAGTCTCTTGCAACCTTCCAATTTGAGAGATGTTAAACAATGAAGCCGATTTATTTCTGCAGGCAAGCTCTCAAAATTGTTTCTGCACAGGTCTAATGCTTCCACTGATGATTAATGAGCATTATCCGACGATTCCAACACCTCAAACCTTGGGCAACGAAAAAGACTAACATACTGAAGGAACTTGAGATCACAAATGCTGCTTGGAAGACTATTGAGTTTTTTGCAATCTCTTAGGTTCAAGTAACAAGCCCTGGAAGATTTCTAATTGAAGAAGGCAGTTCTTTAATTGCAGTCCCATCTAAATATAACTCTGATAGATTCTCCATATCATCTGAAATATCTGGAAACTTCTCAAGTTTTGAGCAGCCTGAAAGATTAAGGGTTTGAAGAGATCCCATATGAATGCTGCTCGGCAGGCTCTTGAGTTCTTGACACCCAGATAGGTCCAAAACAGTAAGGCCCGTGAGCTTATTAATTGACAAAGGCAGTTCTTTAATCGCAGTCCTATCTAAATAAAGCTCTGATAGCTTCTCCATAACATCTGAAATATCTGGAAACTTCTCGAGGCTTGAGCAACCAGAAAGATAAAGGGTTTGAAGAGATCCCATACGAATGCTGCTCGGCAGGCTCTTGAGTTCTCGACACCCATATAGATCCAAAACAGTAAGGCCCGTGAGTTTATTAATTGACGAAGGTAGTTCTTTAATCGCAGTCCCACCTAAATAAAGCTTTGATAGCTTCTCCATAACATCTGGAATATCTGGAAACTTCTCAAAGTTTGAGCAACCATAAAGACTAAGGGTTTGAAGAGATCCCATACGAATGCTGCTCGGCAGGCTCTTAAGTTCTTGACACCCAGTTAGGTCCAAAAAAGTAAGGCCCATGAGTTTATTCATTGATGAAGGCAGTTCTTTAATCGCAGTCCCATCTAAATAAAGCTCTGATAACTTCTCCAAAACATTTGAAATGTCTGGAAACTTCTCAAGGTTTGAGCAACCAGAAAGCTTAAGGGTTTGAAGGGATCCCATATGAATGCTGCTCGGCAGGCTCTTGAGTTCTTGACACCCAGATAGTTCCAAAACAGTAAGGCCCGTGAGTTTATTAATCGACAAAGGCAGTTCTTTAATCGCAGTCCCATCTAAATAAAGCTCTGATAGATTCTCCATAGCATATGAAATATCTGGAAACTTTTCAAGATTTGAACAACCAGAAAGCTTAAGGGTTTGAAGGGATCCCACATGAATGCTACTTGGCAGGCTCTTAAGTTCTTGACACCCAGATAGGTCCAAAAAAGTAAGGCCCGTGAGTTTATTAATTGACGAAGGCAGTTCTTTAATCGCAGTCCCATCTAAATATAACTTTGATAGATTCTGCATAGCATCTGAAATCTCTGGAAACTTCTCAAGGTTTGAGCAACCAGAAAGATTAAGGGTTTGAAGAGATCCCATATGAATGCTGCTAGACAGGCTCTTGAATTCTTGACACCAAGATAGGTTCAAAACAGTAAGGCCCGTGAGTTTATTAATTGACGAAGGCAGTTCTTTAATGGCAGTCCCATCTAAATATAACTCTGATAGATTCTCCATAGCATCTGAAATCTCTGGAAACTTCTTAAAGTTTGAGCAACCAGAAAGATTAAAGGTTTGAAGAGATCTCAAATGAATGCTGCTCGGCAGGCTCTTGAGTTCTTGACACCCAGATAGTTCCAAAACAGTAAGGCCCGTGAGTTTATTAATCGACAAAGGCAGTTCTTTAATCGCAGTCCCATCTAAATAAAGCTCTGATAGCTTCTCCATAGCATCCGAAATATCTGGAAATTTTTCAAGATTTGAACAACCAGAAAGCTTAAGGGTTCAAAGGGATCCCACATGAATGCTACTTGGCAGGCTCTTAAGTTCTTGAGACCCAGATAGGTCCAAAAAAGCAAGGCCCGTGAATTTATTAATTGACGAAGGCAGTTCTTTAATGGCAGTGCTATGTAAATATAACACTAATAGATTCCCCATAACATCTGAAATATCTGGAAACTTCTCAAAGTTTGAGCAACCAGAAAGATGAAGGTTTCGAAGAGATCCCATATGAATATTGCTCGGCAAGCTCTTGAGTTTTCGACACCCAGATAGGGTCAAAACAGTAAGGCCCGTGAGTTTATTAATTGACGAAGGCAGTTCTTTAATGGCAGTCCCATCTAAATAAAGCTCTAATAGCTTCTCCATAACATCTGAAATATCTGGAAACTTCTCAAGGTTTGAGCAACCAGAAAGATCAAGAGTTTGAAGAGATCCCATATGAATGCTGCTCGGCAGGCTCTTGAGTTCTCGACACCCAGATAAGTTCAAAACAGTAAGGCCCGTGAATTTATTAATCGACGAAGGCAGTTCTTTAATGGCAGTCCCATCTAAATAAAGCTCTAATAGCTTCTCCATAACATCTGAAATATCTGGAAACTTCTCAAGGTTTGAGCAACCAGAAAGATCAAGAGTTCGAAGAGATCCCATATGAATGTTGCTCGGCAGGCTCTTGAGTTCTCGACACCCAGATAAGTTCAAAACAGTAAGGCCCGTGAATTTATTAATCGACGAAGGCAGTTCTTTAATGGCAGTCCCATCTAAATAAAGCTCTGATAGCTTCTCCATAACATCTGAAATATCTGGAAACTTCTCAAGGTTTGAGCAACCAGAAAGATCAAGAGTTTGAAGAGATCCCATATGAATGCTGCTCGGCAGGCTCTTGAGTTCTCGACACCCAGATAGGTTCAAACAGTAAGGCCCGTGAGTTTATTAATCGACGAAGGCAGTTCTTTAATCGCAGTCCCACCTAAATAAAACTTTGATAGCTTCTCCATAACATCTGAAACATCTGGAAACTTTTCAAGGTTTGAGCAACCAGAAAGATCAAGAGTTTGAAGAGATCCCATATGAATGCTGCTCGGCAGGCTCTTGAGTTCTCGACACCCAGATAGGTTCAAAACAGTAAGGCCCGTGAGTTTATTAATCGACGAAGGCAGTTCTTTAATCGCAGTCCCACCTAAATAAAACTTTGATAGCTTCTCCATAACATCTGAAACATCTGGAAACTTTTCAAGGTTTGAGCAACCAGAAAGATTAAGGGTTTGAAGAGATCCCAAATGAATGCTGCTCGGCAGGCTCTTGAGTTCTCGACAGCCTCTTAGGTTCAAAATAGTAAGGCCTGTGAGTTTATTAATTGACGAAGACAGTTCTTTAATGGCAGTCCCATCTAAATATAACTCTGCTAGATTCTCCATAGCATCTGAAATCTCTGGAAACTTTTCAAGGTTTAAGCAACCAGAAAGATTAAGGGTTTGAAGAGATCCCAAATGAATGCTGCTCGGCAGGCTCTTGAGTTCTTGACAGCCTCTTAGGTTCAAAATAGTAAGGCCTGTGAGTTTATTAATTGACGAAGACAGTTCTTTAGTTGCAATCCCATCTAAACGAAGCTCTGATAGCTTCTCCATAACATCTGAAATCTCTGGAAACTTTTCAAGGTTTAAGCAACCAGAAAGATTAAGGGTTTGAAGAGATCCCAAATGAATGCTGCTCGGCAGGCTCTTGAGTTCTCGACACCAAGATAGGTTCAAAACAGTAAGGCCCGTGAGTTTATTAAATGACGAAGGCAGTTCTTTAATGGCAGTCCCATCTAAATATAACTCTGCTAGATTCTCCATAGCATCTGAAATCTCTGGAAACTTCTCAAAGTTTGAGCAACAAGAAAGATTAAGGGTTTGAAGAGATCCCATATGACTGATGCTCGGCAGGCTCTTGAGTTTGTGACAGACTCCTAGATTCAATATAACAAGGTTTTTCAGAGCTGAAATGGATGGGTCAACCTCATATAACCTTGTACAACCTTTGAGATTTAGTTCCTCAAGACTTGTAGCCTTTGTGAAGTCGGGGGTTTTCTTAAGGTATATACAATTACTTAAGTCGATGAATTTCAAATTTTCCAGAGGCTGTTAAAAAGTCCAAGAAAACATGCACAACACATCTCAGAACCTAAACACTGAAAATAAATATATTTATGTAAATGAAAAATCATACCTCGGCTCCTTTCCAAAGTTGTTCGATGCAACTATTGCTCATGTCAAGGTTTACAAGATTCTTGAACTGAAAGTTGGATGGCCAAGACTTGAGGGGGCAACCACGCCAGAGGAGACACCTCAACTGAGAACATTGGAACTTTAAGTCTGCAATCCAGCGTTTTATGAAGCAATCATGTGGAGCTCGATGGTCAAATGAATCCCCCAATGTAAACTCATCTTCTGCTTCACTTGAAGTGTGACTGTCAAATGAATCCTTGGATACAAACCCATATTTGTCAAAGTCCTTGGTGTAAGTATAAGCGCCATCATGGATCATGAGCAGTCTTAGTTTTTTCATACTAACAAAAGCTTCGGTATTTGAGCATCCCTCTTTAAAGATTGCTGAATCCAGGATTATGCCTTCAACTGCTTCTGTAGCCTGGATAAACCAACAATGTAAATTAAAGTGAAGGAAAACACCAAGAACCTTATTGAATATTATAAAAAATGTAGCCTGGATAAACCCACAAAGTAAATTAAAGTGAAGGAAAACACCAAGAACCTTATTGAATATTATAAACAATGCATGTTTGCTATAAAATAGATTTTGGCCGAAAGCTGAAGCTTTCTACGAAACATTGCACAAGAAAAAGATATCTCACTGTATTTTGAGTCAGCACATGATGAACATCTTCATAACTCCACAACCTACTTCTTCTCCCAGGCTCTTTGATAGATTCTTGGCGAACGATTTCCCGACACATTTCCTCTAGTAAATCATGCATCTCCAGTTGCCCCTCCTCCGAGACAGATATGAGAGCTTGGTCGATTAGAACTCCTATTCCAGTATGAGGATAGAAACCACAGCTGTCCAGAATTGCAGTTGCATGGTCTTTTTTCATTCCTTTAAGGAAACATGCAATATCTAGAAGGATGTCCTTCTCTGTTTCGTCGAGTCCATCGAAGCTTGTTTTAAGCACATCATTAATTCCCCTTTGTGGGATTTTCCTTATTTTTTCTAACACATCTTCCCACTGGCGTACAGTTTTGTTATGAAGAAAAGCTCCCAAGACTTTGAGTGCTAAAGGCAGACCTTGAGCGTAGTGTAAGACACGCCTTGAGAGCTGAATCAGCTGATCATAATTTAAGGTGGGTTGGTTTGTTCTGAAGGCGTGCTTCCTAAAGAGCTCCAGAGCTTCGGAATCACTGAAAATCTCAGGCTTATAGATCGCATTAGCTCCACTTAGTAATTGCAAATCTCTCGTTGTTATAATGATTCTACTACCACCACCATAGGAATGTTGCTTTCCTAGTAAAGCTTCAATTTGGTCTAATTTGTTCACATCATCAACAACAAATAGAACTTTTCTCTGACCTAGGCTCTTCAACATCACCTTGAAACCTTTACTCAAAATGTCCGAACTCACCACCTTGTTATTCGAGATAGTTGATAGAAGTTGTGTCTGCATATGTAGTTCGCCATGATTCTTGAAACCCTCCTTGACATTGTCAAGAAAGCAACAAGCTTCAAATTGACAAGCGATTTCATCATAAATAGCTCTAGCGATAGTTGTTTTGCCTAGACCACCCATACCCCATATTCCGACAATACGAGCACCATCCTTATGCAACCCAGGAGGATCAGGATATAACAATAAATGCATTTTACGCATATGAGAATCCATTCCAATCAATCCATTATCTTTGCTTGACGAGATTTCGATCAATCTCTCAAATATATCATCCACAATTTCCTCAATAAGCTTGGCATCATCCCTATGTAATAAGAAAAACAGCATTGCCAATTTTGTAAAGAAAATATACATTATACAGTGACACCGAATTAAACTAGATGCTTTAAAAATCCCAATTCAAAAGTAATTAAGAATATAATCGAACAGTAATTACTCGTATTTTCGCGAATCCCAGCCGGATAAATTGGCAGCTCTGGTTAGCGCGGACCTCCAGCTTTCCACCTCTTTCATTTCGGCGCTCGATTCACCTTCGTTTTGAGGAAAAGCTTCTGCAAAACTTCTCTTGAGCTTACGAACTTCAGATGGATCAACTTGGTAGAAAATCGGCACCACTATCTGCTTCTTTGCATCCATGCACTCCAGGATTTTGACCAGTTCTTTCAAGCACCACGTCGAAGAAGCGTAGTCCTGGGAGAAAACCACGATCGAAAGCCTCGACGACTCGATAGCCGCAAGGAGTTCCGAAAGGTCGTTGCCTTTTCTGAGCTCTTCGGCGTCGATGAAGGTGTTGATTGCTTTCCGACGCAGAGCACTGTAGAGATGACCGACGAAGATCTTGCGAGTGTCTTCGCCTCTGAAATTCAGGAAGACGTCGTATTTCCATGAGGAAGACGAAGAAGCGGCCATTCACAATTAACAGGAAGAATATCGACAGCCGATGGTCAGCTATCGACTCGCCTAATGCTACGTAAAAGCTGAAATGTCCGATTGAGCGTCAGCTTTTGGAGTTGGGTTAGCCACCAGCCGCACTCATAAAAAATAAAAAAAAATAGACAGAGAAAAAGAAAAAGCTACCAGCCGCACCGAGAAAGAGATAAGGTTAAAAAAAGAAAAAGACAGAACAAGCCAAAGGTTTAATTCATTTCATAAACAAAAAAAAAAATACATACTACGATTTAGTAATATTATTTTTTATTTTTAATTAGAAAATTTTAAGTATGATTTACATAAAAAATAAATTTAAATCATATTATTAATAATTCATCCCCTTTTCTTAGCAAATAAAATCATTTTTAAATAAAAAGAGTCTTTATCTTCTCCCAAAAGCTAAGTCAAACAAACGACTTTGAAACTCTAGTGCTGAGTCACTATAAGAATAAAGGAAAAGCAGTGGGTCATCATGAGGTCCTACAGGATTTGGCTCCCATACAGATCCAAATTACGAGAATTATAGAGATTTTCGTATCTTAATCGTTCATCGTATATCGTACGATCATAAATTTTTTTATTTAAAATTAAACATAAATAATATCTAACATGACCGTACAATATATAATTAACAATTGAAAAATAAAAATCTCAAAAATCCCTACAAAAAAAAAATTGAAGATGATCCTCATCCCCTACCATGACGAGGCTACGAGAGTCAATGAATCAATGACGAGGTTAATGCACGTTTTTTCTAATAAAAACATGAATAATTAAAATCCACCGCTCCTCTTGATCACTTTTTAGATTGAACATTAATTATTTCCCTTTAAATATTTGATTAAGCTGCTCCAACTGATGCCACCTCAGCATTTTCAATTTATTCAAAATATTGAAATTAAAATGCTATTTGTTGATTTCCTAATTTGAGGATTTTGGGTTTATCGCATCATTGACGTCTATGATACGTAAGTTTTTTTTCTTCTTAATTGTCACAGTTTTAAGTTGTACTCAAAATATGTTCAGAAACTTTATTCTAATATGGTAATTTAATTTAATTAATTAATAAAATTAAAGAACAAACTTAGAATGGTAAATTATTGATGGGGCTAAAAAATAACCCTCTTCGGTTGGAGATGGTATATAATTATGGTCTGACACTGTTTGTTAAAGAATAATTTATTGCAATGCTATAATCTGGACGGGAACTAAACATAGCCATTTCGGTTGGAGATGACCTTAACAAAAAATAAATAAATAAATTGGACCTTCTAATTTTTTGGGTATAATATGTGCAAAAATAATATTATTTTATGTAACATATGAGTGGAACATCTTGATTATGAAAAATATCAAGCACCTATTTCAAAACATCCCTTAAAAATATGAAAGTTATTGTTCGATCAGGTACCTTTCATTCTATTTATTCGGATTTAGCTAGAAAATGCGAAGGAGTATGAAAAGGACAAAACAAATTTGTTGTTTTTTAAAAGGGACTCGCTGGTGGGGAAGACACAAAAATCTATTTTTTCATTGACTTGAAGATTCATAGAGACATTTCAAACAAAACAAATTTGTTTGAGTTTGGGAATAATCGTGTCAACCCATTTAACATGGTTAATAAGAGTTTGTGTTTTGATCTAACCCACCTAATCCGAAAGTGACGTACTCTTTAGCGCGCTTACATAATCGCGTTACTCGGTAACTCGTGTGCGATCTAGTTAAGTTGAATGTGAAATGACAATTTTAACCACTTTTTTTTATGTAAATTTTGTATTCGTATGAGTAATTAATCGTGTTGTCTTTGTGCTGTGTTCATGTCAACACGAACTTGAGACATCTGGAAGAGTAATTAAGGGTACTTGGTATTTATGGCTGGTGGCTGCAAAGTTACAACAACTATACAAAGTGCTTATGATCGAGCTGCTAACTCAACTGAAATACAAATTGGATCACCGGAAAATGGTCCGACCGACACGAAGTCAATGAGCCAATGCCAATTAAATCATTACGTAAAGTACACTAATTTGGTTTTCGAACTCAGCAAATCTTAAATGACCCTTCTTTTTATTTATTATTAATTTTTACAGTAGAGCAAAGTTGGTGGTTTAGGTAATTAGTTATTAGAGAAGAGGATAATCTGTAAGAATCGAATGCAAAACAAATCCGTAAGGATCGAATTCGTATCAAAATGTATACGCATTATTATTTTTCGTCACTATAATAAAGCGACATATGCAAATCCCATGAGTTTAATTTGTATTAACATGTTTTTTTTAGTAAAAATGATATTCTATACTATCTACAGTTTTCCTTTTTGACTTTGTTAAAGAAACCCCGACTGTGTGAGATGAAATTTTATTAAAATAAAAAGGCAAATGCACCTAGTGTAACCAAACAAAAAAAAAAAAAAAAAGGATATTCTACACTAAGCTATATCGTTCAATTATGTTGAATCTTCACCTGCATACCCAACAACTTCTTTGTAAATTAGAAATATATTCCGATCTCGCTATTCACATGAAAAATGAGTTAGAGTGATTGAAAATATCCTCGAGTTAAGTGTTAGCTTCGCACATATGTGTCATGTCTAATAGCATCGTTTGGCTTCTAAACTACTATCACATTATTAATGGTACAACTCTGAAATCTTTCATTTGTATGACGAGGATAATGCGCATTTTCTATTAAAAATATGAAAGTTGTTGTATGATGTACCTTTTATTGTATTTTTGTTCGGATGTACCTTTCATTGTTTTTGCTTGAATTTGGGTGTGCCAAGAAAGAGTAGAGGCAACAATTTTGGATAGATTCGATAATCCGACTTGAAAAAGACAAAAAATAAATTTGTTTGAGTTGGGCATAATCGTGCTGACCCATTTAACATGGTTAATAAGAGTTTGTGTTCCCATCCAACCCACCTAATTCGAAAGTGACATACATTTTAGCACGCTTACACAATTGCGTAACAAAATAACTCATGTGTAATTATTTAAGTTGAATGTGAAATGATAGTTTAACCTTTTTCTTTCATGTAAACTTTGTATTCAAGCTTTCAACCAATTATATTATTACACTTGGTGTGCCGAGCCGTATGTCAAGCACACTGAAAAATCTATCGTTTATGTCAAGTTGTCAACATGAACCTGAAACGTCCGGAAGAGTAATTAAGGGTACTTGGCATTTATGTCTTGTGGCTGCAAAGTTATTACAGCTCTAAAAAGTGAGATTCTAATTTCTAAATTCATATGGAACAGAATTGGGCAATTAAAAACTTAATTCTTCTAATTAATCTTGTCTTCATGAGGAACATAAATGTGTTGCAACTGAATTTTTCAATTTCAGCACATCGAGCCATTTCTCTTGTTCTAATTTTCAAGTAACATTACAAGAAGCTCATCTCAACCTCTATCAATGTCATTGGATGACTTGCATTATCTGAATTGGCACTTCCAAATACAAGAAGCTCCTTTCCACCTTCACTGGGTTCAGTGTGTTGTGCGGAAATGCTAATTTGAAACCAATAAACTAATACGGAAAAATATGACAAAACAAACAATTAAAAATGACACAAAGATTTATACTGGTTCGGCGTAAGCCTACATCCAGTTCGGGGGGCAGCGAGGAAGTTCCACTAATAAACATAAGGAAAAGGAGATTACAAAGAGTGCTCTCAAACTCAAACCCAAAATACACCCAGATACACTCACAAATAGAAGAGGGAAAAAACGAATCAAAAACAAAATGTTTGTCTCTCTAATTGGTTTCACTCTTACAGAACCTTAAACGTCTCATCCAAATTGCACAATGCCAGGCTTTATATACGAGCACTAAAAAGACCTAGCATGTGATCCGCATATGCCAACTAAAGAGCCACAACAGTTTGGGTTTACGTCCGCGTTGAAAGGGTCGAGACCCAACAGGACTGAGCCATCAAACCCAACACAGAATTGTTCTCTTCAGTTTTCCTTTGCCCCATCAGGCAGTACCAATCTTTTAGAATACAAATCCTCAGCGTCAGAGGTATCACTTCCATTTTGTTCACCCTCGTTATAGCAACAACCCTCACGGTTCCTCTCAGAATGAGCAACTCTTACCAGTGATTTGCCAAAAGCACGAAGTTCGGCTTCAGAATTCTCATGATGATAGTGTTGTTCTTGAAAGTGGAATTGTTCCGGCTGTATCATGCTTCAATAACGCACCACCTCAAATTTGGGATAAAAGGGACCACACGGCTTCCAATTAGCTTCCTCTCACAATTGGCATAAAAGAGATTATGCACCTCCTCACAATTGGCATAAAAGAGACGAACTCCACTCCTTCTGATGCGATGCTGCTGAACTGGTGCCCCAGAATCACATAATCTGACTCAAGTAACCTGCCCCTTGTGATGCTCAAATCAAGCAAATCAAAGCAGAAACCATGCTCGCCATGCTCTCCTTTGAAGGTACAAAAACACAGAGCAGATAGATCAGATGTATAATGTGCAACTTGAACTTAGTAACACCGCACAAAGCGAATCCTAAAATCTTACGATCCGAGACTGGTGGTAGATGCACAGTTACAGAAGATCTGCTACACTGATGGCTGAACCAATCTGAAAGTTTACTTCCAGAAAGATACATAAACAAGGAAAGAGGTTGCAGATTACCCTGCAGAATGAAAACAAAGGTAAACTGGACTTGCATTAGATATGTTTCGTACTTTCGCACGTAGAGAGAGAGAGAGAGAGAGAGAGAGAGAGAGAGAGACCTGATGAGCTTCCACAATATCTTCAAATAGATTTTGCACCAGCTGGAAGCAGTTTGAAAATGTCAAGTAAAGATTCTTGGGAAAAAAAACTTGCTTGATCTTGAAACAGTTTCCAAAGCTGTGCAATCATGGGCATCTATGAACCTTATAGTAGATGAAATCTCTGGTATTGATTTCAGTCCCTTGCAACCTTCCAATTTGAGACTTGTTAACCAATGAAGCCAATTCATTTCTGCAGGCAAGCTCTCAAAATTGTTTCTGCAGAGTTCTAATATATTCAATAATGATAAATGAGCAATACCCAATAATTCCAACACCTCAAACTTTGGGCAACCAGAAAGACTAAGATAGTGAAGGGACTTGAGATCACAAATGCTGCTTGGGAGACTTGAGTTTTCTGCAATCTCTTACGTTCAACGTAACAAGCGCTGGAAGATTTCCAAAACAGTAAGGCCCGTGAGTTTACTAATTGACAACGGCAGTTCCTTAATTGCAGTCCCATCTAAGTATAACTCTGATAGATTCTCCATAGCATCTGAAATCTCTGGAAACTTCTCAAGGTTTGAGCAACCAGAAAGATTAAGGGTTTGAAGAGATCCCATATGAATGCTGCTCGGCAGGCTCTTGAGTTCTTGACACCCAAATAGGTCCAAAACAGTAAGGCCCGTGAGTTTATTAATTGATGAAGGCAGTTCTTTAATGGCAGTCCCATCTAAATATAACTCTGATAGATTCTCCATAGAATCTGAAATCTCTGGAAACTTCTCAAGGTTTGAGCAACCAGAAAGATCAAGGGTTCGAAGAGATCCCATGTGAATGCTGCTTGGCAGGCTATTGAGTTCTTGACACCCAGATAGGTCCAAATGCGTAAGGCCCATGAGTTTATTAATTGACGAAGGCAGTTCCTTAATCGCAGTCCCATCTAAATAAAGCTGTGATAGCTTCCCCATAACATCTGAAATATCTGGAAACTTCTCCAAGTTTGAGCAACCAGAAAGATTAAGGGTTAGAAGAGATCCCATATGAATGCTGCTTGGCAGGCTCTTGAGTTTTCGACACCCAGATAGGTCCAAAACAGTAAGGCCCGTGAGTTTATTAATTGATGAAGGCAGTTCTTTAATGGCAGTCCCACCTAAATAAAGGTTTGATAGCTTCTCCATAACATCTGAAATATCTGGAAACTCCTCAAAGTTTGAGCAACCACAAAGATAAAGGGTTTGAAGAGATCCCATATGAATGATGCTTGTTAGGCTCTTGAGTTCTTGACACCCAGATAGGTTCAAAACAATATGGCCCATGAGTTTATTAATTGACGAAGGCAGTTCTTTAATGGCAGTCCCATCTAAACATAACCCTGATAGATTTTCAATAATATCTAAAATCTCTGGAAGCTCCTCAAGGTTTGAGCAACCAGAAAGATTAAGGGTTTGAAGAGATCCCATATAAATGCTGCTTGGCAGGCTCTTGAGTTCTTGACACCAAGATAGGTCCAAAACAGAAAGGCCCGTGAGTTTGTTAATTGACGAAGGCAGTTCTTTAATGGCAGTGCTATCTAAATGTAACCTTGATAGATTCCCCATAACATCTGAAATATCCGGAAACTTCTCAAGGTTTGAGCAACCAGAAAGACGAAGGGTTTGAAGAGATCCCATATGAATGCTGCTCGGCAGGCTCTTAAGTTCTTGACACCCATATAGGTCCAAAACAGTAAGGCCCGTGAGTTTATTAATTGACGAAGGCAGTTCTTTAATCGCAGTCCCATCTAAATAAAGCTTTGATAGCTTCTCCATAACATCTGAAATATCTGGAAATTTCTCAAGGTTTGAGCAACCAGAAAGCCTAAAGGTTTGAAGGGATCCCATATGAATGCTGCTCGGCAGGCTTTTGAGTTCTCGACAGCCTCTTAGGCCCAAAATTGTAAGGCCCGTGAGTTTATTAATTGATGAAGGCAGCTCTTTAATTGCAGTCCAATCTAAATAAAGCTTTGACAGCTCCTCCATAACTTCTGAAATCTCTGGAAACTTCTCAAGGTTTGAGCAACCAGAAAAATTAAGGGTTCGAAGAGATCCCATATGAATGCTGCTCGGCAGGCTCTTGAGTTCTCGACAGCCTCGTAGGTCCAAAACAGTAAGGCCCGTGAGTTTATTAATTGACGAAGGCAGTTCCTTAATCGCAGTCCCATCTAAATAAAGCTGTGATAGCTTCTCCATAACATCTGAAATATCTGGAAACTTCTCAAAGTTTGTGCAACCAGAAAGACGAAGGGTTTGAAGAGATCCCATCTGAATGCTGCTCGGCAGGCTCTTGAGTTCTTGAAACCCAGATAGGTCCAAAACAGTAAGGCCCGTGAGTTTATTAATTGACAAAGGCAGTTCTTTAATGGCAGTCCCATCTAAATATAACTCTGATAGATTCTCCATAACATCTGAACTATCTGGAAATTTCTCAAGGTTTGAGCAACCAGAAAGCTTAAAGGTTTGAAGGGATCCCATATGAATGCTGCTCGGAAGGCTTTTGAGTTCTCGACAGCCTCTTAGGTCCAAAATTGTAAGGCCCGTGAGTTTATTAATTGATGAAGGCAGCTCTTTAATTGCAGTCCCATCTAAATAAAGCTTTGACAGCTTCTTCATAACTTCTGAAATCTCTGGAAACATCTCAAGGTTTGAGCAACTAGAAAGATCAAGAGGTTGAAGAGATCCCATATGAATGATGCTCGGCAGGCTCTTGAGTTGTTTACAGTCTCGTAGATTCAATATAGCAAGGTTTTTCAGAGCTGAAATGGATAGGTCAACCTCAGATAAACTTGTACAACCTTCTAGATTTAGTTCCTCAAGACTTGTAGCCTTTGTGAAGTCGGGGGTTTTCTTAAGGTATTGACAATGACTTAAATTGATGAATTTCAACTTTTCCAGAGGCTGTTAAAAAGTCCAAGAAAACATGCAGAACACATCTCAGAACCTAAACATTGAAAATAAATGTATTTACGCAAATGAAAAATCGTACCTCAGCTCCTTTCCAAAGTTGTTCGATGCAACTATTGCTCATGTCAAGGTTTACAAGATTCTTGAACTGAAAGTTGGATGGCCAAGACTTGAGGGGGCAACCACGCCAGATGAGACACCTCAACTGAGAACATTGGAACTTTAAGTCCGCAATCCAGCGTTTTATGAAGCAATCATGTGGAGCTTGATGGTCAAATGAATCCCCGAATGCAAGCTCATCTTCTGCTTCACTTGAAGTTTGACTGTCAAATGAAACCTTGGATACAAACCCATATTCATCAAAGTACTGGGTGTAAGTATAAGCGCCATCACGGATCATGAGCAGTCTTAGTTTTGTCATACTAACAAAAGCTTCAGTATTTGAGCATCCCTCTTTAAAGATTGCTGAATCCAGGATTATGCCTTCAACTGCTTCTGTTGCCTGGATAAACCAACAATGTAAATTAAAGTGAAGGAAAACACCAAGAACCTTACTGAATATTATAAACAATGCATGTTTGCTATAAAATAGATTTTGGTCGAAAGCTGAAGTTTTCTACGAAACATTGCATAAGAAAAAGACATCTCACTGTATTTTGAGTCAGCACATGACGAACATCTTCATAACTCCACAACCTACTTCTTCTCCCAGGCTCTTCGATAAATTCTTGGCGAACGATTTCCCGACCCATTTCCTCTAGTAAATCATGCATCTCCAGTTTCCCCCACTCTGAGACAGATATGAGAGCTCGATCGATTAGAACTCCTATTCCATCATGAGGATAGAAACCAAAACTGTCCAGAATTGCAGTTGCATAGTCTTTTTTCACTCCTTTAAAGAAACATGCAATATCTAGAAAGATCTTCTTCTCTGTTTCATCTAATCCATCAAAGCTTGTTTTAAGCACATCATGAATTCCCCTTTGTGGGATTTTCCTTATTTTTTCTAACACATCTTCCCACTGGCGTACAGTTTTGTTATGAAGATGAGCTCCCAAGACTTTGAGTGCTAAAGGTAGACCTTGAGCATATTGTATGACACGCCTTGAGAGCTGACCATAATTTCGGGTGGGTTGGATTGTTCTGAAGGCGTGCTTCCTAAAGAGCTCCAGAGCTTCAGAATCACTGAAAATCTCAGGCTTGTAGGTTGCATCAGCTTCACTTAGTAATGTCGAATCTCTTGTTGTCATAATGATTCTACTTCCACCACCAAAGGAATGTTGCTTTCCTAGTAAAGCATCAATTTGGTCTAATTTGTCCACATCATCAACAACAATAAGAACTTTTCTCTGACCTAGGCTCTTTAACATCGCCTCGAAACCCTTATTTGAAATGTCCGAACTCACCACCTTGTTATTCGAGATACTTGCTAGAAGTTGTGTCTGCATATGTAGTTTGCCATTATTCTTGAAACCCTCCTTGACATTTTCAAGAAAGCAACAAGCTTCAAATTCACGAGCGATTTCATGATAAACAGCACTAGCGGCAGTTGTTTTGCCTAGACCACCCATACCCCATATTCCGACAATACGAACATCATCCTTATGCAACCCAGGAGGATCAGGATATAACAATAAATGTATTTTACGCATATGAGAATCCATTCCAATCAATCCATTATCTTTGCTTGACGAGACTTGGATCAATCTCTTAAATATGTCATCCACAATTTCCTCAATAAGCTTGGCATCATCCCTGTGTAATATGAAAAACAGCATTGCCAATTTTGCTAAGAAAATATACATTATACAGTGACACCGAATTAAACTAGATGCTTTAAAAATCCCAATTCAAAAGTAATTAAGAATATAATCGAACAGTAATTACTCGTATTTTCGCGAATCCCAGCCGGATAAATTGGCAGCTCTGGTTAGCGCGGACCTCCAGCTCTCCACCTCTTTCATTTCGGCGCTCGATTCACCTTCGTTTTGAGGTAAAGCTTCTGCAAAACTTCTCTTGAGCTTACGAACTTCAGATGGATCAACTTGGTAGAAAATCGGCACCACTATCTGCTTCTTTGCATCCATGCACGCCAGGATTTTGACCAGTTCTTTCAAGCACCACGTCGAAGAAGCGTAGTCCGGGGAGAAAACCACGATCGAAAGCCTCGACGACTCGATAGCCGCAAGGAGTTCCGAAAGGTCGTTGCCTTTTCTGAGCTCTTCGGCGTCGATGAAGGTGTTGATTGCTTTCCGACGCAGAGCACTGTAGAGATGGCCGACGAAGATCTTGCGAGTGTCTTCGCCTCTGAAATTCAGGAAGACGTCGTATTTCCATGAGGAAGACGAAGAAGCGGCCATTGACAATTAACAGGGAGAATATCGACAGCCGATGGTCAGCTATCGACTCGCCTAATGCAACGTAAAAGCTGAAATGGCCGATTGAGCGTCAGATTTTGGAGTTGGGAGTCAAACGATCGGCTGGAAAAATTGTACCCAAAAATATGATTCTGTTTGGCTCATCAGTGCGGCGATGTTGGATTCGTGCAGGATGATGGAGCATTCGTGTCCTGCACTTGTTGGGCTGTCTTTTGGTTTATCTCGTGCATCTGTTGGAGGTGCTGTGTTCGGATCCCTGCGGCCGTTCATCCGTTTGGCTCACCAGTACGGCGATGGGGACGACGACTTCAACAGTTTCTCTGCTGCTAGGGATTTGTTCTTCTTTGAGCTTTTGTTTCCGTTCGGGCCTAGTCTCTGTTTTCGGGCCTTGTTTCGTTTTCCTTGTGTTTTTTATTTTTTTCTTTTGTTTTAATGAAACATTAATGGAATGTTCACTTGACCAAAACCAAGAAGAAGAAAAAAATTAATATTAAGAATACTAAATTTTTTAAACTAAATTTATAAATTACGTTGTAATGGTAGATAATTAAATTATTCATTAAATATCAATGAACGTGATATTTTTAATTAATTATATATTATTTATTTTGTAAATTTTATTTAAAATTTTAATTTTCTTAACATTATTAAAAAAATATGAGGCTAATCTCAACATCCCTCTTTAACGCATATAATATCGTTTGTTAAAAAAAAATTATTTTTATTGTTTAAAAGCCAGAACTTTGAAAATCGTTTAGGCAGCCGCTAGGCGTTACACGGCTGACTGCCGTTTCAATTATGGCCTAATCGTTAGAAAAATCTGATAACCCATTCAGCGGCGCTAGACGGGCAAGGCAGCGTTAGGCGGGCAAGGCTCAGCTGAGTTTCTTGGGAAACTTTGTACTACAGCCGCATATCTTCAAAGCGTTTCTGGGTATAGAAAAGCTGCGCGGTCGCGATAAAGGAGGAAGATGACGATAATGAATAGTAACATTTTAAAATAACCTACACTAAACGACGTCGTGGTCGTGGGTTGTGTTTATAAGTGAAATAGCATAAAAGCATCTTTTTTATTTGAACCTTAAATATATGGACTTTGGCAATGTAATGGGCTTGGCTTGTCCACCCAACTTTTAAAGTCCAAAATGAACCTAATTATTTTATGAATTTTTTGAGTCAATTAGTGGTATTTTTATATTACCTGTTAATTGAACACTCTTTATCAATCAAAATTTAAGAAAAATGCAAGTATAATT
Source organism: Pyrus x bretschneideri (assembly GCF_019419815.1). Taxonomy (NCBI): domain Eukaryota; kingdom Viridiplantae; phylum Streptophyta; class Magnoliopsida; order Rosales; family Rosaceae; genus Pyrus; species Pyrus x bretschneideri. Next base: position 4,724,686 of record NW_025999635.1, read on the forward strand.
TTTTCAAGATATAAATAGACACTTATTAATACGATATATATTAAATTTATTTAAATCTACCTAGTTCATCTAGGTTCCCGTCTAGGCCCTGCCTAGCTGCCTAAGTGCTAGACCTCAGTTCGTCGTCCGACTAGCGCCTAGCGTCTTTTAGAACCTTGCTTTAAAGTCACAAGGTTTCACAAGACAATTGGACTAAAAAAAAAAACCCTGAATTAAAAAAAAAAATCCAAAACTAACGTGAAAAATTGATTTCTCATCTCCAAGGGTATTTTTGTAAAAAAAACATTAAACATGACACGTCCCGATCCCAATGTCCTCGGGACATCGGGATGGTCATGTGTTGGCCAACACCCGAAGGTGATGCAAACCATTTATGAATGCAAATGCTAAGAATATGTGAAACATGCACCATAATTGTAGCAAGATAATACGATGTGACTATTCATGCAGTAGTAATGTATTATCACAATAACAATATTCAACTGTCAACAATGAATTATTATGATAATGCATGAAATATTCAGAGTATACATCTAATACATAGTACAAGCGAAAAAATGCTATTACAATCGATGTTGAAGCAAAGGTAAAATAGCACGATGTCACTGGTAGGGGAATGCCTCGTAACTCGGGTCGTATTCCTTATCCCTATGTCTTGAAGGGGCGCAAAACAAACAAGAGTAGACCAAATTGCTATATATATATATATTACTGAAACAGTTACCAACATACTAACCCCCAAAGTTTTATGAAAACTAATAGCATAATATGTAATATGTTTCCGAAACCCTAGCATGCCATAAAACCTTTCCATAAACATCTCGTATATAGTGTGCTAACTAGTGATATCAGTATTTCTCTTCTGCACAAAATAGTGTCCTACGCATGCCCACCCGAAGGCAATATAAGTATGATCTTCCATATGCACATAACAATGCCTTACACACGACTACCCGAAGGCAATATAAGTAACATAGCCCGAAGGCAAAACAGTGACCACTAGATATGCACAAAACCATTGAATATTGTCACATTCTGGCCCCGCGCGGGACCATTTCCCGAGCCCGACTCCACCGTAGCATGATATTGTCCGCTTTAGGCCCTCAGCACACCCTCACGGTTTTATTTCTGGGAACTCACACGAGAACCTCCCAATGGGTCACCTATCCTGGGAGTGCTCTAGCCCTCTTCTCGCTTAACTTCGGAGTTCCCATGGAACCCGAAGCTAGTGAGCTCCCAAAATGCCTCGTGCTAGATAGGGATGGAAATATACATTTAAGGATCACTCTCCTGGGTGATGTCACAATCCACCCCCCTTAGGGGCCCGACGTCCTCGTCGGCACACACGCAGCCAGGGTTAGGCTCTGATACCAAATTGTCACATCCCGGCCCAGGCAGAACCACTTCCCAAGCCTGACTCCACTGTAGCACGATATTGTCCGCTTTGGGCCCCCAGCACACCCTCACGATTTTATTTCTAGGAACTCACATGAGAACTTCCCAATAGGTCACCCATCCTAAGAGTGCTCTAGCCCCCTTCTCGCTTAACTTCGGAGTTCCCATGGAACCCGAAGGCAGTGAGCTCCCAAAAGGCCTCGTGCTAGATAGGGATGAGAATATACATTTAAGGATCACTCCCCTGGATGATGTGGGATATCACAAATATAGTCTTTCTAAACATAGATACATGTATCTCAAAAACATCCATCATCTATACTATAAAGAAGCATAAGCTGTTCATGATGATATTGATCCAATTTGTATTCAACAGTTCGGAGAAAAACTTAAGTATAACCGGAGACATCCGAATTGAAATATTCATACAATCAATACGGCATCTCGAATATCAAATGCACTTGATCTTTGGACAAGTTGAAATTTCGGTAAGGTATAACCTAACATAAAATCTTCATATTTATGCGGCTACAAATATCGTGGATCTCGATTCCTACAACATGTCGTGTTTAAATTTGTTTTGTTTCGTGCATGTCTGAAATTGTCATCCTTGCAAAAACTACTAGAACTCCTACTAAGTGCTTGTGAGTCGTGACATGAAAATAGTGCAGAAACATGTGAATCAATATGGAAATTGAGCAAATTATGAAATTATTCTAATCTAGTTCTGAATCTTCTACTTAACAACACCAATGTGATTTGAACTTGCTTAATCTACGTTTTCACCGCACATCGTTGTTTCGCTCGTGTTCTAAGGTTGACAGTAGCTAGAAGATCACAGTAAGAAGCAGAGGAAGGATGCTAACTATTACAGAAAATTTGTTTATTCAAAAGCACTAATAAAAACACACATTGAAATTAATCCGGTGCAGGATTTATAGTGGTGGCAGCCACACTACAACAATGGGGCTTCTCACCCTGTGCACTCCATCCTTCCACACCAACCCTCCGAACTCCGGGACCGCCTGCCGGGATTTCGTAGTGAAGATGATTTTGTATGACAGCTTCTGATTGGCTTTGGTGAATTTCAGCGTCCGAGGCTCGACTTTCACATAAGCACCTTTGAACGGTGAAACAATGGCGTGGTAATTCGAAACCGCAGGGCCAACATTAGTGACAGTCCTGTGGAGTGTCAAAACAGAAACATTTGTTCTGTCCGGGAACACAACCGATAGTGCCGGATAGTTCAAGTCCCCGGGACTGGCTAGATTGTTCTTGCAACTTCTGTTTGAGTACTTGGCAAAAACTTTGAGCTGTGTTGGTGTTAGCCTTTGTGTGCAGAGGAATTCAAGATAGTCCTGAGCCTCAATGTCGTAAATCAAACCCGGGTCAAGAGCCCTCCCCGGGTTGATGTGCCCTGCACCGTGATCATACGGGGTTGAAATTGAAGCTGCCGAGGAGTCTTGTAGAGGCTTTCGCGTGTTGTCGTGGACATATGCGGTTGTCATCAAGGCGGACTTTATTGCAGCCGGACTCCAATCCGGGTGCCTTGCCTTGAGCAGAGCGGCAATGCCGCTCACATGGGGGCAGGACATTGAAGTCCCGGACAGTATATTGAACTTCACCCTTCTACGATCCGCTGGCAAGCTGGACGGGCCTAATGCGCCTGTCCAAGCGGCGAGGATGTTCACTCCTGGTGCCACCATATCCGGCTTGAGAATCTCAAGGCTTACCAGATTAGGCCCTCTGGATGAAAACGCTGCCACCACGGGCGACGGTCTAACCCCAACTCTAGTTCCAAGAAACGTTAGAGTTGCGGTGGCTCTCGGGCTTGTTGAAGCATAATGCTTGATTCCCTTTGCTTCGTTCTCTCCCACAGCAACTGCCGGAACAAGGTGGCAATCCGCCACAAGCTCCTCTCCGTTTGCAGCTGTGTTTGCCAAGATCATCCCAACTCCTCCGGCTTCTTTCACCACCTCTCCCTTCTGCACTCTAGGACTAATCCCACGGTCGCAAATCACAATCTTTCCGGCCACAACTCTGCGATCCAACGTCCCCTCCAAACACAGCGAGCTCGGATTAGGACTAGTTGAATTGCTTCCTAAATACACAACAGGGTATTGCTTGTTTGTTGACAGCTTCATCCTTCCCCTGTAGAGCGAAACCCCGGTAATAGTCCTGCCATTTCCGAGCTTCACAGTAGCTGGAAAATCCCTATCCATGGTGCTAGCTCCAACCGTGGTTATCCAGGGGGACACATTCGTCAGACTAACAGGATCCGGTCCTCCATTTCCGGCGGAGCAGGACACGAAAATTCCCATCTCCATCGCCCCAAAAGCCGCCACGGACAAACTGTCCCGGTAATAAGAAGACACACCTCCTCCTAAAGATATAGACAACACATTGACTCCATCCGCCACCGCTCTGTCCACCGCCGACAGAATATCCGAGCTGAAGCAGCCGCCGACCCAGCAAACCTTGTACGCCGCAATTCTCGCACTCGGCGCCATTCCTCTGGCCGTTCCACGAGCATACCCGAGAAGATTAGCACCGCGCACCGGAGACCCGGCAACTGTGGCGGCAGTGTGGGTCCCATGCCCGTCCTGATCTCTCGGCGACTTAAACTCCGTCTGCTCGTTGATCTTCCCCGTGGCTGCCTCATATCCGTGGTAAAAAATTCTCGCTCCAACAATTTTTTTGTTGCAGTTGCTTTTGGTGAAGCCGCGGCCGGTTTCGCACGCTCCCTTCCAGTGGGCGGGCACCGGGGTCATGCCAGTGTCGTTGAAGCTCTGGCTCTCCGGCCAGACACCCGTGTCCAGCACCCCGACAATGACGTCGTGGTCGGTGACTCGTTGTGACCAGACATTGGTGGTGCTGGCTCTGACATGCGGTTCGAGCCCAAGAAACAGGGGACTCCTTGTGGTGTGGAGCTCGTACTTGGTCTCTGGAAAAATCGCTAAGACTCCGTCTTGCTCCTCTAGCCGCTCGGCTTCTTGCTCGCTTAGCCGGGCGGCGACGCCGTGGAAGGCGTTCTGGTAAGTGTAGAGTACCCTTTGTTGATCTTCGCCTCCGTCTTCTTGATTATCTGGTTTGATGAGTACGGCTTGCACTTTTGATGAGTACCAATCTATGTGGTTGGAGAAAGACTCTGGCTTGGCTGACTTGTCCATCTGGACAATGTAGGTCTTTTTTGTCAATGGGGTTTTTGCAGAGAGGGCAATGTTGAAGAACATGAAGATTGTTAGGGTTAAAACCTGCCATTTCTCTGGTTTTTCTACCATTTTCATCAGGCAATGAGGAGGAAGAAGAAGAAGAAGAAGTGTTGAGGAAGAGATAGTGAAGTGGGGGAGTGAGCGAGCGAGCGAGTGAGGGTTTATGGAAAATGGTACTTTGGAGGGTAGAAATATCAGTGAGAAAGGAGGGAGAGGGACATCTGCTGTGGCAACATGTGCGCGTATTAAAGATGGTTGGTTTTTTCATGAATGCACTATTGCTAAGTAGATATGGGAGAGCTGGCTAGCTGCTGTCATGGAACAAGTTGAATTCCTTTTGATTGTTGTGATATCGTTACTTACGGTACGGTAAATGAGAATTGAAACCATTTCGATTCTTTACTTTCGCGAGTTTACTATAATGTGGATTTTGAAAATTATTGAACTCAATTGTCTTTCATGAAATACACGCAGTAAAAAACAGTGCATATTCCACGATAATATACACAATCGATTACTTATGTTAATGAATTTGATAATATACCAATTCCTTCTTATCATCTCCCGATTGATGATTTTCATCGTTAAAAAAGAAATCGAGTCTTCAACGAGAGAGAAACTTACCTATACCTGAGATGTCACTGTGTTCCATCCTAATCATGCACGGTCATGTGTTTTAATTTTCTTGCATGGTATAATTTGTATGCTTGATTGAACCATATGATTTGCATGCATAAATCATAAATATTAAGTTTGCATTTGTAGACTTGTACAGTACTAGAGTTAAATTCACCTCCAGAATCAACGGGATAAATCTCATATTCTTAACAGTAAAGTAAAACAGAAACATTATAATTTGGTCTGTAATATTGAATGCCACGTTGGCATTACTGGTGGTAAGTAAGGTGGGCAGTTGGGAGTAGAATATTATGAGGCAAGAATAACAAATGAAGTGCACAGAATTGCTTTAATAATAGTGGGACTGTAACTTCGTGTAGTACGTTATGGGCCATCCAGTCCCACAAAAATGGAACTTGATCTCAGCACCGCAAAATCGAACCTAAAGAGTTTGGATGATGCTGCATTTGGTCCATGATTAATATTTTTTATCACGGATTTGAGTTGTGAAAACAATCTTTTTGTAAAGCGAGAGTAAGGTTACATATCATAAACGTTCTTTTCTTGACTCTCGCAAAGCAGGGAGCCTTATTGATTTAAGATCGCCCCTTTAAACAGTTAATAAGTTAGATAATCTAGGTAATCATATATATTCAAAGAGAATGACTTGTATATTATGAAAATGTTACTGTAATAGTATTCTAAATCAATCAAATATTGTTAAATGAGAAAATCAAATTGCAGAACAATACTGTAATTAATTTAAAATACCGTCATAGTAATCTGACTGTAATTTAACCATTGTAACCTTATAGGTGTAATAGTAATCTGGCTGTAATTTAGCTGTTGTAACCTTATAGGCGTAAGTTTTTGGAACATAGGGAAGGATGGCGAAGGCTTTTCCATGCATTGGTATCCAACTTCTGTGAATTTCGATAATCTAGTCAAATACTGCCATTCTACAAAGCTGGCTCCTCTAGTGGGGAGCATGAAAGAAATTGATGCCCTTGTCCCAATTTTCAAACAATTGTGCGTGTCGTGTAGGTTTATTCTAACTTTAACGTCGTATCAAATTTCCAAGACATTGCAGAATCTTAATTGAGGTTAAATTATGTTGTGCAAAACTAACATCTAGTAATTTGATCTTGTCCCCAGGAATTCATGTATATCATGTCAGACGAAATTATCAATGTTATGTCTTCTCTAATCATGAAGGGTTAACAGTATCCTTGATTATATATTAGTTCTCTAAAAATTAATATTTTAAATGCTATTTCAGCACTAAATTTTCATCTCCAACCATGCAAGGTTATATTATATTTTCCCTCATATTTTATTATTTTTGGGGGCCAAACTTAGTCTGCCGGAGCTACATGTTGCCTGGGTTGGGGCTAAACTTAGCATGATTTTTGTAGCCCAATTCCCTTTAGCCTTTTGATTGGAGGTTGATATTGTCAATTTTAGAGTTGAACACGACATATAGCCCTTGGTTAGAGATGGTCTGAATGTCACACTGCAAAGTAGTATTACTCATATGCTCATGTCATAACACATGGATTTGACTATTGCCACAAGTTCACTGCAATAGTCTGTTTCAAATTCTAACGCACGGATCGGTAACATTGCGTGATAATGTGTATGTAAAAGATTTCTCAAATGTAACCAAAAAGATCATTAGTCGTTGTAATTAATTTTATTGGCAAATGATTTTTGTTTGTTTATATATATCAAAGAACAAGAAGAAGAAAAAATTATTTGAAGGGCATCTATCTATTTGAAGCAAACAAAATTCAATTATTGTTCTTGGTGTGGAAACTATCCATTTGAAGCAAACAAAATTCAATTATTGTTCTTGGTGTGGAAAAAAGGATGAGGTTGGATGGGGAGCAAATATGTATGACAACTCAATGGCACTGGTCAGTCCATCTCAAAGGAGAAAAAGGTACATTAAATCCTTCGTTTTTTTTTTTTTTTTGGGAAAATTACATTAAATCCTTTGTTCTGAGAGCAGAGTAAATACACACATGCGGGTCAGAAAGTGCCCAGCTTTTTATGTTTGTGGAGGGAAGAAAATTTTGGAAACCCCATCACTACGGCAAGCTCAGCCACCCACTTGGCCGTTTAATTTCGATGGTGATCTCTATAAAGGTGGTTGCTAACTTGCTGCATCTGCATGCAGTGGTTACTACAGCGGTCGCGGTGGACCGGTGGTGTTAAATTTACCAGCAATGCTGGTGGCAGTAAATGCTGTACAAAAAAGAAGAGAAAAAGCAGTGTTCAAGTTCAACCACCAACGAGGTTAAAATCATCCATGAAGTTACCTTACTTTTTAATTAACCGGGTAGGTTTAGGTTTAGCCGCTTAAACTGATAATTGAAGGTAGGAGAAGCTGTTTTGTTGACTTGATTAAGAGCTCCTACTACATAAGTTGATAATTAATTAGACCAAATGCACAAGGTGATGTGTATATATAGCTTAGGCTTTAGAGGTTGATATACAAGTGGAGTGGTAATTGAAAAAATGACGATTTAGATAGTTGAAATACAGTGCGGAGATAGCCCTGCAAAATATCGCTTAAACGAACTTATTTGATATAACCTCCATGGAAGGGAACTCTATATTGTACATAACACAAAATGCTCCATCGACAACAGGTTACAGATGGCACCAGTGATCACTATCACAGATGAAAGGAATGCCATGATCATCGTCGATTCACCACCGTTACAGGTAACAATGGCGCTATATATGGTTTTACTTGTGTACCCTTTTGGTCCCGTTTCTAAAACCATAAATATTTGCCCCATATATTTACTGCTCCCAACGTCTCTATTTTTCTTCTTCTTCCAGCATTCAAGGCTTATCCTTTTGGGGAAAAAAAATTATCGTCGTATAGGTTTGTGTAATTTGAGGACAGTTGATAAGGACAGATTTAGATGAGGTTCATAAATTGGGTTGGAACTTGGAATCGGAATGTCATAAATTTACATGAATGTTATATAGACACAGAATAGAGGAGTGGTAATATACGTGAAGATGCTTCCGGCTCGCTTAGAGAAAATATGTCTTATCGCCAATTGTATACAATCATTCATTACGGAGCCTTTGAGTCTTGACGTTCGTCCCTTTACTTCAAGGGCATCCTTCAAGACTTAAAAACTTGTGAGTATTAAACTTTCAATTTCATGGCCTTAAATATGTTGGGAGTATAAAACAAATTTTCACATTTTTACTTTGTTGTCTGTAAGATTTGTACTCTTAAATTTGTAGGAACAAGTGATATCCAATGCATCTAGAATTAATGTCACATAAAGGACAATAAGAAAAGAGCCGGGTACAGTTTTTCAACTTAAAATCCACAATAGAAATCTTTCAAATTTTGATAGTTTGGTTCGTTGCCGGCAAATTTGTGAGAAAATAGATAAATGAAAATTTGCAGATGTGAGTTAAGCCGGTTCTTAGCCAATTTGACCATGTTGATCAACGGATTCCATTCAAGCTCATCGATCCACGGCAACCAACGGATACCGATGGATGCTGTCGGCCCAAGGGCCCTTCTTGGACTCATCCTCATCCATGGGCCTTATGCATTTCCAAACCAAACTAGTGCATTTTGGCCCAGTCCCCATTCCAAGCTGCCAAACCCTATCACCTTTCTTCACTCTTTGTTTGGCCTCCAAGTATGCCAATTCATACCACAGCGAAGACGATGACTGGTTCCCAAATCTGTGCAGTGTCATCAGAGCAGCCTCCATTTCCCTATCCCCAAGCTTCAACCCTTTGGCCAGCTCGCTCACCAACTGCCTCCCAGAAGTCGGCAAACAAAAATGCTCGATCACAGTCTTGAAATTCGGCACGTAAATCTCTGTAGACTTGTCAATGTACCGCTTCCGGATTACTGAAACCCCATATCGAAATTTTTCCAAGAATGGCAAGATTGAAGAGCCGAGAACCATCACATTCCAACGAAGTAACTCTCCAGCCACCTGTGGTAAGGTATTAAATAACGATGTTAGCAGAAATTATTTGAGCTTTCAAACACACAAGTATTTGCAGCTATTCTTACAAGTGTCGCTATTTGTATCATGTTTATTAATCACATCGCTGATCACATTTATATAGATAATACGAACTGTTCTTAACTTATCAATGTGATCACGCAAGGATTATTGATACCAATGTCTGGAGAAACTATATGGAAATTTAAGGTAAAATCGAAAAAAATGTTGTATTCAGAAATAAATTGAAGAAATTTCGAGATTGCTATCGAAATTTCAGACCATGCCTCTAGAATATCTCGCTTTATGGTGACGCCAAGTTTTCCATTAGAGTCTTCTTCGCGTATGGTCGAAAGATAAGCCCTATCATCAAACGCTTTCTGGGTTCTTAGTGTCAGGAACAGTTCGTATTTCGAATTCATTTTTTCTTGTTTCTTGTTCGTAAGCAAGATTGCCGCGCTCCCCATTCGGAAGACGCAATTGAGGATCAACTTAGGCTGCTCGTGTCCTGCATACCAGCCCGTTGATAAAATCTCCGTGCTAAGAACAACGGCATAAGAATTCTTGTGAACTTTCAGAAGATTTTTAGCCAAATCAATGGCTAAAGCGCTTGCGCTGCACCCCATGCCAGAGAGACTGTAGCTCTTTACGTCGCTTCGCATCGAGTACTTGTTGATGACAATGGAGGCGAAAGAAGGAGAAGGACAGAAGCCGCTGCAGTTCACTATCAAAATGTCAATTTCTTGCGGAGAAAGGTTTGTTTTGGCCAAAAGATCATCCATGATGGGAAAGAGCACCATGTGGACTTCTTCGATGGATTCTTGGTGGTGGGACAATGGCGGAATGTGGTGTAGGGCTGGAGGAAGGTAGGTTTCTTGGCCGTGACCTGAAGAAGCGAGCACTTTCGCCATGAAAGCGAGGCTTTCCTTGTCGAAAGATTCGAACTTTGAGGCGTTTCCGAGGAATTTGGAGAAGGGAACAATGCAGGAGCTTGGTGGTTTTAAGCATGAAAAGTCCACCAAATAGACTTGAGTAGGGTTTGAGAAGAAGCAAGACTTGAGGGTCAAGAAAATGATCAGGCATGAGAGATGGAGGAAGTGGAAAATGGGTTCTCTTTTTTGCAGGACAATTAGGGTTTCCACTGAAGTTACAATTATGAGGAGCAAAAGTCTTTGAAGTTCCATGGGAGAAGAAAAAAGTACAGAGGAAGAAAATCAGAAGCGATTTGGTTGGAGTTGGGGGGTTGAGGGTTTGAACATAAAGTCTTTAGCCACAGAAGTGTATAAATATTAATGGAGAGTGCAAGAAAACTAAATGAGGGTTCTTGAATGGTGAGATGGAGTTGCAGGAGGCAGGTGAGGTTCATTGCATTGCAATAAAAACCAGAAGCACAGTTTCAATGGCCACACTTATGATAGTGGTGTTGTTGTCAAAATTTGCGCTTTTACCATGTGTCAGGAAAATTGCAGGATTTTGTGTAAGAGAATGGCCATTACCAAAACTTTTTGAATACTCCGAAGTACCGGATATGTTGATTTGATTTAGTATTTGAAAGTACAAATGCAATTAATTTAGAGAAGTGTTATTGACATTTCAAAAATTTTATTCTATATTTCTAATAAATGTATTTTTCTTTCTAAATATAGAAAGTTACGAGTGTAGAATTAAATTTTTAGAGTGCTAATAACAATTTCCTTAATTTAAATGAGCTTATAATTAAGATATCACAACGTAATTGCATATTACGTCTTTAACATCTATTTGATCTTGTGGATGATATTGTTTGACGAGAGAGACATTTTGACTACTTTTTGGACGTCTATTTGATCTTTCATAATGACATGATTCTAAAAAAGGGTGACATTCAAATGGTTTTATAAGGTCACTCTATAAATTATAGATTAGGTGCTTCTTTGACATCTATTTGACATTAATGAGGGAGAAATTTTGCTTTATCACGGTTATTTACAAATTATATGATATAAGAGACAAACACATAAAATACCTTAAAATTTGAGTTGAGATTCTTTTTGGATTTATGTAGTCGGAGTCTAAAGACTTGAAGTTTCGACCGTCAAAGAGAGAGAAAGAGAGATCTGCACCTCTGATTTGTGTGAGGTGGATTAGGAAAATGGGTTAATGAAAACTATAAAATTTAAAATGAATGGTCTAGATCTTTATATCCGTCAATTCCGGATCCAAAAGCGTCTCAATTTCTAGAATTGCTCCCTTCCATTCAATGGACATCATCTGTGAATTCATGTTCATCTATATTTTCGTTAAAGGTAGAAGAATTCAACGGTCAAATGAGGTTGATCACATGAAGGATCGATGTCTATCTGTTGTTGTATTATCAAGATAAGCTTTGGGGTGTAAACCATTGATCATGAATCATGATGTAGAAATGGGATTGCCACTTGTGGTGCATTTCACTTTATGCATTTATACCAATGTGGTGGTATGATATATAGTGACTTTGACTTATCACATCACCTTTTTGCTCTTGGAAATTGAAAATCTTCTAGATAATATTTTCAAATTTTTTTTATTATAAATGGTTCATAAAAGTTATTTTAATCAAAATAGTTTTTGAATTTCGCATAATTTTATATTTTGATCTTTGAGATTTGAGGGTATTTTTGTCGTTCTTCTTTATTTAACAAAGATTTTTTACGGATCAAAGTCAGTTATTATGCTAATCTTAATGTTCATTTTGGTTAAAAAGCCTTTATAAAATTGATCCGTCCAATTCATATTGTTTCTGAAATTAAAAATTAATCAATATAATCTCTGGATAGATGGTGAAAATCAATATTATTTTTTTGTTAAAACTTCTGTTCGTTTGTTGATGTACACATGAGGATTCTACATGGATTAAAAAAAATAAAAAATCAATTAATTTAAAATTTAAAAAATGATAACAAATAAATAAATAAATAAATAACATAAAAATAAGAAGAAGAAGAAGAAAAAAAAAAACTTCGTGAAAACGAGATCAAATCTTCTACAACCAAAATACTAGTAGCCTCTCTATAGCCTCAATAAGTATTTGAGTGAGGATTTGGCCTCCGTGAAAGCACCCAACTACAAAGTCATCATCTTTCCCGCCGCAAGCCACCATCTTCCCCACTCTGACCTCACCCAAATACCCCTAGCCCATCCACATTCCACCTCTGATACCACTGTTTTCAATCTCATCCCTTCACCGTCTATACGTCAGCTCCTCCCCTCCTCACTCTGGCCACACAGATACACCACCCCAATCCAGCCACACCAACGTCCATCTGACCCATCCATCAGCTCCTCCCCATTGGTGTCTGACACCAAACAACAACCGACATTCTCCCAGTACAGCCTCTCCCTCAATTTGAGACAGCATGCCAATCTGAACAAGAAATTTGCCAAGGTTCGACAAGCTTGGATGACATCCTCGACTCGGTCATTACAACAATGGTCAGGGTCGGCTTTGAGATTTCAGGAGTTCTAGGCGTGGCATTGTTAGGATGCCCTTAGTTTATAAGTCTTTCAATGTATAACGATCATATAATTTAACTTTTTTTATAATTAATTTTTAATTATATTATCATATCATCAATTATGAAAATTTAGATGGGAACAAAAAAAAATAACACACCAAACAAAATATTTCTACAACAATAAAATCTAAATTCATAATTTACCAAATTAAAAACGATAAACGTCATAGTTTCTATATTCTTACCTTGAATTGCAATCTTCTAAACCTAATGTTATATTTTAATTCGTCCCGTCCTTGTACAGAGAGATTTAGAATTTGAAAAAGAAAGTGAGAGAAAGAGAATTGTAGAGGAATGATGGTGAAAGCCTTGGAGAAGAAGCCAAGCTAAAAATATTACACGAGAAATACGTTCCTTTAAGTTGTTAAGCAAGGGTAGGTTTTTGTTTGTCTGGTAAAAAGAAAAAACCAGGACCGGCCAAGCAGATTCCTAAACTGGTATGCATGGTATGGGCTCATTTTCAAAACAGAGGAAGTATAAGAAGTCCACTACTCTACTTGTCAGCTTGTAATCAATTTTTTTTTCTACATTTACCATATATAGCATGTATCTTAAATTTGTTTTATGAATCCTTTCAACCTAAAAAAGTTCAAATTGTGGAAAAATTAGATTTCATCACTTATGAACCGTTCGTTTGATTAGATTATCTTATCTCAATCTCATTCGTTGAAAAATACAAATCCCTACTTTGCTATCTGAAATAATTTTATTTTCAAGTACAACACAACAATTTACCAAGTACCAATTGGTAAATTAATATCATACACTTTTAAAAAAAAATTATTTGAAAATTTCACCCACAAATGCCGATGAATGTTAAATCAATCTGCAATTTTAATTCTCATGGAATTTAAAACAATCATTAATCAGCCAAATTGCAATAAAAATATGTAAGAAAAAAGAATTAAAAAAAATTAAATAAAAGGAGAGTATAAGTGTATTTACAAGTGGAAAGAGAGTGATAGAATTTTGCTCACATGGGTTGCTACTTTTTTATGGGACCTACTGTTTTTTGGGCTAGATATAACCCAATTTTACGCTACTCAAGAAAGGAAATTGCTAACTCTAATGGTGAATCTACCCTTATTTTCCGGTTCATTAAAGATAAAATTTTCACTAAAACTTGAAATGTAGTAATCTCGTAAAGGATAAAGGCCCTATTAAAAATGCTTTTAGGGCCGATCGTGGAGATGGCCTTTCGTTGACGATGATCTCCTTTTGCCGATGGGTTCCACATTCCTCTTCTTGGCATTGAGTATTCTTCTTGCTATTGTGAAAACGCAGGCGCATCTCGTATTATTTTTTTAAATTTAGTTTTAACGATTTTAAATTATTTTTTTAAGAAATGTTAAGGAGAGTATTTCAAAAGTAGGATCTTTATAAACTCTTTGCTACCTTACAATTTAACGTTAATTCTTATGCCAATAGTATAAAACATTGTGCCACAAACATATGACAAAAAATTTATGAAAAGTCTCACTTTTGAGAGAGTATTCTTGGCATTTCTTTTACTATTTATATAGTTTAAAATGTATCCATGTGTCACTCAATACTACAATCTGTTGGTATTCCTCTTCACTTGGAAGTGAGAGGTCTTATGTTCGAATCTCTTGAACGACGAATTCGATACTAAATTAGGTTGCTCATTCTGTGGTTTAACCGAACTCACCCTCCTCTTAGTGTAAATATCGATGTACTCCAAAAAAATAATATCCATGTGGAATCCGTGAACGATTGCATCACATAACAACAATTGCAAAGATAAAGTGAAGAAAACAAAACTTGATGCAGAAAAAGGTTGGTTGGTGTCATGCATGTTTGGCTTTCTTTATTTGGGAGAATATTCTTTTAGGTTTTATATATGTGTTTGGTCCCCCATTCCCACCTATAAAAATTCATCTTCCTTTAACAATTAGCAGTACTTGTTGTTGCTTTGGCATTGCTCCATCAAGATAATTTCGATCTCTCCATGCTTGGTCCTCGCTACATCCTTTTTAGATGTGTTCATCTGTTTAGAAATGATTTAATTTCTTGGATACTTTCCCTTGATTTTTTCATTGATGTATGCTTGTTTAGTTGTTTTCATTTGGTTGGTTTTTTTTTTTTTTTTTTGAACAAACATTAGTATTTACACTAAGGGGAAGAGGTAGGCTTAGCCTCATAATGGGCTAACAATAATGTGGTTCAAAGTTCAAATTCGTCTTTGACGATAATCAAACCTAAAACCTCTCATTTATAAGAATCGAACCTAAAACCTCTCACTTATAAGTAAAGAGGAATATCACTAGACCGTAGTACTAAGTTGCTTGGTTGGGTTTCTTTAGATTGTTTTCTTTTTTCAACTTCGAAAATAATAGCAAGTTTGGGTTGAGCTAAGTTGACTATAGATTAAAACAATGTATTCTTCATGCACTCGAGTTTGAATCCCCCTCTTCATAATTTAAATTAAATTATAAAACAGCTCGAATAGAAAAGGAACTCATAAAATAGTAAATACTCTAGCAATTATAATGTATATGCAAGAATTTCTTTTTCGGTAACCAAAACTTTAGAAAAAGGGGAGGCTACCTCATCCCAGGCATGGACGGAGGCACCTTATATTCGTTGGGGGCAAATGCCCCCACTCACATTGATCTTAAAAGAAAAAAGAGTACATGTAATATCAATTTCCACACATTCCCTTCTCTCCTTACAAATTCTTGTGCATTTCTAGCTATTGAGTTCCATATCTAAAAGAAAACCAATCGATAAAAATAAACAAAGGTGTGGTAGAAGGATAAAAAAGAGGTGTGTGGATATCATTAATTTCATTTCGCTTAATAAATTTTTGGTTTAATGCCCCGATTAAAAAAAATCTCTAGCTCCGTCCCTAATCCCATGATTAGGCATACCACAATCCTGTTTGAGGACTTACAGAGTGGGTCTTAGCCCCTATACATATAGTAGTGTTACACTTATCATCTATTTGTATCACCTCTTTAATAAAGGTAGATCCCACAACACATGTTGGTTTCATTTATATTAGAAAAATAGTAGAAATATATGGTAAAATAGCATTTTTGCTGTATATGCAAGAATTTGAACAAGAAACAAAACTAACACGGTGCAAACGAAGTAACATAAACCAAAGAAGATAAAAAAGAAAGAAAGAGTTAAGATGAATCCTATAGGCCAATTTCAACTTTTGGGTTTTATTGTGATTATAAAATTAAGCATGACTATAATTCCAGTCCTATTTAATTGGTGCTAAATTGACAACAAAGAAATGAACTCAAAGGGCCAAAGCCATTGTAATTATGGCTAAATTATGGTGCTCTTTGTGCGTAATCACATTTTTTCAGCTGTGCACTTTCACCTTCTCCAAGTTTGAGCAAGTCCCAACACCTCCACTGCCAATCCTACCCCTTCCCACATACCTCCAGCTCAAATGGCAGCAAAGGGAGATCATCATGTTCCTCCACTTCGGAGTGAACACGTTCACTGGCTTCGAGCGGGGAACGGGGCACGAAAGCCCCGGAATATTCAACCCAGTCGGTCTCGACGCCAACCAATGGGCCAAAACAGCGTCGGACGCCGGCATATCACTGATGATACTGACTGCCAAACACCACGATGGGTTTTGCTTGTGGCCTTCTAAGTACACGGATCACTCCGTGGCATATAGTCCTTGGAGAAATGGTCACGGGGATGTTGTGCATGAGCTGGTTGATGCAGCCAATCGCCGTGGGATTGATGTAGGGTTCTATCTCTCACCGTGGGATAGACATGATCAGAGATACGGGCATGAGATTGCCTACAACCAATACTACTTAGCTCAACTGCAAGAGCTTCTCAATAGGTAAGGCCCCCGATCCGATGCATTTATCAATTGATCTAACTCACGTCTGATACAAAATATTAACTTTAATGAGTAGTAAACGTTTATTGATTTGTTTTTGTTGTTGATAGATATGGGGGTGTGAAAGAAATTTGGTTTGATGGGTATAAGGGGAAGAGTGCACCAAACATGTCCTATTATTTCACAGATTGGTTCTCCATGGTGAAGGAGTTGCAGAGCTCCATTAACATATTTTCGGATGCGGGTCCGGATGCTAGATGGGTTGGAAATGAGGAAGGGTTTGCCGGGAGCACGTGTTGGTCCACCATTAATCGAACCTCACTATCAATTGGCAATGCAAGCATTGAAAAGTGGGTACCATTTTTTGCTTCTATTCAAGAAATTCACTTTTCTTCTCTCTGTAATAGATTCCATCATTAGGATAGATTGAGGGCTTGGATTTCTTTCTATATATGACTCATACGTTTTTAGGCGAAGCATGAACATACCGATATGGTCCCACTCATCTTGACAATTTTTTTCACGCAAAAAAATTTATTGTTATGCTTATGATTTTCAAGATTTTTCATAGGCTCAGGTAGAAGTGGAAAATAATACTGAAAATCTCAAACCATATCGAAACAGAACGGAAAAAAACCCAAACAAAAAATCCCAAAATTTTTTTATACCGAAACCAAACCGATCCCGAATTGTTCGGTATGGGATTGGTCTCACACTTTAAAATATTTTGGTATTATAATCCCGAACCGAACTTTAAAGTTTAAACCCTACACACACACACACACATTGAATATGTATGTGGCCTATTATATTATTAAATAACTCAAAGCACATGGGTGCAATATTGCTATCTACAAAAGTCAACATTCACTCACTCTCTCTCCCTCTCTCTCTCTCTCTCGAATTATCTCTATTTGCAACCCACAAAGGCAGAAGCCACCTTCCTTCAACTCAATCCAAACCAGAGCCGACACATCCCTACTCACTCTCTCTCATTTCTCATCTTTGTCCCTTCACTCAGTCTCAGATTCTCTCTATCTCTCTGTCTCTCCTCGAATTCAAAGCTCAGCAACCACCATCCTCAGTGTCTCACTTTGACAAACTTTCTCTGCTCCGGCCACCACCAAACCTCGCGGCTTCATCCACACCTCACTGCTTCATCCCCACCTCCGATTCTCTATGTGGGTTTTGAATAAGGTTAGGGTTTCGAATTGGGGGCTCGAATTGTGATGAACAGATTTTAGTGGATGTATTTGCAGAGAAAGTGGTTTATGGCTTAATTTCATTTACTTGGATGTTTGGATGGTCTATATTTTTATTCTCAAAGAAGTTAGCATCTTGGTTGGCTGCAATGTTTTATGATGATTTGTTGTGTGAATGTTGCAAGTTTCATGCTTTGGTTTCTTTTGAGATGATTGAATTATGCAGATGCAATTAGTTTCTGTAGATTGAATTGGATTGGGAATTTGGGTGTTTTAAGTTCTGCAGATGCATATCAGATACAATTGTAGCAGTCTGCCAGCAATTTTGTGTGAATTTTATTCGGGATTCCCAAAAATTTGGTTTGGGATTGGTTTTGAAATTGAGATTCTGAAAACATTGGTTTGAGAATCAGGACAAGAGTTTCAGTTTAGGATCTCATACCGAACCATCCCTAGGCTCAGGCTCCAAATTCGACGCTTTTACTTTAATTTTTTTATTGGGTTTGATTTGAGGTTGGTGGTTCCTATAAAGTTCAAGCAATCCGTTGCTTGTGAGCCTTTGAAAATGACTTTGGTCTTGGATCAGTGGAGGGAGAGAGGAAGAAAGTCAGAGAAGCTTGAAGTTTCGGTTTAAAAAAGAGGATGAGGAGAATGACACCATATCAGACCCAAATGACATTGGTCGGTTGCTCATCACACGACACAATAATTTTTGTAAGATCAAGAGAGCGTTTCAAATTGAAACATTTAGGCCCCTCCTAGACTAAAATTCTAGCTCCGCCACTGCATAATTGTAACTTGATTTAACTTAACGTGTAAACAAGAACATTGGTTGATGACTTGATGTTAATGTAGGAAAGTGATATTACCATCTAATTGATGTCTTGTAATTGAATGCAGTTATCTCAACAAGGGCGATCCAAAAGGGACGGATTGGTTGCCGGCAGAGTGCGACGTTTCGATCCGAAATGGATGGTTTTGGCATAAGTCAGAGTCACCGAAGAGGCTAAGCAAGCTACTTGAAATTTACTACAACTCGGTGGGGAGAAATAGTGTACTGCTACTCAATGTGCCTCCTAATTCGACTGGACTTATAGCCGACGAAGATGTTCGAAGACTGAGAGAATTCAGAAGTGCAATCGACACAATATTTTCAACCAATTTAGCAGAGAAATGTTCTATTGAAGTTAGCAGCCAAAGAGGAGGCAAGGGAGGAGGTTTTGGACCTGAAAATATGCTAGACAATGACCATTTGTGGACATATTGGGCTCCCACGGATGATGAAAAGGAGAACCATTGGATTGAATTTAGAAGTACAGGATTAGATGAAGGGCTGAGATTCAATGTGATTCGGATCCAGGAGGTGATCGGGCTTGGTCAGAGGATCAAACGGCACGTAATTTACGTGGACGGTAAGAGGGTGGCAAATGGAACCACAGTAGGGTACAAGAGGCTTCACAGACTTGAAGGGGGAGTTGTACATGGCAAAATTGTAAGAATAAAAATTGGAGATTCAAGGGGGCTGCCTTTAATTTCATCCATTGGCCTGTATTTTGATCCCTTTTGGCACCCAATTGGGCATCCATCTGATCAAAAAATAGGGTAATAAAAAAGTAAAATTGTGGGCTCTGAGAATTTCTCTTAATATTTTTTTGGCATATTTTTTGCTCTTTCTGCATTTATTGGAATACCTTATTCTCTGTTGTACCAGATAAAGGCAATAAAAAGGGCTCTGTTTTTTTATAGCCAACTGCCCATGCTCTACGTTTTCTGTAGACCAAGACAAAATTAAGGCATGTTTTAATTTGCAACCGTGATCGCTTCTTAAAGTTCATTTTGATTCCTCAACGCTACATAGGAAGAAATCACAATTTGATACATGCAAAAATATTTCGTTAAAAACATGCAAAGAAAAGCTTCTGCGCAGCTCTGATTAGTAAGTAGGACTGAATATTTTCAAAAAAGGAGCCAGTATTTTCCATTTTGGACGACATTATTGATGGATACACACTACCTTCAAGTTCCAATACCAAATGTGAGTTCAGTAATGATTACTTTATTAGACATATAATCAAGAAAACTTTGGTAGGAGTTGTTTACTAGGGAAAAATACAAGAGAGTTCCGTGTTTTTGTGACCCTAACCAAAATACAGGATGATTTGGTCGCAGGTGTCTCTACTTAAGTTTTTCTCCTAAAGACAAGACTTGAATGGGGCACATTCTTGGAAGGCATGTAAAGAAGAAAAGAAGGAAAACATTTGGTTATGCCATTGATGGTACCGTAAGTAAAATGTACACAAATTGTATAAGCTAACATACCCCAATCCCCATCAACATGGAGGGTGACCATCGTCCTGCAATTGACGCTTTCTCCTCACCAGTTAGCTTGAATATGAAGCTATCTAAACGCACGGCAGAAAATATCATCTCCCTTAAGTGAATTTGAACTAGCCTGCGTCGAATCACAAAATCTCTTCAGAATTTCGCATTTCTGTGGCAATAAAATTTGCAATGGATGTGAATGCAATCAATATTTTTTCTTGCCCGGAAGGCTGTGAATTTGAAAGGACTTTCTTGATGCAAATGGCCATTTTCGTCAAGCCATCCATCTGGCCGAAACACTTCTGCGCCATCACCCGGTAGATAATTTCGCCGAGCCATTCCCCCCTTTGACGTTAATTTCATCTGGCCAAGTATCATTAGGAAAACAAGTCTTTGCATCCTATGATAGCATCCTACAGTTGGCTGCAAGCTTTGTATTCCATGGTGAGCACAACACTGGAAGGAATTCATATTGGCTGGCCAAATTGCTGTGACAAATTATTAAGGATACATATCAGTAATACAGTTAGAAATTAGCAATACAGTTAGTAAGTTTATTAGTATTTGGTTAAAGTAGTTAGGATTTTTCTTATAAAAATAGAGTGTGTAATATTCATTCAGTAAGTCAATATAAATCATATTTCTCTCTTTAACCTTTCTCTTTCTAAGATCTCTATGTTCATCCTTATATTTATCGTTTCTTCTTGATTTTCTCTTCAATTTCCAAGCATTTCAACGTAGTTAACACAAATGACCTCATCCCATAAATATAGCTTGCAACAAGATAAAGTGAAATAATTTCGTGAGCAAATGAGGACAAATTTGGAGTACCGACGCTGGCTACCTGCCAAATAAAGTAGGAATCTATTGTGATGAATGCCTGAATTTTAGGGAGGAGGATTTTATCTTCCTAATCTCTCTTCTTATTTTTTATTCTACTTAAACGGTTACAATTAAGCTACATTAAAATTTTATATTGATTTTTACATAGAAGACAATAAGATATAAGAAAGAGTGTGAGAAAGAGATGAAGAATAAGAGATAAGAAAATCCTTCTCTAAATTTTAGAGTGTACCTCAAGAAAATTCCTCCAACTTAGTTCATTCCATAAGCAAACTTATAGTTCTCATCCGTACGAAATATTTCTTTCGTAAAGAGATAGACCTCCATATCCTCGTACTGAATTTTCATCTCTCACATTACAGTAACGTTTTTATTATTTTTTAATTTAACTTTAATGATTTTAAATTATTTTTTTAGAAATATTTAGGAGACTCTCTCAAAAGTAGAACTCTCTATGAACCTCTACTATTTCATAGGTTTAACTTTAGCATCAATGCATGTGCGAACATTATAAAATATTGTCCTAAAAACATGAGATGGAAGAGAATTCATCGAGAGTCCCAGTTCTAAAAAAGTCTTCTTTGCATTTCTTTTACTTTTTATGGGAACTGTTATTAGCACTCCAAAAATCTTATTTTACACTTCTCACAAGTGCATTTTTCTTCTTAATTATAGAAAGTTTGAAGTGCAAAATGAGATTTTTGGAGTACCAATAATAATTCTCATTTTTATATAGTTTTGAAAATTTATCCATGTAGCACTATTTAATTAGACTCCCAGGTCTCACATATGTTCCACATAAACCACTAATAGAAGTTTTGACAAAATTGTAACAGAATGACGACATTGATTAGCGACATTCATATTCAAGAACTACAATGATTAATTTTAAATTTTTAAAAATTATCTTAATTAAAATGTGTCAATTTTTAGAGATTATCTGTGATAAATATCCTTTTTAAAGTATGACAATTCTTTTAGCCCAAAAGTTTGATGTTGAGAGTCTTGATACCTAACAATTTTTTATTTTGTAACCCTTCTCCTCTGATTTTACTTCTGTTTTTTAATTTCTTATAAGGATAAAATTGGAAAAAAAACGGAGAAGAAATTCTTATTGTTGCATGATGGGCTTAGTTGCTCTCTCCCTTGGTAAATACAATTAGTGGGTAAGAAAGTTAGGCCCTTAAGATGATTCATATTAGCCCAAGGTTTATGGTCTGGCCTGCTAGAGGTCAATTTCACACATGACATTGCATGGGAAATTTTTTTGGTAGAAACTTTCCTATCACGTTATTTGTGAGCCCAAAACGCGCATATGGAGATATCCTGCATTCCGATCCTCTAACATGGGTTGTTACAAAATCTGAATGCGGGAATCTCTCTATATGTGTATCTTGAATGAGTGAGTGATCTGGTACAAAAATCCCTATCCAAAAATCTCTTTTTCATTGCTTTTGTAGTTTTATTTTTGTTTTGAATTAGTTGGAGGAACATGGTTGTGGTTGTGTCTTTATTTTATGTGTAGCCGAAGCATATGAAACCTTACAAAATCTCACCTAATTATAGTGACAGATTGTCCTTGACGATCCACAACATAACCCCATTATGTGGCCTTCATAGTATTTTAAATATTTAAGCATGTTTCATGGTATGCATTGCGTACATCAATATTCTCCACTAAAGCGTCCATATTTTTCTTCTAGAAAGACAGTCACTGTGAGAGATTTCCTCACCCCTCCAAAGTCAAAAACCCATGTAATGGAGATGTTCTGTTTTGCAATATTGTTTCCGTCGCGACACTTTTTTGATAACTACTTGTCGAAATTTCAAAATATGAACTACTTATCTAATAAACGCTTGTTATGATAAATTGGTGATGGAGAAATTTATCCATACAACGATCCTTCGCCTATGCACTCGGACCGAAAGGCAAGAAATCCGTGAACGACTGCATCACATGCAACAACAATTGCAAAGATAAAGTGAAGAAAACAAAAATTCATGCAGAAAAAGGTTGCTTGGTGTCATGCATGTTTGGCTTTATTTATTGGGAGAATATTCTCTTACATTACATGTGTTTGGTCCCTCTATTCCCACTTCTAAATAATTCACTTTTCGTGAAGAATTATTAGTTGTTGTTGTTGCTTTCGCATTTCTCCATCAATCTCTCCATGCTTGGTCCTCATCTACATCCTTTTTAAATGTGTTCATCTGTTTATAAATGATTTTCTCGGATATTTTCCCTTGATGTTTTTTATTGATGTATGCTTGTTTAGTTGTTTTCATTTGGTTGGGTTTGTTTAGATTGTTTTCACTTTTTAACTTTGAAAATAACAGCAAGTTTGAGCTGAGCTAAGTTGGCTAGACCAAAACAATGTATTCACATGCGCTCAAGTTCGAATCTCTCTCTTCATAGTTTAAATTGAATTAGAAAACTGCTCGAATAGAAAAAGAAACCTTAAATAGTAAATACTCTAGCAATTATAATGTACATGCAAGAGTTTCAACAAGAAACAAAACCAAAATTGTGCAAATTAAGTAACATAAACCCAAAAAGATATAAATAAAAGAAAAAGAAGTGAGATAAGCCCTATGAGGCCAATTTCAACATCTGGGATTTATTGTGGTTACAAAATTTCCAGTCCTATTTAAACGGTGCTAAATAGACAACAAAGAAAAGAACTCAACAGGCCAAGGCCATTATAATTATGGCTAAAATATGGTGCTCTTTGTGGATAATCACATGCCTTCAACTGTGCACTATCACCTTCTCCAAGCTTGAGCAAGTCCCAACACCTCCACTGCCAATCCTGCCCCTTCCCACATACGCCCAGCTCAAATGGCAGCAAAGGGAGATCATCATGTTCCTCCACTTCGGAGTGAACACATTCACCAACTCCGAATGGGGAACGGGGCACGAAAGCCCGGAATATTCAACCCAGTCGGTCTTGACGCCAACCAATGGGCCAGAACAGCGTCGGACTCCGGCATATCACTGATGATACTGACTGCCAAACACCACGATGGGTTTTGCTTATGGCCTTCGAAGTACACGGATCACTCCGTGGCAAATAGTCCTTGGCGAAATGGTCACGGGGATGTTGTACATGAGCTGGTTGATGCAGCAAATCCCCGTGGGATTGATGTAGGGCTCTATCTCTCACCGTGGGATAGACATGATCGGAGATACGGGCATGAGATTGCCTACAACCAGTACTACTTAGCTCAACTGCAAGAGCTCCTAAGCAGGTAAGGCCCCAGCTGCATTGATCAACTGATGTAACTCACATCTTTTACAGAATATTAACTTTAATAGTTAAGAATACTAAACTTCTATTGATTTTTGTTTTTGTTGTTGATAGGTATGGGGGTGTGAAAGAGATTTGGTTTGATGGGAATAAGGGGAAGAATGCACCAAACATGTCCTATTATTTCACAGATTGGTTCTCCATGGTGAAGGAGTTGCAGAGCTCCATTAACATATTTTCGGATGCTGGTCCGGATGTTAGATGGGTTGGAAATGAGCAAGGGTTTGCCGGGAGTACGTGTTGGTCCACCATTAATCGGACCTCACTATCAATTGGCAATGCAAGCATTGAAGAGTGAGTACCATTTTTTTTTAATTTCTAGTTCACGGAAATTCACTTTTCTTCTCTTTGTAATAAGATCCCATCATTTTGGTTTATCTTGTTTTATATTTGTATTTTTTCCAGACCATGCAATATTCTGAACAACTCTAGTTTACGAAAAAGTAGATGTACTCGAATCCAAGACGACTGATACGCTGTCTTAGTCAACTGTCCTAACCCGCACCTGTCTTTTGGTTTTGTTTAAGGTGGAAGAGTTTAGGCTGGCGAGCACTGCCTAACTTACTAGCTTAATCCACCTCTGTCATTTAATTTTTGTTTAAGATGGAGTGTTTTTTAGATTGCCAAACTCTTAGCATTAAAGATTAATTTAAGTTTTAGCTAGTTTAGTGATGGATGGTAGAGTTACAAGTTAGAATTAGGGTAGATTCAGGATTCGATTCATTTCGATATACCTCATAACTGTAGCGCATTTGGCTTAACGTGTATACAGGGACACCGGTTGATTAATTGATGTTCTCTTAAATCTTAATCTACCACCTCACTGATGTCTTGTAATTGAATGCAGTTATCTCAACAAGGGCGATCCAAAAGGGACGGATTGGTTGCCGGCAGAGTGCGACGTTTCGATCCGAGATGGATGGTTTTGGCATAAATCAGAGTCACCCAAGAGGCTAAGCAAGCTACTTGAAATTTACTACAACTCGGTGGGGAGAAATTGTGTGCTGCTACTCAATGTGCCTCCTAATCCGACTGGTCTCATAGCCAACGAAGATGTTAAAAGACTAAGAGAATTCAGAAGTGCAATCGACACAATATTTTCTACCAATTTAGCCGAGAAATGTTCTATTAAAGTTAGTAGCCAAAGAGGAGGCAAAGGAGGAGGTTTTGGACCTGAAAATATGCTAGACAATGACCATTTGTGGACATATTGGGCTCCAAGGGATGATGGAAAGGAGAACCATTGGATTGAATTTAGAAGCACAGGATCAGATGAAGGGCTGAGATTCAATGTGATTCGGATCCAGGAGGCGATCGGGCTTGGTCAGAGGATCAAACGGCACGATATTTACGTGGACGGTAAAAGAGTGGCAAATGGAACCACAGTAGGGCACAAGAGGCTTCACAGACTTGGAGGGGGAGCTGTAAATGGCAAAATTGTAAGAATAAAAATTGGAGATTCAAGGGGGCTGCCCTTAATTTCTTCCATTGGCCTGCATTTTGATCCCTTTTGGCACCCAATTGGGCAGCCATCGCAATAAAAATAGGGCCAAAACAATAAAAAATAAAATTGTAGGCTCTGAGAATTTCCTTTCGTTTTTTTATGCCTTTTCTGCATCTGTTGTCTGAAAGGGCTCTGTTTTTTTATAGCCAGCTGACCGGACTAGGATTTTCTTCTCTGCTGTTTCTATTCCCTTTCATTCCCTCTTTTCATATTCTCTTATTTTATCTTTCTCTTGTTATGAAAAATTAATATAAGATGTTGACGTGGCTCAACCGTGACCGTTCAAATAGAAGGGAAGGGAAAAAAAGAAAGGAGAGAATCCTACTCCCAATGGACCATGCTCTGCGTTTTCTGTAGACCAAGACAAAATTAAGGCACGTTTTCCAACAGTAATCGACTTCCTAAGTTCGTTTTGATTCCTTAATGACACATACGAAGAAATCACAGTTTGACACAGGCAAAAATATCATTCTACACTCCAAATTTTTTATATTAAAAAAGCAAAATACACTTGTGAAGAGTGTATAATGATTTTTGAAATGTCAATAACATTTCTCGAAAACAATAAAGAAAAGCTTGTGCGCAAGTCTCAAGTTGTGGTTAGTAGTTGAGCTTTTTTTTGTCAAAGGTTCAATTATTAGTAGTTAAGCAGGACCGAATACTTTCAAAAAAGGAGCCCGTATTTTCCATTTTGGACGACATTATTGATGGAGACGCATTACCTGCAACCTACAATACCGAATGCGAGTTCGGTAATGATTACTTTCTTAGAAATATAGTCAGAAACTTCGGTTGGGCTCGTTTACAAGGATAGGTTTCACCGCATGAGATAAAAAAGTTGTGTTTAACTTTTTGTGATGATTTGGTCGGGGTGTCCTATCCAAGTTTTTCTCTACGACTTGAATGAGGCATGTTCTTAAAAGGCGAGTATAGAAGTAAAGAAGGAAACATTTGCTTATGCCATTGACGATACCATAAGTAAAGTGTACATAAATTGTATAGTGATGACACTGATGAGGAGCAAGTGAGCAACACACTGCATACAGTAGAGTTAAGTAGTAAACTAAATACCACAATCTTTTAGAAGAATGCACATAAAGGCCCCCATCAACGTGCAGGGTGACCATCGTCCTGCAGTTGACGCTTTCTCCTCATCACTTAGCTTGAATATGAAGCTGTCTAAACGCACAGCAGAAAATATCTTCATCTCCCTATAACTGAATTTCTTTCGAATACAGATTCTTGAACTCTCCGGCGTAGAATCACAAAATCTCTTAGTATTTTGCATTCCTGTGTTCAAAGGATGTGCGATGGATATGAATGCAATCAATATTTTCCTTCTTACTTGGAAGGCTGTGAATTTGAAAGGGCTTTCTTGATGCAAATGGCCATCTTCGTTGAGCCATCTATCTGGCCGGAACCACTTCTGCATCATCACCCAATAGATATTTCGTTGAGCCATCCCCCCTTTTGACACTAAATCCATCTGACCAAGTATCATCCGACAAGTCTTCGCATCCTATGATAGCATCCGACAGTTGGCTGCAAGCTTTGTATTCCATGGTGAGCACAACACACATTGGCTGGCCAAATTGCTGTGGCACATGCCCTCACCCCATAACTATTGCTTGGCAACAAGATACAATGAAATAATTTCATGAGCAACTGAGGACAAATTTCGAGTTCAGATTTTGGCTACCTGCCAAATAAAGTAAGAATCACGTGGTCATTAAGGCCTGAATAGCGTACCTCGGGAAAATTCTTCCAGCAACTGAGTTCAATCCATAAGCAAAATTATAGTTCTCATGCGTAAGAAAGATTTCTTTGGTAAACAAATAGACCACCATGTACTGAATTTTTATCTCTCATTACAGTGATTCCCTGAAGAATGTGTCTTTGTCTCTAGATATATCGTTATTCAACTGATTCAAGATCCACAATAATCCCTCCATTTCGACGTTTGGTGATCCTCTCACGGAGAATTCAAGAACAAACCCATTGATTTCAATCATGCTACAGCCCGGGACTTCCTTTTTTATACCTCTTTCTTTCATTAATGACTTGATTCTCTTTACGTCATTAAATCTACAAGCTTTGGCATATATATCACACAAGTTCACATAAAAAGCATGGTTCAGAGGCTCCAAATCAATTAAATACTGTGCCACCCTTGCTCCTAACTCCACCTTTCCATGTATTTGACAGCCTCCAAGTAATGCACCCCAAACAAATGTGTCTGGTTTCATTGGCATACTTCTTATACACTGTTCTGCCTCTTCAATCAGCCCGGCACGGCTGAGTATATCAACCATGCAAGCATAGTGATAGAGCTGTGGTTCAATTAAGTAAACATGCTTCATTGCATCAAAACACCAGCGACCTTTCTCTACAAAACCAGAATGAGCACAAGCTGAAAATAGCGCAACAAATGTCACATGGTTCGGCTTCACCCCAGTCGTTTCCATCTGTTTAAAAAGACCAAAAGCCTCATTACCAAACCCATGGAGAGCCATCACTGAAATCATAGCTGTCCATGCCAGGGTATCCTTCTTTGGCATTTCCTGGAATACCTCATATGCTTTGTCCACACATCCACACTTACCATACATGTCAACCAGTGCTGTCCCGATAACCACATCACTGTCCAAACCACTTCTCCTCAGATACCCGTGAACCCATATCCCATGATCAATTGCACCAAGATGAGCACAGGCTGCTAGTACACTAGCAACTGTAATCTTATCCGGTCTAACTATATCACCACCGGTGATCTGCATTTCATGAAAAAGTTCCAAGGCCTCCTTTGGTCGTCCACCTTGAACAAACCCTGTGATCACGGAATTCCAAGTAAAAATGCTTCTCTTCTTCATCTTCCGAAACAGCTTCAATGCCTCATCAAGACTCCCACTTTTCAAATACCCCTTAATCATCGAGTTCCAAGAGACAACATCCCTCCCCGGCGTTTCATCAAACAGTTTACGTGCACTACTCAAAAACCCGCATGCAGAATACATACTCATCAAAGAATTCTGAACAAAAACATCACTGTCCAACCCATACTTAACGGCTTGACCATGGATGCTCCTTCCTGCGCTGCCATCAACCCTGCTCGTGCATTCTTTCACAAGGAACGGAAAAGAGAGACAATTCGGCGAAATCCCATCACAGAGCATCTGCTTATACAGCAACAAGGACCCAAAAGAAAGAGCTTCATCCCTGCAGCCGATCTTTCTACACGCATATGCTCTGATCATGACGTTATACACATAGAGATTCGGGTTCTCTATGGCTCGAAAAACATCGATGGCGTAGCCGTGAGAACCCGAATCAGAAATGGCTGAGAAGAAAAGGAGACGAGTAATGAGAAAATTTTGGTCATCTTTGGGTAAAAGTGGAGACTTTATGATTTGGGTATGGATTTGTTTAAGTTCTCTCATGTTCTTGCATTCATGGAGCAAGTGTAGTAGTGTGCTCCTAGCACTTGCCATTTGGGTTTCAATCATCCTCTCTAAATACGGACAGTTTTAAATTTGGGCGCGAGGCTCTTCTTGTGTTAACATGCTTTTTCTGAATAAAAAAAGGGAAGCAGTGGCGGGCCTACGATTTGAACTGGGGGTTCCTATTGTCAAAAAACAAAGTTTTTTTAGATAAGAACAGAGCACGAAGTGCGTAAAAAAAATAAAATAAAAAATGAAAGTTTATTCACTTAGTGAGTTTGTTATGCATATGTCAACAGATGTCGGCATATGGTGAAGAAATTTAATGAGTTATATAGAGAACGTGTCAAGTACTATCAACGCAACATGTCGAGATATCCATTGCATGTAGGGGTGGGCACGGTGCGGTTCGGTGCGGTTCCACCCCTAAATTAGAACCGAAACCGAAATATATTAACGGTTCGATTCGGTGCGGTTCCACTTAAATTTATTACTAGAACATTACGGTTCGGTCTACACCGGTTCCGATTCGGTTCTTTCCGGTTTACGGTTCCAAATAATAAATTATTTGAACACCAAATCATTAAGCATTCAAATACATCTTCTAAAACTAATTACATAAAGTTGCATACAACACATCTTTTTTAATGCAAATGTCTTTGTTAGTGGCACCAAGTCAACAAAAAGAGACAACTAAAATACATATGCACTGGTCAATCAGTCAACAAACAAAAATATGATGAAGCAAATTGCAAGTTTTCAGACTTCAGAGAGCAAGCAAGAAGCAGCAGCTCCTGTACACAATTTTTCAACCTATTATACCATGACATGTGTGTGTATATATAATTTATTTATTTATTATTAATAAAACGGTTCGGTTCGGTTCGGCCGGTTCTTGGTCATTCGAAACCGAAATCGGAACCGGTTTGAACGGTTCGGTTCGGTTCAGTTTTTCACTCAAAGTTGACTTTTCCGGTCAACACGGTTTTTTTGCATGTATTACATCAAACTTTTAGTATGCACAAAAGGGACGCGTACCAAACATTAGGAGGGTCCTAAGAAGACCTTCACATGTATATTTTCAGACTTAAGTGGTCTTGGGACCACCTTGGTCCCTATTTCCATCCAACCCTGCATAGAAGTGTTGTAGCCTATTTTATCTGACAATGGTGAGGGGATCGGCGGCAAGGAGAAGAGAGAGTGAGAGAGATGTGTTTGTAGAATTGTAGGGGAATGTGTGTGTTATCCCTCCCACATAGAGCCTTCATTTATAGTAGTAAAAGGAAATAAGATAATCTTTCATCCCCAAGGAATACAATATGTAATAGGAAAGGATAACTAGAATCCAATCTAATTTAGGATTTACACTATCACACTTAAACTAGGAAAGTTTACAACACTCCCCCTTGAGTGTGTAAATACTCAAGGTAGATTTAGCATCATGCAGAAGTTAAGGAAGTTGACTCGTCGACACTGATTCTAAGGAACAACGCTTATTCTCAATAAGGTAGAAACTTGCATAAGTAAATGAGTCTCACTTAAAAATCCTAAGGCTATGACAAAAACCCGAGCAGAGACAAAATCCATTAGTTTAAGGAAAATGCGTGAGAAATGCAAAGTCAAAAGAAACGTCTACCAGACGTCATCAAGGATATGACCAGCCTAAGGTTGGTGCCTCGTTAAAACGTAGTTAGTTAGCAAGAATCCAGTGGGAAAAATGCTTCTAATCGTAGGGGAAAAGAGTACATTAAGATCAAGCAAGTATCTTCAGGATACTTCCCCTGAGTTTGACACAGTTCCAAAGAGAAATAACAATGTTACAACTTAGAAAGTTTACGTATACCAATACCATGAACAAGCTTCTGAAACGTCGTCTTCAGCAGTGATTTGGTGAAGAGGTCCGCCATATTGTCTTGTGAACAGATTTGTGTGACTTCAATCTTCTGATACTCTTGTTGTTGATGTGAAAAGAAAAACTTCGGCTCAATGTGCTTGATGTTGTCTCATTTGATGTAACCCTTCTTGAGCTGTTCGATGCATATTGCGTTGTCTTCAAAGATTGTCGTCAGGACATCAACAGCGAGATAAAGATCACAGGAGCTTCGAATATGGCCCACTTACTGCTCTCAACCAAAAACATTCCTAAGTTGCTTCATATAAGGCAAGAATTTTAGCATGGTTAAACAAAGTGGCAACTAAGATCTGTTTAGTTTACCTCCAAGAGATTGCGGTGCTTCCAACAGTAAAGACATAACCCGTTTGAGAACGCGCCTTGTGCGGATCAGATAAGTATCCTGCGTCGATATAACCAACAAGGCGAGAATCAACTTGAGAAGCAGGAGGTGCAACATCACTTGATGATCCATAGGAATAAAACAAGCCCAAATCCGTAGTACCCTTAAGGTAATGAAAGATGTCTTTCACACCAGTCTAGTATCTGCGTGTAGGTGCATTATTGTATCTTGCCAAAAGATTAACAGCGAAAGAGATGTCGGGTTTAGTGCATTGAGCTAAGTACAATAAAGCACCTATCACACTTAGATAAGGAACTTCAGGCTCCAAAATCTCTTCATCATCCTCATTCGGACGGAAGGGATCTCATCTTGCATCTAGCAATCGAACAACCATAGAAGTACTCGAAGGCTTCGCTTTATCCTCATTAAAGTGGCACAACACCTTTTGGGTGTAGTTCGATTAATGTACTAGAATTTCATCCGAAAATGGCTTTATCTCGAGATCAAGACAGTATTGAGTCTTACTTAAATCTTTCATCTCAAATTCCGACTTCAGGAGTTCCGATAAGGTTCATGTCATCGACATATGCTGCAACAATGACAAATCCGAAATGTGACTTCTTAATGAACACACAAGGGCATAGTTCGTTGTTCACATATCCCTGACTAGTCAAATACTCACTCAGACAATTATACCACATTCTTCCAGATTCCTTTAAACCATAGAGTGAACGCCTCGGTCGAATTGAGAACGTGTTTTGGGGTTTGGAAATATTTGAACCAGTTAATGTAAGTTCTGAAGGAAAAATTTTGTCCTAGCTAAGAACATGTAAGAACATTTGAATACATATGCAAACTAATAACTCTTTAAAGTAGGCATGCATTCAAAAACAATTCATAAAACCCATGACTTTCAAAGCCTAGTATATGGTGAACCATAAGACTCTTTAACAAAATTAAAGAGAATAAGAATTTAGAGATTCTTTACCCTTGAAGCTCATCCTTGATTGCACAAGGGATTCACCCAAGTGGAGGGCCTTCAAGTCACCTCCTTGCTCCTTGAATCTTCCTTGTGATTTCCTCCCTTTTAGTGCTCCTTTTCTTCTTTGAGTATTTGAGGATTTGTTCTCCAAAACACCAAAAGTTTGGTGTCTCTAAGTCTCCACACCAAAGATGTTGTGTGAAGATGAAATGGATGACTTAGGTAAGAAAGATTGCTAGATGTTCCTCACCTAAGGTAATGAGAGAATAGGTTTCACCCAAATTCAATTAGAAACCCCTTAGGGTGAAATGGCTATAAAGATGTCTTTATACCACCTCACAATAGAGTGGCAAACTTGCAATTAAGCCAAGTTCACTACCCTTGAAGGTTATGGCCGGCCATATGTTGTATTTGGGCTTAATTGCCCATTTTGTTTTAGTTGTCATACAACTTCAACATAATGGGCCTTGTGGACCAAAACGTTTTTGTGCCCCGAAGCCCAAAACTAATTTAAACGCCCAATACGAACGTTTCGTATAATTAATTAACTATTTAATTAATCTTGACCATTCTTCAATTAAACCATTTAATTGCTTATCCATTTCATATAATTTCTTCACTTATATCTTTACTCGGTGTACGATCCATTAGGTTCCAATTAGCGAGGTAGTGGGCGATGTTACTCTTAACGATCGATTGTGAATTGAAACCACATTTCAATTCTCCCTTAAATTAGTGTTTGCTAATCTTTAGGGCTTCCACAAACCATGGGTGACGCCTAGCAGCATGTCATGGTTACCCAAGCTAAGTAGAAGTGGTTGGAGAACCTATCCAGTTACAACTACAATGCAATACGGTCCTTCTCTAATACAATACTCTTAATCACATTGTTTAAGTGATAGTTTGTTTCATGTCTACTATCCAATGTGATACTTCTCTATATGATTCAATTGAATAAGATTTGGAACATCTTCCTTAGTCATATTCATATGCTTTGGCCAAAGACTCTCGAATCATATCTTAGAGTATTCTCCTTCCATCATGGAAGGTTAGAGATCCCTTGTTGTACATTCATATGCCTACATGACTAGATAGCTTGACTCCAACAATGCCGTGGACACTCCAATGGAATGCCGTTGACATAATCAAAGATCAAGGACCTAACCATTAGACATCAATGATGCCTCAGGTCAAAGGACTACTTTGCATATTGCAACTATTGAGTTCTCACATGACATGTATGTTCGAACTCTTGTTTGATCGTTGTTCAGTGTACTCGATTACTCTTTCGAGCACCCATGTGTTTGCCTTAGTGTCCAACACCAAATGACTTGAGACTAGTTCATACTCACGCTTGAGTCGACATAACACATACTAACCTTAGCGGATTGTCAATGCCCAATTGGCAATCCTATGGCTAGGAACGTTTTAGGAATGAACATAAGAGAAAGGTCTCGTTAATTTAACTAACTTAAATCACTTGTCTCTTAGATCAAATACATTCCTTGGATTCCCTTATTGCTTAAACACAAGATACTATAAATAGTGATTAACAATAAGCTTTGCCCTTCTATTAAACATATAAAAGTTTAACACAATAAGTATTCCAAAAAGCTATTACATCAAATGAGTGGCTTTGTGGGCATACTTCCAACAAGTTCTTCAGGAACCTTCATATAAATTTTCGTATTAAGATCCCCATATAGATATGCAGTTACTACGTCCATCAGCTGTATACTCATTTTTTCGGAAACTACCAAACTGCTAAAGTAGCGAAAAGTAATCACATCCATAATGGGTGAATAAATTAAATTTTGTCATGGTTAATCCAGCGGCATTGTGAGAAGCCTTGTGCAACAAGACGAGCTTTGTAACGCACAATATCGTTCTTCTCATTACGCTTCCAAACAAAAATCCACTTGTAGCCAACGAGCTTCACATATGAAGGAGTAGGAGTTACAGGTCCAAACACCTTACGTTTCGCAAGTGAATTGAGTTCAACTTAGATTGCTTATTCCCAGTTTGACCAATCAGTTCTTCATCGACATTCATCAATGGAACGCGGTTCAATGTCATCGCTCAACAATATCTTAGTACCTACTACAAATGCTAATGCATCGTTGACAATCATCTCATTTCTACACCACACATCATCTAAGCTAACATAATATATCAGAATCTCACGATTCTTGAGAGGATGATTCGTCTCTTTAAGGATGTTTTCCATAATCTAGAATTTCCTCATGAGTTGGATATAATAAGTAAGCGATAGTCGGATTCACGGTAGGCTCTTCAGGACCTTATGCCGTGGATTTCCTCTTCCGAGGGTGTGAATCCTTTGAACCAAGGGGTCTACCACACTTTTGTATAGGGGCAGATGATTGGCTAGCCGCTAATGTACGTGGATCACTAAGATTGGTGTCCCGGGTTTCCAGGAAGGAAGTCTGTCGTACATTTGGTACATCCATCTTTGCATGTGTATTCGTAGCTGGAGTATGTGATCTTATCACACACGCTAGATCGGTGAAAGCATCTGGCATGCTTTGAGCTATGCTCTGGAGATCTAATATGCGATGCATTTCAGTTTCAGACTGAGCGGTGTGAGGATCTAAATGAGACAAAGTAGAGGTCATTCATAATAATTTGCGTCGTTTTTCAAGAACGTTGACGTTCTTATCTCCCTTTAACGATGAAAAGATTGTCTCATAGAAGTGACAATCTGCGAAACGAGTGGTAAACAGATCGTCTGTCAAACGTTCTAAGTGACGAATAATCAAAGGAAAATCATATCCGATATAAATTCCCATCATTCGCTGAGGCCCTATTTTTGTACGCAAGGGCGGCGAGATCGGCACATATACCACACAACTAAAAACGTGCAGATGCGATATATCTGGTTTATATCTGGTAACCAACTGAAGGGCACTAAATGGTTATGTCTCAACAAGCCTTTGGCGGACCAACTTTGTTGTGTGCAATATTGCATGGCCCCAAGCAGCGATCGAGAGCTTGGTACGTATGACCAACAATTGAACAATCATTTGTAAGCGTTTAATGAAAACCTCTGCCAGGCCGTTCTGGGTGTGAACATGGAGTACAAGATGTTCAACTTCAACCCTAACAGACATGCAATAGTTATCAAAAATTTTAGATGTAAATTCTCCATCATTATCCAATTGAATAAATTTGATTAGATAATCAGGGTGGTGAGCCCTGAGCTTGATAACCTGAGCCAATAGTTTAGAGAATGTAGCGTTCCTTGTGGATAACGAGCACACGTGTGACCAACGTGTGGAAGCATCAACCAAAACCATAAACATAAAGTATCCAAATGGTCCGCAGGGATGGTGAATCGGTTCACAAATGTCCCCTGAATCCGTTATACAAAAAAGGAAGGATTTGAATGAATCTTTTCATAAGAAGGCTTAGTAATAAGCTTTCCTATTTAATATGTTTGACATGAGATTCCTTGGATCGAACCTAAACTTTAGGTTAATGGATGCCCGTGTGATGATTTGAGGATATGGCGCATTGCTATTCGTCTAGGATGTCCCAAATGATCAAGCCAAAATGTAATTTCGTGCGCAACCCCAGTAGTAAGGCTGGCCACATAGTGGCATTCTATGGGGCGTATGGTCGTAGTATACAGACCACTCAGGATATGCTCAATCTCTTCGAGAATACGCTTTTGGCCATATTCTTAGGAAGTTATGCACATAAATTCAACTCCATTTTCTACGTGGGTTTCGGCGTGGTAATTGTTATCTCTAATATCCTTTAAAATTAACAACATTCTTCCTAAACGTGGAGAATAGAGTGCCTCATAAATGGTCAAGATTGTACCATTGGACAACATTATATGTGTCTTACCGTATCCTTCCATCAAGTTGGATGGGCCTGAGAGGGTTGTTAGAGGTGCATTCTTAGGTATGAAGTTAGTGAAATACATGCGTTCACGCAAAACTGTATGTGTGGTTGCACTATTTGCCAAACAACTAACTTCCCCACTAGTCATACCTAGAATGAACAATTAATTTGAAGCAGTCACATGCATAAAAGTTCTAAAAACAAATATCATTTCAAAATAATTTCCTTTATTCAAGGATGGTAATTAATTAAAACTTAATATCCAAAAACAATCTCCAACAAATAATCCAAATATAAAGGAAAATTGTTCAAAAATTAACCAAAAATAAAATGGGGATTCTGCCACGAGGTGGAATTCAGCATCATTGTGCAATTTTAACTAACTAAAATTGTTTATGTCTAAGATTCTAATCTTCCATAAGGATGGTATCCTCTTGAAAGTTAGAAACCTTCATCTTTGTAGTCTCCGGTTCGTCCACTTGCACTAGGTTTGATTCAAACTTCTTACGACGAGAATGATATTTATCTACAACCTTCTTAGGAGCTCAGCAAACACAGGACCAATGGTCCGTTAAACCATAGCGATAGCACATATCTGCATCCATGGTTTCAAGTGCTTTGCCTTTATTCTTGAAGTTTGGGGTCTTGGGAGCAAAGTTTGAGCGTTTCTGGGCTTTGTTTCCTCCCTTTGATGGGCCTTGATTTTGTTGACCTTCGCAGGGTGGCTTTTGGTTGCCCCTACTACACCTCTTTTGGCGTTTTGGGCATTGGTTTGTGCTATAATATGCTTTAGGCACAACAGTCACCCCAGTAGGTCAAGCTTGATGATTCTTCATCAACAGTTAGTTCTGCTTTTCAGCGAGAAGTAAAACAGAGATCAAATCTGAGAACTTAGTGAACTTCTAAGCTCTACATTGTTGCTGCAGGATAATATTAGAAGCAAAGAAAGTCAAATAGGTCTTTTGTAGGAGATCCTATTCTATCAAAGTTTCGTTACAAAATTTGAGAAGTGATCGGATTCGACAAACTTCAGAATTATATTCATTCATAGACTTAAAGTCTTGGAAGCGCAAATACTACCAGTCATATCTTGCTTCAAGCAAGAATATGTCCTTTTGGTAATCAAAACGATCAGCCAAATTGACCCATAGTGCACGTGGATCCTCCTCAGCAAGATATTCAGTTTGCAGAGCATCATGAATATGTCTTCGGATGAAGATCATAACAGTGGCTTTTTCAGCTTCGCCAACATAGTTGTCCGTTTCTTCTTCAATGACGAGACGCAAGTTCTTTGCAATGAGGTGTAGCTTCACATCTTGGACCCACTTGAGGTAATTCCTTCCAGAGACCTCTAAAGCGGTGAAGTCGAGTTTGTTCAAATTCAACATGTTCCTATCACAAAATAGATGAACAAGATGTGGTGAGTGTAATGGAGAAAAATCAATCCATTCACATAGGAGTAGAATATACAAGTTCTAATAGACATGTATTAGTTTAATTTTGCATGAAAAAAACTTCGACTTTTCATGGGTGATGTTTTTAAAGAAAACTTTAGGTTTTCAAATAAGGCATGTTTATAAGAAACTTCAGGTTCATATGTTCCTACAGATAAACACAAATATACACAAAATATGTAACAAAAATATGCAAAATATATACTTGTTCACAGAAAAAATATGCAAAAATATGAACTTCAGGCTTACCTCAAAACTACAGTTGAACCAATTATATAACATAAAATGATTTTTTTTGGTCCAACTATAAATTTTGGTAGGTTAGATGTTAGATTAGCTACCGACAGGATTTGAACTCACACTATCATGCAAGTGCTCAGTACCTTTCCACCACTGTAGTAAGGAACTACATGCATATATCATGAAATGATTCAATTGTGTGATATTGTAAGTTGGAATATAGTGGTGTGAGTTTAGTCACTTTAGTATTTGTGTTGGAGTTTTGAGACTTCTTGTCCCACATCGGGGAACATAGGCTTTCCAAGGACCTTTATATATGTTTTGTTTTCTACACTAGTAGTTAGGATTTGGACCATTTGGAAATGGATTGAAGGCTTGGGCTTATGGTTGTGTGGATTAGGTTTGTGAAATATAGCTTAATACAATTAACATTAATTAATCAAGACAAGGTCCTTGGGCTTGGAAGTTAAAATTAATCAGATTCATTAATTTTAATTTCAGATTAAGTTTTTTAATTAACATATTAATTAAAAAACGTTTTGATTAAGAGATATAGCTTTTAGAAAGAGTTGTGTATTTTCAAATACGTTCAATAGGTATTTGAAGAAAGGGTGTAAACCAACCTATATATTTGTAATCTTAGTTTCCAAATAGAATCATTTCCAGAGAGTAAACACACAAAACAATTCGTTAGAATTCTATAATCCAGTGCGGGTTGTAGAATTAGGTAGTTGTATCCTGGTCGAGCAAACGTTGTAGAACCACAAGCACAAAAGTGGGACGGAAATACTGTTCAAATGACATAACTTTTGTGCTAGCCTCTACATGTGGTTAATCAAGTTAGTACTATTTTAATTCTTGTATTTATTTCTGTATTTCATTATGTATAGCAAGTATTTTTTATTAATAAAATATTAAAATTTCAAGTTCTGTTATTTCTATTATTTTTATTTATTTTTAATTGTTCTCCAACAATTTGTGATGGACCATATTATAAGAATCAAACTCATCAACTCACAGATCATACTCAACAATTGTAAAAGCGTTTAATAAACTCAAATATCCCAAGTCATTGGATGAGTAATTATCAACGCAAATGCTGGACTTGAGTGAGCAGGGCCTTCCCAAATGTGTGGACCACACCAGGCATAACCAACTGATAACTGAAACACGAAAAAGGACCCAACTGTAATTAATTATCAATTAAAGCATGGTTTAATTGATTAATTATAAGGAAATATGACTGACCTGGGCAGAGTAGGATTCTCTCCTCTCTTTTTTTCCCTCCCATTCCTTCCCTCCTATATGAATGGTCACGGTTAAGCCACGTCAACATCTTATATTAATTTTTTTATAGAAAGAAAAAGACAAAGTAGAGAATATGAGAGGAGGAGATGGAAAAAAGGGGAGATAATTCTAGTCCGGCCTGGGCTGACAGCTTTTTTCTAAAAAATAAAAAATACTAGATATGTTTTCATCTGTATTTTTCAACGGAGTTAATTAGATTTAGATTAGGATGCCAAAGATGTTTGAGACACAAAGGATGGTATCTTTTTTTTTTCTCTCCCACTCTTTTAGCATAGGGTTTAAACATGATTGTCTTTGTATATGGTGATTAGGCCACGAGATGGGAGAGAGAGCGTTATTGTGTTTTTTTTTTCTTTTTTATTTATAAAGAGAGGGACAACTAATGGCAAGTTACTGTTATCCATCCTCTTTGGGCCCAAAGAGGTTATGGGGAATTACATCCTACCCGTGATCACAATCAACTAGACTCACAAGCTCAGAGCATCGAACTCGAGACCTCCTATATTTTTTGTTTATTGAGGAACCCTAGTTTACACCCTTACCACTGAACCACAAGATGGGAGACGGAAAGCGTTATTGTGTTTTTTTGGCCAGTGTCCATTTTCAAGTCTAACGTGACTGGTAACAACCAAGCTCTCAAATAATCAATGTAAGGTAGAACTCATAAAAGCTGACCAACTTTTCCAAATGTGGAGATCTATTATCCAAATTTGATAGATTTTGAAAGCTGCCCATCGACCACAAGGGTAAATTTGTTTTTAGGTCGCAAAATATATTATTCAAAATTAGAATTGAGGCAATCAATATTTTGTGTTTTAAGAAAATGTCAATAAAGAGAAATATTGGGATGGAGTACTGACCTTAGTTGGCGACGCAAATTATTTTTTTGTCTTGGTTGAACGGAAGAACTTATTCAATTGAGTCGTGCTAGCAAATGAAATGACTACTTACCTATGTCAAAAGATACAACCCTATCGAACTATTAACTCAAACAATTTACGCTCTAATGACGACATACAAACATGATCATGTGTTTATATATGAGGATGCTTGCATAGCTTATAAATAAACCATGTAAGAGTGCTCGATGTTGTGTCTCTTCCGGCAGCAATGAGACAAGGGATCAAGTCTCTCAAGTATTTCGGATCGTTCTCTTGAGATTCCAAAAGCCTTGAAATGATGTCTCCTTTCCTTAACTGCCAATATTGCCAATCATCCACACTACTTAATTAATTAATCACTTGATCTGGAATTACTAATGCGTTAAGTACATGAGGAGGTACGGAACACAGTGTGACATCCCACATTTGGCCCGAATAATAGTGTGGAAAGTTAATTACTCAAAGTCGGGAGCTCATCTTCCGATGAGTGATCTGTTTCAATCTTTCTTTTGATTAAGTTACAAACAAATTGATCTATATATCACTTTGATATTCTTCCTTAGCAGCGCTCTGATCCAATGTTTAAGAACCTTCTGATCTTCCACGAGAAATCAACAAAACAATAGATGGTCATTTCATTTGCTACATCAAAAGCATCGGCAAACGAGTAACTTCTTCATTTGTTCCGTACGTGGTGTCTAGTTCAATTCTAAGTACAATCTTGACGGTTGAGTCTTCATAAACAATTCCTTCGTCCCAAACAATTCCTTTGTCCCAAAAAGAAAACGCCAAGAATTATATATATTGTTATATACAGGAATTAGGAACCTCGTTCAAAGATCATCTTTACAAAATTAACCAAATCTCAAAATCACTTTGTCAATAAATAGATGATCATTGATCACAATATTTTAAAAGACGAATGTTCATAATGATAATCAGTTGGTCAAATGATTTTGGAGTTCAATGATTTTAATTTACAAGGTTGATTCTTGGATGGAGATCTAAAAACCAAACGGTTTCCATTTTTTAACCCTCACTGCAGAGCGCTCCAGGTTTTGGTCATACTTATCGGGTGCGTTTGTTGCACCGGACTGTCTCGGACTAGATTAGCTTCAGGGATAAAGCTGGACTGGCTTAGACTAGATTAAGCTGGACTAATTTAGTGAAGCGTTTGGTGCAGTGTCGGACTAAGAAGTTGGATAATTATCTAACTCAAATATTATGTTATTTTATCTATATTTATTAATATTTTATTATTAATTTATCATTTTATTTGTTTCTAGAATCATATATCCTTCTGTAAGTGTCAAAATCTTTTTTTTTTATTTATTCCTAAAATTATCTCTCTCTAGCCTATTTCTCCTTTCCTCCGACATTCTCCCTCTTTTTATTCTGTTTCACCATTTTTCCAGAATATTCTTCCTCTCTCTGCATACTTCTCCCTATTTTCTTCCGGCAACTCTCTCCCTCCCCTCTCCTTTTTTTTTCCTTCGTCCACTTTATCCCTAACCTCTCCCTTTTTTCCTTATGCAGAAGATTCGCGTGGAGGATTCATCGGAGCTTTCCACGCAGCGCCTCCTCTGATTTTCTCAGAAAATCTCAGGATTCTCTGGTGATTTTGCCTTTTTGTTTTGAATTTATGTGGGGATTCGCAGGTGCTTGAGCATTTGGTACGCTTTCGATCCCGACTTACGTTTGGGTTGCGCGCGAATGCGGAGATCGACGACGAGCTTCTGGTGATAGTTGTCTGGTGGTGGTCTGGTGGTTGCAACCATGACGATTTTGCTGAGAAAGAGAGTGAATTGAACGAAGAAGAAAGGAAGGGAATCAGTGGATTGTTTTTCAGTTTTGTTTAAGGTCTGGGTTTAGGCTTTTGGGTGGGATAGTGAAGGCCTAAGGGAGTGGGCGAAGGTGCAGATCATAAGGGAAAGGACGAAGGAGAAGGGAGACGATGAGGGATTAGCGGTGGGGGAGAGAACGGGACTAGCAGTCCGCTTGAAATCGAGGGGTCTCCTTAAGAACGTTTAGTGAAATGTTCAGTCGGGGCGAGTCCCCTTTAGTCCCATTAAACCTAATCCTTGTCCAGACCAAACAAGGGACTACAATCTAGTCTAGTCCAATCCCCCTTAATCCGGTCAAACAAACGCCCCCATCATGTGTTTGCTACAGTGTCGTAGGATCTCCTTTAAAGGACTAAACTAGGGGTGGATACCATCTAGATTAGTTCAGGTTTACCTTAAAACTGCAGTTTAACCAATTATAATAAAATGATTCAATTTGATGACATTGTGAGTTGAAATATATTGGTGTGAGTTTAGTGGTTGCGGCAGACTATATCATAATAAGAATCAAACTCATACTACACTCAACAATTGCAAAAACGTTATTAAACTCAAATTTTCCAAGTCATTTTATGCGTGTGATTCTAATTTATAGAAACCAACGCAATGCTTGACTTGAATGAGTAGGGCCTTCCCCTCCCCAAGCATGCCCATACTAGAGAATTAAGTGGGAAAATTTGGAAAAATAACCAAAATTTGAACTTCATATAGAATTATAGCCACTCTTTTAAGTTTATGATAATTATAACAAAAAAATGATATGAAAATATTACTATACCTTTAAAACAGAAATTGAGGGATAAGAAGAGAGTTCTAACACAGATCCCAAAAACCCAAATCAAAATGAAATTATCCTAATGTCCTACTACTGGGTTCGTCTTTTTATTTCCAAAGAAAAAAATTGACCCCGTGAACACACGAATTTTCTTGGTTTGATTGGTGTGTGATAAACCAGAATTATTTGTGGTTCATTATTTTTACTGTGAAATTGTTGTTAGGTTTTTGTTATTGTTCAAAAATAGTCAAGGAAGTTATCGAACCAGTCCCGAATAACTTGGTCTGGGAAGCTGTGAACACTCATTGCTGAGACCACTTGGAGAGCATGTCAATATGTATTTACCGTCCCACGCCACACGCATTGATTCGTTTACATTTAGCAATTTTTTTTCAAGTTTGGGGCATCTAGCTAGCTAGCATGAAAATGAAGATGATTATCTTTCAGTTGGTTTTTGTCAATTTTTTTTAACTTTCCCAATTAACTGTGTGTCGACAACACTAGGCATAACAAACTGATAAAGTAACTGAAACACAAAAAAGAACCCAACTGTAATTATTTATCGATTTAAAGCGTGGTTTAATTGAATTATAAAGAATACATACATAATTCGATCGCATAGTAAAACCGCTTGTTCTATAATCTAGTACTTTGTGGAAGAATATTGGGGCTGACATCCAACAGAGGTAGCGAACCCTAGAGACCGCAGCAGTTAAGCAACAACTGAGATACATGAATAGGTTACACATTCAATGATATAGCGTATATAGTAGCGCTTCTCTAAGGTTGGTCATGGATGCGCAAATCTAGGAGAAGCATGAACATAAAGGCCCCCATCAATGTGGAGGGTAAATTTGGTCGTGTAATGGGCTACTTTGTTCTCATCACTTAAGTTAAATATGAAGCTCCCTAAAAGCACAGCAGAAAAGATCATCGTCTCTCTATGAGCAATGTCCTTCCCTACACAAAT
Organism: Pyrus x bretschneideri; assembly: GCF_019419815.1. Taxonomy (NCBI): domain Eukaryota; kingdom Viridiplantae; phylum Streptophyta; class Magnoliopsida; order Rosales; family Rosaceae; genus Pyrus; species Pyrus x bretschneideri. The sequence continues at coordinate 4,768,454 of NW_025999635.1, forward strand.
CCTTGGACCCGCCTGCGTATGTAAATCACAAAATTACTTCGTAATTTTTGTAAAAAAAATAAAATAAAATGAAATAAATTGTGGCATGTACTAGTGATCATATCCATTTTATTTTCTTACGCTGAAGGCTGTGAATTTGAAAGGGCTTTCATGCTGGAAAATGCCATCTTCGTTGAGCCATCTCTCTGGCCGAAATTCTTCTGCATCATCACCCCATAGATATTTCATCCTACCCATGCTATAAGCATGGTACCCCACCATATCCCCTTTCTTGACACTAAATCCATCTTGCCATGTATCATCAGATGAACAAATCTTCGCATTCTATGTCGAAAATGCAGGAGTCATGTCAGAATATTGTTAATTAAATGGTTTTAAACGATTCACAATATCTTTTGGCGTTGGCTTGAATAATCAAAAGATAATCAATGGACGAGTTCTTATGCTTTCATGTCTACAACTCAGTTCATCCAATTATTACAAGGATGAAAATAAACAGGGGGTGGACGGAAACCATTTCCCTTTTAATATTCATGCACTAGATTTAAGATGTTAATCAAATTACCAGTGGAACTGAAGGGTAGAGCCTGAGTGTCTCAGTCAAAGCTGCAAAGAGGTATTGCATTTTGTTAAGGGCTTCTTCACTAAGACTGTCTGCAAGCCCATCAATGCTTGAATCGTCTTTCAGATTTGTTGCTTCCCTAACTTCCCTTGCAACCTTTTCCTGTATATGAGGGTGCTTGCAAAGCAAATAAACAAACCATGAAAGATTGCTAGCCGTTGAGTCTTTGCCGGCAACAAAGAGACTGAAAATCAAGTCTCTCAAGTACTTTGGATCGGTCTCTCTCACTGCCAAAAGTCTTGAAATAATGTCTCCTCTCCTTGACTGCCAATCATGTATATATATTAAGTAACGATAATACTAAACTAATCAGTAACGGATTGCAAGGTAATTAGCTCACTGCAGCTGGTAGCTCGTCTTCTGATGAATTATGGGCAATCTCAATCTTTCTGTTGATTAATTTGTAAAGAAATTGATCTATCACTTTGATATTATTCTTTAGCACTGCTTCTGATCCAATGTTTAAGAACCGTTTGATCTTCCAGGAGAAATCAACATAACGATATAGGGTAAGTTCGTTTGCTTCATCGAAAGCATGCGAAAATCGGGTGCCTTCTTCATTTGTCCCGTACAAGGTGTCTAGTTCGATTCCAAGCAGAATCTTGACGATTGAATCTAACCCCGCTTTCATAAACAAATCCTTCCCAGTAAAAATATTGAACAAGCAGAAGATTTCAATATCTGCCTAACAGATGAACTAACAATATGTGAATATTGATTCATTTTAGTAAACTTACTTGGATCTCTATTGCTTGGCCGCATCTTGCCGCTTCAGAAACTATCCCAGCAAGTTTTACTCCATCGGTTTTGAAAACTTCATTGCTGTAGTCTTTCACGACTTTTGTTGATAGTTCATAGCTAGATAACTTCCTTTGATGTAGCCATTTTTCACCATCAACACCGAAGATCCCGTCACCCACAACATCTGCCAATATGTTGTAGCTGTACAACCCCTGCAGCAGATCATCAAGCTAGCTTAAGAAGCATATTTAAAAGAAAACTTCAAATGCATATCCGTTAGGTTAAAGCGCGAGACAAAGTACTAGCATGAGTTTCTTAATTAGTCGCATAATATACAACGTACATACCCTGCCATAGTTTGCAAAGTTTGTTTTGAGAATGTATTCAACATTTGCAGGATCTACAGTGAAAACATAATTTACAATTAAGTTAAGCGCTCTGAAAGTTTTGTTTTTGTGTCCGAACTCAGCGATATAATCATGCAGCCGGTTGAAGTTGATGAGGGTGTGTACGCAAGTTGTGACCACAGGATGATACCTCTTTTTCTTTTCAGTACATAGTCTAGTCCTAACTATAGCAAAAATTACTAGTGCTGTGCTTATTGCTATGGTAGTGGAAAGAAAATCCATGACACTCCCAGTGGGTGGAGAAAAAAAGAACCACTTCGTAGTATCATATATAGAAGAGAAAACTTCTCCTTCTCCCGTTTTATTTATTTATTTATTTTATTTTTTTGGTAAGATAGAAGAAGACTTTAATTTGCTCTAGATATAATGAATTTAAATTTATTTAGTCTATCTTCCCACATACAGTTTCAATGCCTCAAACCTTATCCTCATTCCACTTGTGAGATATCTTTTAAGGAGAAATTAGGTTCACATTCCTCTTTTTGTTACTTCATTGATTAAAACCTAATTTCTTTTCAATTTTTTATCAATGTCCTTATGTATTAATAAACGTCATTAATTATTTCGATAATAAAATATTTTTATTTCTAAATATATTCATTTAGTGTTAGAGATGTTACATTTGGTATATTTATATTTATGGCTAAATTTTTTATCATAAATTTTTTATTTTTAGTTTGTACCCATTTTTAATTTGCAAACTTTTTTAATTTGTACCCATATATTAATTTCTTTTTGTGCCTATATTTTTTACAATTTTACTTGTATTTGTACCCATACTATTTAATTTATTTGTACCCATTTTTTTATTTTTCTAAATGTACCTATGCTGATTATATATATTTATTTTATGTTTTAAAATATATCAATAGTTATTTTTTAAAATATGTTAATAATTATGTGGGTACATTATTTTCTTGCTATAATTTTGTGAATAATATTATTCTAATATATGTAAACAAACAAGGTTTCAGTCTAACAATTAAATTGATTAGGGACCGGAACCAAAATGACCCATCTTTTAATTATTTACAGTAACCGAAAAACTCATTTTATTATTGAGTTCGAACAAGCAACAACCGTATCCAGTATCTAGGATTTTGTTAGACAACCCTATCCAGATTTGAATCAGAGGTTCAGATTTTTTCCGATTCGAAAATAACTTGAGTCAATGAATAGCAGGAAAGAATGGGAGGAGACAGCCGAAGTAAAAAAAGAATACTCTTGTGCGGTAAAAACTGGAGACTGTGATTTGGGTATGAGATCGAGCATCTCTAATGGGGAGCCTAAATGAAGTCCCTGCAATAGTATAGTTTATAAATAGACAAAGGGTTTCTAATGAATCGGAATAGAAGTTTTCAAAACATCCCAATAAATAAGGACTCACCGAATACTTCAAAGAAATCTTCAAATGTGAGGATTGTCTAGAAACTCAGAGTGGACTCCATGTTGCTTGTGAGTGGGAGAAACAAATCTCACTCATGTGTGAATGTTGCACGCGCACAACAACTTCTCTTTTTGGTTTTTTTCTTATTTTTTGAACCCCATCCATGTGAATGCTTGTAGCCATTCCTACCGCTTTCCTTTTTCTTTTCTTTTTTTGAACCGTTGGTTTTTATCAACGGTCACAATACTCCAACAAAATAAATAATAATATTTTAATATTTTAGTTTCTACATTTAGGGATTAGATTGTAAAGACGTCCCATAAAGACAATATTCATTTAAGGAACCGAATATTCTCTTGAAGTCCCTAAATCAGTCTCCAATACAGGTGACGCTTAGAATTGAAAACCAAAACATCGACCAAACTGAACCGCACCAAACGAGTTCAATTTTTGCGGTTTTGAAACGATTTCGGTATGAAACTAAACCACAAGAGAAAAAACCGATTTTGGTTTCAATTATAACCAGGGAGTTAATTTGTTTGATCTATTAAATGAAAAATTTTGTTATTTAGTACTACGGTCTAATGGTAATCATCTTCACTTGTAAGTAAGAGGTCTTAAGTTCGATTCTCACCAAAAACGAATTTGAACCACATTATTACTAGCTCACTCTCTCACTCCATAATGTACATAATATCGTTTATTTAAAAAAAAAAAAAATAAATAAAAAATAAATAAAAAGAAAAGCAAATGAAAAAAGGTAGGTAAACGATTTTTGGGGCACTTTAGTTTTGGTGGATGGCCATAGGTACATGGTTTGGTAACATAGCAGTGAGAACAGGGATCAGAAGTGGTCCAAAAGACGAGGACATTAATAATCAGAAGTGATCGGCATGATTTTGGCGTTTATTAAATTTTGAGAATAAAAATGTGAAAAAAATTATTTGAACTCTTGTAACTTCTTTTTACATTTAAATTATTTTTAATTAAAAATAATATCTTTAAATTCAAATTTACTACTTAATATACCCTTACAAACTCAATTCAATACGTAAATTTATCTTTACATCTATTTAAAAGATAAAATTTCCAATTAAAGAATTGATATCTTTTTAATCCCAAATTGCATAAACATAAAGCAGTATGGCGTGCATTTCAAAGCTAATGAAAGTAAGAGGTCTTAAGTTTGATTCTCACCAAAGACAAATTTGAACCACATTATTGCTAGCTCAGTCTCTCATCCCATAATATACATAATATCTTTTATTAAAAAAAAAAAAGGAAAAAAAAAAGCAAATGAAAAAAGGTAGGTAAACGATTTTTGCGGGACTTTAATTTCGGTGGATGGCCATAGGTACATGGTTTGGTGACATAGCGGTGAGAACGGGGATCAGAAGTGGTCCAAAAGACTAGGACATTAATAATGAGAAGCGATCGGCATGATTTTGGCGTTTATTAAATTTTGAGAATAAAAATGTGAAAAATTTATTTGAACTCTTATAATTTCTTTTTACATTTTGTTTGTACCATACTTGACCAATCCCGAAACTACTAAGCAATGGTCAACAACAGAGGCTAGCGCAAAAGTTATGTCCTTCGAACAGTATTTTTGTCACACTCTTGTGTTTGTGGTTCTATGACGCCTGCTCGACCATGATACAACTATCTAATTCTACAATCCTTACTAGATTATATAATTCTGGCGAATTGTTTTGTGTGTTTACTATCTGGAAATTTTTGTACGAAAGAGAAAGAGGAAAAGAATGATTCTGTTGGAAACTGAGACTGCGAATATATAGATTGTTTTATACCCTTTCAAATACCTATTGAACGTATTTGAAAGTGCACAACTCTTTCAAAAAGTTGTGTCTCTTAATCAAAATAATCAATATGTTAATTAAAAAAATAATTAATATGTTAATTAAAAATTTAATCTAAAATTAAATTAATTTTAACTTCCAAAGCCCAAGGCCATTGCCTTGATTAATTAATATTAATTACTGAAAATATGACTTTAACCCCTCAAACTCAATTTCTTTCATATAAAACCCGACATAAATTTTTTACTTGAATAAAACCCAATGACTAGACTCCACATTAGCAAATTCATTAATTATGTTTGACTTTACACATTTAAAATTTTTCAAATGCCTAAAATACCCCTTTTTGCATGTTTAATGTGCACAATTAAACATATGTAGATTTTAAGGAGGATTAATGATTTTACAAAAAATATAAAAAAAATATAAAAAGGTACTTCTAAATGCATTGCATGTTATATGAGAATTCAAGATTTCCACGTTTTGTAATTAATTTGGTTGATTCATGTTTCTCTCACTCCATAAAATTTGCTTCTAATTTGATATAGGAATTAATTTGCAAGTTTTCTTAATCTTAACAACATTTTTCAATCTATATATATATATATATATATATATATATATATATATTTAGTGAAATAGTCTATCTTTTAAAATATTTATCAATAAAATAATGTACCTATTGTTCAAATTTTAGGATAAAATTTTACCTGTTCTTATTTAACAATAATGTATCCACAATCTTATTTTTGTATGAATATAATTTACCTACTTTTTGATTTTATATGAAACTAATTTACCTACGGTGACAATAATGTATCTACAATACTACATAAAAGATTTACCTTTTTTAACAACAATAGTGTATCTACAATTTTGTTTTCGTATGAATATAATTTACCTACAATTTAACTTTTCAAAAAATGTATCTTCTATTTTATGTTTTACTATCATATGTATGTTTATGTGTTCACAAAATAATTTATCTAAAGTTATATAGTTAAGAGATATTGTAATGCATTATATTAATCCATTATTAGACTGGCAAAAGAAATAGTTAAAAACGTTAGCCATAATGGTTGTATGAGAACAGTTATAGAAAGTTGTGGCATAAATTGTAAATAACTTATATTAATAGGTTACTTGTTTTCTTATGTGGCAATTTATTTAAATTTTAGATTTTTATTGGATGTTGATTCATATGTGAGTTTTTATCCGAGATATATGAGTTGCATGAGCCTATATCTAAACAACCCTATTAATTATATTAAGCTATATTACACAAGCCTAATCCACACAAACAAAAAACCCAAACCTTCAATCCGTTACCAAGTTGTCCAAATCCTAAACACTTGTATAAAAGACAAAACATATATAAATGCCCTCGGGAAACCTATGTTCCCCGATGTGGGACATGGAGTCTCAAAACTCCATCAATAAGTTGCTACGTACATGCCCTGCTATGGTTTGCAAAGTCTGTTTTGAAATGTATTCAGCATTTGCAGGATCAACGGTGTAAACATAATTTACAATCAAGCTAAGATACCTGAAAGTCTTGTGTTTGTGTGGATGCTCAATGATAAAATAATCGTGCTGTCTGGAGAAGTTGACGAGGGTGTGTAAGCAGTTTGTGACAACAGGATGGCATCTCCTTTTCTTCTCGGTACCCAACCGACTGTAACTATAGCTAAATTTACTAGTGCTACACTTATTGCCATGAGAGTGGAAAGAAAAATCCATGACTACCCTAAGTGGGGATAGTGGGGATGGTGATAAGAACTACTTTGTTGTATCAATAGCCTTCCCATACAGCTTCATATATGAAAAAACCAAAATATTATAACAGGATAAAAAGCCCAAATGGATGCCGATGCTAACCGAATTCTTTTTCCGGAATTCTAAATCGAATTGATATTTACGTATATTTTTTCACCTAACCCATGTTTACATCGATTGGAAAAATCTTTCAAACAGTCTCTGGAATTGCTTGCAGTGTAACTTCAGTTCATGCTTATAATATATATACTCTAATTTTGATGCAGATTATCGTTTGGAACATGCGAAAGAGATGGAGTTCACATCTTGGATGAACCTCCCTATGAGAAGTCTGAGTTTGGTAGAGGATGATATCATGATAGGCATGGCCTTGCATTTCTATGTTTCCATTGCTTCTGTTATGAGCTAGGACAAAATGTATTCTGTTGGGGTTTTAATTGGGTATTTCAAAATATTACCGATGTTTGACATCTATAGATTTATTGTGGCATCTTAATTCTCTGTTAATGATATTAAAGATGGCTCCAATCAAGATCCAATTCTATGACAACTAAATTTCCTCACTCCACAACTAATAGGAAGGAAATTTTCTCCTAGTCAGATGATCATTATTTTTTTCTTTTTGTTTACAAATACCCAATAATTCAAAATTTAAATGAAAACAAAAATATCATATATTGCAAAATTAATTTTTTTATAACCAAAATGACTTTGTGAATGTAACCAGCACTGTAGTTTTTTTTTTTTTTTTTTTTTTTTTTGTGATATAACGATTGAGTATATATAATCATAGGACTCACAATTGTGATCATCAAATACGTAAAGAAGGCTTCATTGTAATAATTCTTTTTTATTTATCAAATACAATAGTATTCTCTCATATATTAGGCAGATGTATGTGGTTCAATATTCTAATTGATAGATTGTTGAGTTTTCACTCATGTATTTCTAGTTCGAAATCACTCTCCTCATAAACTATTCTAATAATAATAATTTTAAAACGACAAATTGCATGGGAAAGGAAAATATGTTTAAGGCATCTAATTAAGGTCTTGAAGAAGAATGCACATAAAGTCCCCCGTCTATATGGAGGCTGATTTTGGTCAAGTAATGGGCCACTTTCTTCTCTTCACTCAGCTTGAATTTGTAGCACCCTAAAAGCACGGCACAGATGAGCTTTGTCTGCCTATAGGCAAAGTCCTTTCCTATACAAATTCTTGGCCCCGCCTGTGTACGAGAACGACAAGTGTAAATATATATATATATATATATGTCAAAATTCTTCAGAAATAAGATCATCCCTTGTGCATGCGTTTTAATAAAATGTAACATGTCTAATGGTGATCAAAATCATATCAACATGCTTGTTTCTTACGTACATTAAAAGCTGTGAATTTGAAAGGGCTTTCTTGCTGGAAAAGACCATTTTCGTTGAGCCATCTCTCTGGCCGAAATTCTTTTGCATCATCACCCCACAAATATTTCATCCTGCCCATTCCGTAAACATGGTATCCCACAAAATTGCCTTTTTTGACACTAAATCCATCTGGCCAAGTATCATCAGCTAAACAAACTTTCGCGTTCTATATATGACATGCTTTCATTAATGTAATACAACATTACGTCAATACAACATTACGTCGTAGTTGATGTAGTACAATACTATGACATATAGGAATTAATAGAATTTCTTGAGATGATGTGCCCCATTACTAGAGTTGCGTACATCACTATGGCTCCAATGTCTGCTGCTGTTGATTTGTTTGTACTTTGGTGTTTGTGTGTTACTTGCTGCCTCCTAATGAACCAATTTTCAATTATTCCATGATCTAAGGTAAGTGACAGCAAACCACATGCTGATTTACTTTCGTAACTGGTAGCAAACCCTTTTTTCTTTAGGTTAGCCCTAGATTTTCAACCATGTTGATGGAGTGCATTCGAGGAAACCAAATTGGTAGGGGAGGCTTCGCCACCATTTACACAATGAAACACAATAACTCATTTTTCAACTTTCAGCGTTGATGGTTGTAAATTGAAATTTAAAAACCCATCTTCTCAACTCTAAAAAAAAATTGAAATCAACCGAAAAAAAAAAATTGCACAAATCAATTCATACATTAGTTGGAGGATTTAAAACTTCAAAATCACCATCCGCCGATAAAAAAAATTAAAAAAAAAAAGCATGTTTTCTCTAGAAGAGCTCTTAGGATTTTAGCTGGAATGAACGTAGGATAAATATTGCATGAAGCTAGGGTTTAACAATTGGGTATGAGTTTATTGATAAATTTTAGTTTTATTGTTAATCCTACCGTGTATTTGATGGTAATTATGCAATAGATAAGAAAGACAATTCACATTTAAAATTTAAGTTGAGTATAAAAAGATGTTATATGGGTTCAAATAACTAAAAAATAAAAGCTAAGATAAAAAGTTGGTTTCTTAAAATCATGACTTTGAATACTAATTTTACAAGAAAGTAAGAATTAAAATTCTTGATGAGTTATTAAAAAAAAAAAAAAAAAAAAAAAAAAAAAAAACTAAATTTCTGTTATGAGCTAGGACAAAATGTATTCTGTTGGAGTTTTAATTGGGTATTTCAAAATATTACCAATGTTTGACATCTATAGATTTATTGTGGCATCTTAATTCTCTGTTAATGATATTAAAGATGACTCCAACAAGATCCAACTCTACGACAAAACTAAATTTCCTCACTCCACAACTAATAGGAAGGAAATTTTCTCCCAGTCAGATGATCATTATTTTTTTCTTTTTGTTTACAAATACCCAATAATTCAAAATTTAAATGAAAACAAAAATATCATATATTGCAAAATTAATTTTTTTTATAACCAAAATGACTTTGTGAATGTAACCAGCACTGTAGTTTTTTTTTTTTTTTTAAATAATTTATTGTGATATAATGATTGAGTATATAATCATAGGACTTACAATTGTGATCATCAAACACGTAAAGAAGGATTCATTGTAATAACTCTTTTTTATTTATCAAATACAACAGTATTCTCTCATATATTAGGCAGATGCATGTGATTCAATATTTTAATTGATAGATTATTGAGTTTTCAGTCATGTGTTTCTGGTTCGAAACCACTCTCCTCATAAACTATTCTAATAATAATAATAATTTTAAAAAGACAAATTGCATGGGGAAGGAAAATATGTTTAAGGCATCTAATTAAGGTCTTGGAGAAGCATGCACATAAAGTCCCCCGTCTATATGGAGGCTGATTTTGGTCAAGTAATGGGCCACCTTCTTCTCTTCACTCAGCTTGAATTTGTAGCACCCTAAAAGCACGGCACAGATGAGCTTTGTCTGCCTATAGGCAAAGTCCTTTCCTATACAAATTCTTGGCCCCGCCTGTGTACGAGAACGACAAGTGTAAATATATATATATATATATATGTCAAAATTCTTCAGAAATAAGATCATCCTTTGTGCATGCGTTTTAATAAAATGTAACATGTCTAAATGGTGATCAAAATCATATCAACATGTTTGTTTCTTACGTACATTAAAAGCTGTGAATTTGAAAGGGCTTTCTTGCTGGAAAAGACCATTTTCGTTGAGCCATCTCTCTGGCCGAAATTCTTTTGCATCATCACCCCACAGATATTTCATCCTGCCCATTCCGTAAACATGGTATCCCACAAAATTGCCTTTTTTGACGCTAAATCCATCTGGCCAAGTATCATCAGCTAAACAAACTTTCGCGTTCTACGTATGACAGCACGCATTGCGTATATTAACTTATTATATACTTGAAAAGTAACACATAACGATTCAAATACAGAAAAGTGAGGAAGTATTTGAAGTATTCGTACATGCATTTTAATTTAGATGATAAATACTAAATTACCAATGGAACTGCAGGGTAGAGCCTGAGTGTCTCAGACAAAGCTGCATGTAGATACTGCATTTTTTCTAGAGCTTCTTCAGTAAGGCTGGCAGCAACCTCATCAATGCATGAACTATCTTCCAGATTTGTTGCCTCTCTAACTTCTTGTGCAACCTTTTCTTGTATATGAGGATGCTTGCATAGCATATAAATAAACCACGTAAGAGTGCTAGCCGTTGTGTCTTTTCCGGCAGAAATGAGACAAAGGATCAAGTCTCTCAAGTACTTTGGATCGGTCTCTTGAGATTCCAAAAGCCTTGAAATGATGTCTTCTTTCTTTAACTGCCAATATTGCCAATCATCCACACTACTAACTTTATTATTCATTTACAATAATACTACTTATACTAAATTAATTACTCGTTCTGGAATTAATATAACAAATCATGGAGTGGAAGGTTAATTACTTACTGCAGTAGCTCATCTTCTGATGAATTATCTGTTTCATTCTTTATTTTGATTAAGTTATAAACAAATTGATCTATCACTTTGATATTCTTCCTTAGCAGTGCTTCTGATCCAATGTTTAAGAACCTTTTGATCTTCCACGAGAAATCAACATAACGATAGATGGTCATTTCATTTGCTACATCAAAAGCATGGGCAAACCGAGTACCTTCTTCATTTGTTCCATCCATGGTGTCTAGTTCAATTCCAAGCAGAATCTTGACGATTGAGTCTAAGGTTGCTTTCATAAACAATTCCTTCGTCCCAAAAAGAAAACGCCAAGAATTATATATATGTGTTGTATTTATATACAAGAATTAGGAACCTTATTCAAGGATCATTTTTACAAAACTTAACTGAATCTCTAAATCATTAGTCAATAAATAGACGTACACAAGGTTTTAAAAGACGAATGTTCGTAATGATAATCAAATGGTCAAACGATTTTGGATTTTAATGATTTTTTTTTACAAGGTTGATTCTTGGATGGAGATCTAAAAACTAAATGGTTTCAGTTACTTAACCCTCACTGCAGAGTGCTCCAGGTTTTGCTACAGTGTCGTGGGATCTCCTTATGAAACTCCTCATATGTACAAGGAATTAATTCTAATCATGCTATAAATGTTATTATTGAAACATGGCATACTTACTTGGATCTCCATTGCTTTGTTGCAGGTTGCAGCTTCAGAAATTATCCGTGCAAGTTTTAATGCATTGGTTTTGAAGACTGTACTGCTGAAGTCTTTCACAATTTTGGTAGTTAATTCATTGCTCGATACCTTTTTTTGATGCAACCATTTTTCTCCGTCCACAGCAAAGATCCCGTCTCCTAAAAGATCTGACAAAATGCCGTAGTGGTACCAACCCTGCAGCAGGTCAGGAATTGGGACTTCTGTTATTAGATAACTAAGGTAATTAACTAACATAAATATTTTCCTTATATATAAAATCATTAAGATGTTCACCCTTCAAATGTACCTTGCCGTAGTTTGCAAAGTTTGTTTTGAGGATGTATTCAACATTTGCAGGATCCGTGGTGACAACGTAATCTATGAGCACATTGTACGCCCTGTAAGTTTTGTGTTTGTGTTCAAACTCAGTCATGTAATGGTGCAGCCTAGGGAAGTTGACGAGGGTGTTTAAGAAATTTGTGACGACAGGATGGTATCTCTTTTTCTTCTCAGCACCCAACCTTCTAGCACGGGATCTTATCACAAGCACAGTTAAAATTACAACCGCTAAACTCATTGCTATGAGAGGAGGTAAGGGAAAGGAAAGAACATCCATGGCAGTCGGGAGGATGGTGAAAAACGTACCTGCAGAAACACTTTGTAGTACCTATATTAATATATAGAAGAGTACTGCTGTAAAATCCTGTGAAGTGTGTGGATGCCTCCGCGGTAGTGCGGAACAAGATTGGCGCAGTTAGTGGAAAGCAAGGCCGGTGAGTTTTTGTTTGCAACACATCTTTTCTATCGTTTAGCATGAGCATCTCCAACAATGCTAGCTATTTTTTTTATTAATTATCCATCCCCTACAGTATTTTATTATTTCGACTTTTCACACTCTTTCCGTTTACCTATTTTTGGGTCTCTATCTCGCTCACCTCTCCTCCTTTCCTTTCGCCGGGTTGGAATCAATCCAAAAATCGTGGACTCCCAATTGCCACCACCAGAAATCCCGTCTCTCTTCCTTTCCTTTCTCCCATCTGAAATCAATCAAAAATCGAAGAGCCATCTCTCTCTTCATCCTATCTTAAACGAGTTGTTTCATCGCAACTCTAATTTTGCTGAGGTGGGAATCGATACGAACGGAATAGAGGAGAGTGCTTGTCGATCGAGTTCAGAGAGAGAGCTGAGAGAGGGAAGCGATGGAGGAAGGAGAGAGAAGGGTTTAATATTATTGTAAGTTTAACTTGTGTTAAATTCTCTCTCCATTTGGTGTTAGATTTTGTTGAGAATAAGTCTCACATTGATAAGAGGAGGGACTTTGTATGGACTTATAAAATGTTGAGCTACTTCTCTTATTGTCAATTGGTCTTATGGTGGAACCTCAATTTCTTCATGTATTAGAGCAAGTTGTCCCATGTGTGAAGCCAAACGGCCACATGCGGTCCATGTCACCCCGTTTTGTTGTCCACATGTTAGGCTTGAAAATTTACCACACGTTAGCGGGTGTGTTGAGAATGGGTCTCACATTGATGGAAGGAGGGACCTTGCATGGGCTTATAAAAGGTTGGGCTACTCTCAATATTGTCAATTGGTTTTATAGTGGAACCTCAACTACTCCCCATCCTCAACTTCTTCAAATTTAACCAGGAACAGTCCATTTTGCTAGTTTAAACCAGAGGATAGCTAGTCCCTTGTTGGTGGGAGGAGGAATAGAATTTAAAAGGGTAAAAAGTCAAAGAAAAAATGTAGACATCCATTCAAGATCTAAGTTCAGGGTTTGCAAGAAGATTATGTGAACTACTCGAAATATACAAATGAGGATTTGGACTAACCAAAATATTTGAAGGAGGATTTGAACAAACAGTCTTATTTGAAGGAGGATTTAAGCATCGTTTCTTGTTATATCGCTGTATTACATAAATGTATAATGAGCAAAGATCTAAAAGACACTAACTGCTAATCAGACAACGAACATGACTTAACGCTTAGGCTGGACTAGACGGATTTAAATAAAGGTAGACTTTGGATGCGGTCCCTAGCTATGAATATTATTTGACTGAAACCTTGTTGGTTTTCAATTTTTAATCCAAGTCCCTGAAATTAATGTGATAATTTATTTCTATGTACGTTACTATATTTTTTAAATTAAAAATTGAAATTTATAATTGTTTATATTAATGAGATTTTAAATAAAAACCCATAATTTGTGGGATTAAAAATATAAATATATTATTTTGTGTGTGTGTGTGTATATAAACATGGGTACATTAATCAAAATTAACCAAAAAATTATTGTATCAAAACATGGGTACATTCTTCAAAATAAAATAAAATAAGATATTAGGCTTAACAAAATTAGTAAATTTCTTCAATTAAACATAACATGGATACATTCTCAAATCAAAGAAAAAAGAATGTACCCATATAAGTTTAAAAATGGATTAGGAAAAAAATTGAATAAATTTTATATAAAAAAAAAGGTACATTTTACATATAACAAATTGGTATATTTAAGAATGAGTACATTTTAAGATTAAAAATTTTAAAAAAAATTACATGAATGGTACATATAATTAGCATGGGTACATTTAGCAAAATTAAAAATGGGTACATATAAATAAATAAAAAATATGGGTACAAATACAAATAAACTTTATAAAATATGGGCACAAAAAGTAAAACCAAAAAGAATATGGGTACAAATTAAAACTAAAAAGAAAATTGGTACAAATTAAAAAAGGGTTGCAAAGTAAAAATGGGTACAAACGAAAAATAAAAATATATGATAAAAATTTAGCCATAAATATAAATATACTAATTGTAACAGTTTTAACATTAAATGAATCTATTTAGAAATAAAAAATATTTTATTATTGAAATAATTAATGATGTTATTAATACCAAGGACCTTGATCAAAAATTGAAAAGAAATAAGGTTATAATTAATGGAGTAGTAAAAGGAAGGATGAGAACCTAATTTCTGCTTAAATAAATTTATTATATATCCTATAAATAAGTTGGAAAAAAAACAAAAAACAAATTGGGTGAATTTTGAAAGGGTGCGTGGGGTGGGATGGGAGAGAGAGTCTCTTTTCTTCCTCTCTCTTTTTCTTCGTTAGAACCTGACCAAAAGTCTATTTCTAGAAGCTGCAAAATGGAGCTCTCCATTCTTCCTTTCTTTGGCCTAGGTATTTCGATAAAAAATAAAAATAAATAAATAAAAAAGTGAGACCCCTGCGCAACCTACGTTGCATAGTAGCAAGAACTCCTCACAAAGTTGCAGGTTTTCCAAGGGAATCAGAGGGGTGGACCATCGCTTCTAGGCATGTTTTCTGGCGAAGTGAGGTGCGACTGCACCTCTTTGCGCCTTTGTAGCTTCGCCCCTGGTCTATTGAAAGTAAATTTTTGTAGTTTTTACGTTAGAATAATGCTAGCTAGACTAGTTTATCCTGTGTTTGCTACAGTGCCGTGGGATCTCCTTATGAAACTCCTCATATAAAGAGTTAATTCTATTCATGCTATATTTGAGTCTTTAAACACGACAAACTTACTTGGATCTCAATTGCTTTGTTGCAGGTTGCAGCTTCGGAAATTATCCGGGCAAGTTTTGCTGCTTGGGTTTTGAAGACTCTACTGCTGAAGTCTTTCACAATTTTGGTTTTTAATTCATTGATCGATACCTTTTTTTGATTCAGCCATTTTTCTACGTCCACAGCAAAGATCCCGTCTCCTAAAACATCTGACTAAACGCCGTAGTGGTACCAACCCTGCAGCAGATCAGGAATCGGGACTTCTGTTATTAATTAGATAACTAAGGTAATTACTTAACATAAATATTGTCCTTATAAAATCATTAAGATGTTCACCCTTCAAATATACATGTGGTAAAATAATATAATGTACTTGTCATTTAACGAGTCAGACAGCATACCTTGCCATAGTTTGCAAAGTCTGTTTTGAGGATGTATTCAAAATTTGCAGGATCCGTGGTGACGACATTATGTATGAGCACATTATACGCCCTGTAAGTTTTGTGTTTGTGTGCAAACTCGGTCATCGGTTCATGTAATGGTGCAGCCTGGGGAAGTTGATGAGGGTGTTTAAGAAATTTGAGACTATAGGCTGGTATCTCTTTTTCTTCTCAGCACCCAACCTTCTAGCACGGGATCTTATCACAAGCGCGGTAAAAATTACTACCGCTAAATTTATTGCTATGGGAGGAGGTAAGGCGAAGGAAAGAACATCCATGGCAGTCGGGAGGATGGTGAAGAACGTACCTACAGAAACACTTTGTAGTACCTATATATATATATATATATATAAGGGTCCTGCTGTAAAAGTCTCTGAAGTGTGTGGATGTCTCCGTGGTAGTACGGAGCAAGATTGGCATATTTAATGGAAAGTCATGGGATTCCTTCCTAGTTTAAAGGGATTCCTTCCTAGTTTAGGATAGACTCTTTGTTTAATATTCCTTGCACCGCAAGGTTGTGATGTATATGTATATTGCCTCCGTATTGGAGAGAATAATATAAGAAAATCAAAGTTAGTTCTATCTTCTGTCAAAAAACCACAGGAGCCGTAGCCGCCTTCAATTTTTTCTGATATTCTCCAAAATCTTGTTTAGAATCTATGAATCGAAGTATGTTTTCTTATTGAAAGTATTGATTTGGTTAAATTTTCTGTTTGCTATGCGGTATTTTTATTGTTGTTGTTGTTTCCGTCATATCCGTAGAGTCATATGCAGGCCTTTTTCTTCATGACCTTGAGCTGTTGTTTTGAATCCCGTTTCATTGATACAACTTTTACCGGACTGTCTGCTTTTTCGGTTTTTGTGAAATTCTATTATTTCTCGTTAGAATAGGTAAAAATCAAATTACAAATTTGATTGTTTTGTATCTGTTTCTATATATGGTTTGCTGAATACAGGGCTGGAATATATTCCCGAAAATCCTAAACTAAACCGAAAAAATTCCGAAAAGGATTGGTTCGGGATTTGGGTGACCATCTAATTCTTCGTCGTCATCATCAGCTGACTTGTTTTTTTCTTTTCTTTTTTTACTTCCATGTTTTGTCAGATTGGGCTGCGTTGCCTAGAGAGCACTTAAAATTAGTTGCAGAGAAACTTGAGTCACTAAAAGAATTCAGCTTTGTTTGCAAGCCATGGCGTTCGGCTGCAAAGGATAAACAAAGCCTTGCGACGGCGACCCCAATGATCTTGATTTCTTCTGATACAGAGAAGGATAAGTGGTGTTTATACAATCCGGTGGATGACAAGGTTCGTAAAACCCAATTGAATTTGCCAAGACAACGATTTTATGGTTGTGGATGCGAATCATGTTGTATCACTAATAAATCCTTTCTTTCTTAGTGTCAGAGAGAGGAGATCGTGAAAAGTCAATAATTCAGCTTCCTCCACTAAGCCCTCCAAATTTGAGTCGGCTTAAACATGGATATAATTTTGTGTACAAGGGTACAATTTCAGAAGATCCAATACTAAATGCCGACAATTGCATTGTTATGGTCATGTTTCTGGAGATGTACCAATTGGCTTTTTTTTCGACTCAACAAAGACAGTGAGTGGACTTATGTCCTTGAAACGGTCGACAGTAGATGTTGGCGCCTGCTTGATGAAGATATAGGCATTTTAGTTAAAATAACTTTTGAGATTGGCATAATTTCTTAGTTCGGCCTTTGATATTGTCCACTATCAATCATTTTGATCATTCGTACAAAAATCTTTGTTAAACAATGATCAATATGACAAAAATATCCTTAATCTAATAAACAATGGGTCAACTATGATTTGACAAAATTTGAGATTATTTTTGTCATCTTAATTTTATTTAACTGAGATTTTTTTTTACGAAATAATCAAAATAATTGACGATAAACAAACTTAGAAGTCACCTCAATCAATTTTAAATCTAATAAATCAAAATAATGAGTTATGTCAATATTTAAGATCATTTTACATCAAAAACCTCTATATATAAATACGTGATTAGGTCACTAGATGACAATCAAGCTCTCAAATAATTAATGCAAGGTGGATTGTTCATAAAAGCTGTCCAACTTTCTTCAGATGTTTGATAGATTTGAAAGCTGCCCGACAATTCCCGGGGTTAATACGACTCTCACCTCTTTTATTTTCATCACATTTCGTCCTTTTTTTTTTTAGATATTATTTTTTATCTTATTATTTTTATAAAAAAATCTATATAAGACGTTGATGTGATTTCAAATAAAAAATGAGAGCAAGGAAAAAAGATTAGGAAGAAAGAAATTTCTCTACCATAAATTAGAACTGAAGCAATTAATATTTTGTGTTTTAAGGAAATGTCAATAAAGAGAAATATTAGGACGGACGATGGAGTATTGACTTTAGTTGGAGAAGAAAATTACTTTTTAGGTGTAGTTATCTGCACATTTATTTTTATTTTTTAATTTTATCATTAGGTTAAATAAATTTAAAAATATCAAAGGCTAAAATATAACAAGAATATAAGAAATAAAAATGAGTTTGTGAATAATAATGTCCTATTTTTGTTGACTTGGTTGAACAAAAGAATTGATTCAAATGACTCGTTCTAGCACATGAAATAACTACTTATGTCAAAAATAAGATAATACTTGAGCACTCACAAAGAGTACCAAAATACTAACTCTTTGAAGTGACCTAGTTAAACTTTCCTGTCATGTCCAAACTCTCTCAAACACGAGATGTTCATATACAAGCACCCCTTTTCTTCCTCATTGTCAACCCCTCTTCTCCGTCCAATCCGGCCGTCTTCTCTCCAACGGCCACAACCGTAACTCCCTTTCTTTTCCGGCGACCACCTCCAATCCCTCGCTTCTCCACAACCACCTTTGATTCTAATTTCTCCAGCAACTGCGACTCTACAATTTAACTTAACAGGAGAAGTGGCAAAAATACGGAAAGAGATCATCTCCGAATCTCTTCCACCAAAGCCTACCAATCAATTAATCCGGACCCTTGAAATTTGATCTAACTGGCTACAAACAAGGGCCCATTTAAAAGTTATAATAATTTTAACCGTTGAATCAAATTTCAAGAAGTCCGAGTTAATTGATTAGAAGGTTTTGACGGAAGAGATCTAGAGAGGATCTCTTTCCGCAAAAATACAACCCTGTCCAACGGTAAACTCAAAACACTTTACGCTCTGATGACAACGTTACAAACATAGTGATTCAGATTTTTTGTGACTGGCGACTCGAAAAATATCAGTTGCGAGAAGAATAGGAGACTGATTCCTCGAAAATGATTGTTTGTTTGTCAACAAAATCTAGTGAGCTTATCAAATTCAAATGATTCAATCCAATCTTAGATACCAAACGTGGCGCAATCGCACCTACATTCGAATCTTGCTTCTAGGTTTCTATCACAATAAAGAAATACACAGATCAGAATTTGGGCGTGAAATTTATACAACTTTTACAGGAAGCCCTGAATGTTAAATCTTAACCACCATCCAAGGCAGCATGAACAGAAAGTAAAAACTGTAATCTCAACGAGAACCCCATTATTCACATTTCTTCGGGCATCTTCCGTATAAGTTCTGGGCATATTTTCAGGGCTACCAAAGTATTCGGATCACCTAAACTTAACGGAAAGAGTTCTCCAACTGCAAACATGCAGATACAGGAACATCTTTGAAAACAACGAAAAAAATAAATGGAAAAAAATGGAACTGTAGTTGCACTGGTGATTACCGACTATACTAAAGAAAGCCTTCAACCCCACGTCCTGCTCCTGCATCCCTGTATATAGCGAGTGCTTCTTCCATGATCTTAGCTTGAGCCAGCAATTCAGCTCTCTTTTTCCCGGATGGATGGGTTGAAAGATAATCTCTGAGTGCAGATTCACCACCAGTAACCTTGCTCAACTTCTCGTACACAGTTGGAGCCACTCTGGGATCATATCCAGCAGAAGCAATCAACAGAAGCCCAATGTGATCCGCTTCAATTTCCATCCTGATTAAGTGAAAGAGAGCATAAGCACACAAACATGGAAAATGTAAGGATTGTGTTCAGCATTT
This sequence comes from Pyrus x bretschneideri, assembly GCF_019419815.1. Lineage (NCBI taxonomy): Eukaryota > Viridiplantae > Streptophyta > Magnoliopsida > Rosales > Rosaceae > Pyrus > Pyrus x bretschneideri. The sequence goes on from NW_025999635.1 coordinate 4,788,302, forward strand.
TGTGTGAAAGGATTGTTTTCAGCATTTTGTCAAGCTCTCAGCTGGTTCACAAGCACTATGATGTAATAATCATTAGAAAATAAAACTGTACACCGCAAAACTGCACATCCAAGCTTTAATCCAAAGAATTCTCAATAGATTCGCTAAAACTGATATAGTAATCTAACAAGACCAATCCAATGGTATCACAGAGCATTTCACGGATCTTTCAGTAAGGTAGCAATGGAGGTCACTATTATCTTTTCCAAGGAAGCATCAGTGATCAAAAGCACTAACAGGAAACTTTAAATCATAAAACCTTTTATCTTTTCGGTGAACTGGGGGAGTGGGGGGTGTGAAACAGCCCCCAACAAACAAAACATCATAGAAGCTTCTTTTCACATTAAGATAAACTGTTAAAATATTTCCCAAGGCTCTAAAACATTTCAGGGAGATTCCGCAAGTTTAAACATCTTAAAAGGACCAGACCAAATATTTCACTGAACAAATATGACCTATACCAGGGGAAGAGCCAGGTTTTAGTTGGGGCCGTCCCTCAAATTATTACAAAGCCTCAAGCTTGTATTACATGTATTTCAGAAATATAAAATTTAATGCTTGTCCTAGTAAAACAACAATTTTGTTCCAACAAACATAAATTGCAAAAAAATTTGCATTTTACTAGAAAGAGAATTTTGATATAGGATGCCTTGACTAGTTCACATAATACCTTGGAGTAGAGAAATTATGAATTGGCAACAACAGAAACTTGTAGAAGGACAATCATACAGGCAATACACAAAAGCAGAAAAACAATTGCCCGTCGAAAGCTTGAAAGGGGAAACATGCCCCCCTGGGCCATAGTAGCTCTGCCGCTAACCCATACCATTTTATCAACTTCCTAGTACAGTAATTAAAAACCTTTGGTGAGAAATAAATAACAAGACCCTATTCCTTATTTGCAACCAGAACACGCATGCATCCTCCTTAAGCATCAGAAAAGAGAGCAGTAACAAGAAATGTTCAGAAAAATCATAACGTTATAACTAAAAAGGACTAGAAACTAAATTATAAAGAACTGTAAAGTACCTTCGGGAGAAAGGAAGCCTCAAGAAAAGATTGGACATTGTGTTGACAACATCAGGCGTAACAAATTGATAAAGCACCAGTTGCAGAATTGCGAACCACAGGTTCTTTGTAATAGTCTCTGCAGAATGTCGAGCCACAGCATGGCCAACCTAGTTTTTATGTACAATGAGAAAAATATCAACTTTCTAATCTTATTTTCACACAATGCCAAGCAATGAAATCTTCCTACCTCATGACCAATGATCGTCGCTATCTCGGCATCACTTGTAAAATGCTTGAGCAACCCCGTGAAGACGACAATCTTCCCACCCGGCAAGCAAAATGCATTGACAATGGGCTTATCCACCACCAAAACCTCCCAATTCAAATGATCCAAATGCGAAGTGGCAGCTTTCAAACCTCTCTCCCTACTTGTCTTCCTACTCTTCTCAATCCATCGATCATCAAGAATCTCATCCTCACGGGACCACTTCCCCTCCTCCGGAGGATCCTGCAGTGCCATCAAAGTGTCCTTGCCACCACTCTCATGTGCCAGCTCCACTTTACCGGACGCATAGTCCACGTCAGTCCAGGTCACGTCATGGCTCAACCCTCTCTGCAAAGCCTCTATTATATCCTTGGCAATCAACCGAACGCGCACGCTATCCGGATGTATGGCGGGCAAAATGTCCCCTTTGAAACTCTCTTTCATTTGCTGGAATTGGGTCTCCCCCAACCTCTTCTCCAAGGCTTTCGACAAAATTATAAAATGGGTTCGCTTCGTGTACGGAATCGTCTCCAAATTCCCAAAATACACGGTGATAAAAATCCCAGAACCCACCAGACCCACAATCAAAACGTTCCTGGGACTCTCAAACCACCTACGGGGGCCTCTCGGCTTGAAGTGGTGAACCCGCTTCCGGTCGACATAGTAATATCTCTTAGTGCAATCAAGAAAGGGGCTTTTGTACTGTATTGTTCTTGTGATTCTACCAAGTTGCGGAATTGATTTGTGTAAAATTGAAGAATTGGAAGAAAACCCCGAAAACTTAGCTGAGTTGGAGACGGAAGCGGAAGACCCAGTTGAGAAAACGCGAGAGATGGGCTCTCTGGCGGCGGCTTTGGGGGTAATCCTCGCCGTGAAGCCGCGGAAGGCGTCGACTGCGAGCTTTGCTCTCCTGTACGATCCCATGACGAATTGGGTGTCTCGAAGAAACTAGAAAGATGAATGATTTTTCAGAAGGTTTTGGAGCGGTGGGTTTTAAATTGTTTGGTCAAAATTCTTTTGTTGCAATCCGTCACCTTTAAAATGTGTTTGAAGCCTTTAATAGGCGAAGCCTTAATAGGCGTCAAGTCTTCGAGTTATTTGAGCTCATTCGGGATTTAACGGTAAAAAATATCGTTCCTTAAAAATAAAAATTTATAAACTTATTTGAAAATACTTTTAAAATCCAGGTCAAAAAGCTTCTAGTAAAACTAACTTGGATTTTTAAAGTATTTTAAATGCTTGTTGAAATCCAAATAAATTTTTACAAAGATTTGATTTTAAAAATATTTTCACTAAAAACACTTCTAAACGAGTTGATTGTGAGGTTCTTTTATATGCTTTGTTAATTGTTATGCAAAAGACTTCAATATTTTCCTTACGTATGTGAAGTGATAATCACAAACGGATCGAATCTTGGTTCAACTTAGTTTGCTACTCTCAACTCAGATAAATAAAAGAACAATTACTACTGAAGACTAAAAGTAAGTTAACACAAATAACATCAGAAGAAAAAAAACAAACTTGTTTTTCTCTCTAGTAGATAGAAAAGTTACAAGTTAGAAAGTTCTTACGCACCACGAACTTGAGAAGCAGATGGGAAAAAGGAAGATCCCATCCACTACCAAGGGCAAAAGAAAACAGAAGGACAAAACTTATAGGCCGAAGAAACTAGAACAAAATTGAACGATAAAATAGAGAGAAGAGTTGACGGAATATGCTATACGCAGAAAAAATGATCCTATAACGAGCCAATCAAGGCCGTCGATCTACCGAATATTTTCTTCATTGTCAAAAATATACTCCTGCCTCCGCTCAGATCAACTGGCTTTTAGTCCCTCCACCACTTGAAACCGTTGCGAATGCAACCATTTGATATTGTTACTTGCTCGCAACAGCTTACTTGAAAGGAGCCGTTTTATGTGCGCTTCACCATCTGTTGCCGCGACCCCTCCCACCACCACTGGATCGATTGTTGGAATACCTATCATTTCGAAAACCTCCACCTCCACCACCACGGCCAAACCTTCCACCACCGCCAAATCTTGAATTCCTTGATTCTTTTTCTTGTAAATCAGGCAGTGATTTCAACACCTCTATGCTCACATTAGCTGCATTTTCCTGACCTGCACCCAACATACAAGTTAACACAACCACAAGAATCGGCTAAGAACTGAAAAATATTTTCTGGTTGAATCTTTAATATACTATCAAGCTTGATGAGAATGTAATACGTGATCATATTGAAACATGATAAGAATAATACCAGCAAGAAACAAATCCAAATCTTCAGCTGCTACATCAAACACTGCACCATTTCCATCAGCTGTTAGCGCCATACCCTTCACTGACTCAACCTTCTCCTCTGGCAAGAATCTCCTCAAGACCCCAAAAGCAAAACTGAGAAAAGGTTGGTAGAAATTAAGAGTCAAAAACAATCAAATCAAAACGCTAACTCTAAGACAAGAACACAAAGTAAACCTATAAAAGTTATAATTATGGATATATCTAAACAGCTAATGGTATCTTGGGATGACAAAAGCACATTGTGACAACCTTAAGACACAATCGATATAGTTCCCATCATTAGCTAGTGTTTGTATCCATATGTGGAAATAAAACAAAAGAACTTAAGACATAATGGTTTCGAACACAAGGCAACTAGTGATAATTGCTTACGATGGTGAATAAATGGGCTTTCCAGCCTCGAGAAGTACTGTGACATGGTTTTCCATAGAGCTAAGAAGTGACCTCTTCTTTATCTCAGTGTAGCCCTGCACACCATACCATAAACAACTCATAAACTGATAAACAAACATTTACGTGAAGCACATCAAGTAGGGAAGAAATAGCAAATCTTACAGCAGCTTTAGCAAGTGCTTTTGCCAGTAGATCTACTGCAGATAGGCCAGAGGTGTTAAGTAGCTCCTCGGCAACAGACTTGAAAGCAGGAATTACACTGAAATGAAAAATGTATTAATATTTGAACTTTTTTTTTGGGTAAACGTGTTAAAATTTGAACATGATTGCATCAAAATGTAACAAGCATTACACTACCTGTCAGAGATTTTGGTTATCATTTCTGCTGCATCTTGACCAACTGCTTTGGCAATATCAAGTGGCTGAGGAGCAGAAATGTGTTCAAATTTCACCCCCGACTCTCTCTCGATTTTTGAAAAATTTGACCTTCTGGGATCATAAAGCATGACTGCAACTCCAGAATTGCCTGAAAATATGGACACACCTCTAAGTACCTACCACATAACCCTAAAGACATTAAGTAATAAAATACAAATGAACAAAAAATGCCACATTTTTTCAAGATTTACCTGCTCTCCCTGTGCGTCCAGATCGATGAATATAGTCTTCTACATCACGTGGGGGTTCACACTGAACCATAAACAATAAAAGTAAGTATACACATTGACAAACATTAGAAAGCTCACCAATATGCACACTGACAAACCTGAATAATTAATTGAACATCATTGATATCCAGTCCACGCGCTGCCACATTCGTGGCTACTAATGTCATAAACTTGCCAGACCTGAAACCAGCAAGCGTGACCTGAAAATACAACCACAAAAAAGGAAAAATAAGTTCTGCCATCTGGGAAAAAAATCTAGCTTTTTAAAAAATGAAATATCAATATGAAAGGAAAGGAGCAAGAAATAACATAGTTCAGTATCATTGTACAAAACAGAAAACAATGCATAATCAAACAACTCACCTCACGTTGGCCCTGCTGTATGTCCCCATGCAAAGCCCGGGCTCCAGGCAGCGCCTCAGCAAGTCCAGAAGCAGCTTCCTTTGTCTCAGTGAAAATGATTGTGCGGCCTCCACTGAACCGGAAACAAACATATCAAGTACATGAAAAATGATTTCCAAACAAACTACACCCAAAAATAAAATTAGAAAGCATACAGTACTTGTTGACTAGAAAACGACCAACCTGCTGTAGCAACGTATGATATCAGGAATAAGTTCTGATCTTGCTGAACTGGAGCAAGGAAGAACAATATGCCTAACATTGGTGCTGGCCTTCATTTTTTCATTACCAACAAGATCTACAGTTTTCTTATCTGGTTTGAGAAACCTAGAAGAAATCTGGGAAAAGAAAAGGAAAATTTCATTATATGTGTCGACAATGGAAGGAAAGATTTAACATTGCAACATTATCCATCTATGTTTAACTGAATTCAGAAGAACATCCAAATTCAAAATCTCAGTTAAGATACTTACGCCTTTCACCCAACTCGGCAAGGTTGCACTGAAGAGAAGCGTTTGAACTTTACTTACATCCTTCACCTTGCCTGAAAATCCAAAGAAGAGACAATCATTGCCATATAAAGTTCTTACCGCCAAAAAAAAAAAAAAAAGAAACAGCACACACAACATAACACTTCAAAAATGTAACCAGCATCATAGACACAGAAATTTTGCACAATTAAAGTAACCTTGTAAAAAATTTAAAACTCTAGTTACCCCTGTCAAACAAAGATGCCTTGACAGCGTACTATAAGAATAACATTGATTTAACAGGTTATTGATATGACAGGAGTCAAATAGCAACAGAATTCTTTGCCATACACAGAGATAAGATGATTCCAAGCTTCAGATGGAGATGATACAATTAACAAAAAAAAAAAAAAAAAACCTCGTTGTTTGCACTAACCACAAACATGGATACAAAATACTTTATAGATGTTACGCACCAGTAACACAAATTAGCAAACATGGTATAAAAAGCAGATGTTGGCATTACCAAAAAGACATACCTAGAATGAGTTCAACATCATCAACAAAGCCCATCCTCAGCATTTCATCAGCTTCATCAAGGATCCTAACCTTCAAGGTACTCAAGTCGATATTGCCCCTCTCTATATGATCCTACATATTTCCAAAAAAATCAATTTAGCTTCATAAGTATATTGCATAGGACGGAACTGACACAAGAACTCAGCTATCATGGGCAATAGTCAATACCTTTATGCGGCCAGGTGTTCCAATAACAACATCCACCCCTCTCCTTAGCTTACTTTCTTGAGCCCCGTAGGGAGATCCACCATATACACAACACGCTGCTAGCCCCACAGCACCACCATAAGCTTCAAAATCGGCAAAAACCTAATTGAACCAAAAATTGTCAAGTGGATACTCTAAAATCCAAACCATTGCAAGCATAAGGTCCAGGGTAAATAAAAATTACCTGTTTGGCAAGTTCCCTGGTGGGTAAAAGCACGATAACAGTTGGAGGTCTACCATAACCAGTCTTTCTAAATTCTCTTGCAGGCCCATTTGTCAAAGACTCCAAAACAGGCAACACGAAAGCCAGAGTTTTACCCTGAAATGTTGCAAAACAATAATCATACGATTCCAAAACTGAACAAATCCACATTAATAAGCTAAATATTCCAATTCAAATCAACAAACCACAAAACAGTGAGTAAAAATTTGTGCTTGATGGTAAAAATTCGTGATTTCTGCGTAAGAATTTGTGCTTCTTGAGTAAATTAAATTTACCTGCCCTGTTCGAGCCCGGCCGACCAAATCCAAACCATCCAAAATGGTATCGAATGTCATGGCCTGAATAGGGAACAAGGATTCGATCCCATTCTCCTTCAATTTGGCCCTCAAGGGCGCCGAAATCCGAAACTTGGACACCGCGTTAGGATCCTCTTTAACCATCTCCTCGGTCTTCTCCTCGTCCACCTCCTCCGGCTCCACCTTCGCCTTCTTTGACTTCTTCTTGCTCTTCTCCTCGCTCTTCGGAGGCTTCACATTCACGGGCTCGCCCATCTCGGAGCTCGTCTCGCTCCTGTCCTCGTCATCCGAAGCCTTCCGCTTTTTGTGCTTAGACTCCTTCTTCGACTTCTTCTCAGTAGTTGGCGAGTCGGCCACGGCGTCTAGGGTGTCACTTTTCAATTTCTTCATCTTCTTCTCCTTCGGAGTGGTTCCCGCAAGTAGATAATCGGATACTTCTATAGAAGGCATGGTTTTCTAGAGAGAGAAAACGCTTCTGTCTGCGAGTTTAGAAAGAGAAAGAGGCGGCGGCGCAGCGGAGAGAGATAGAGGGGGTTCCTGGTTTTCTCCTGCTACAGAAAGTTATGGCAGTGAATTGCCGTTAGCAGGAGAAAGAGAGAGGGGAAACAGAATTAGGGTTTTGCGCCTTTTATGGTTTTAGCGGTGGAGGATTCTTTGGCCGTTGGATTGAGTACCGCGACGAAGTTTGTTTTTGAGCCGTTGAAAAGAAATATCCACTGGACCTGGTGAACGACTCCACGCCCGCAAATAAAACGTGGCACCGACATTTTTTGGGCTTTTAGAAAACAGAGAAGGACGTCGTCGATGGCCGATACGACCTATTTCCTTTTTAATTTTCTTATTCACTAATATTGTATTAACGATAGATTTTGTTACATGTCATGCCATGCAAGGACTCAACATATTTTTACCAATGTAGTAAGATCATCTTCAATCCTTGGGGATAAAGCTTAAAAATATAAGGTCGAAAATTTTAAGCTATAATCCAAAATCTATTTTTCTCTTCCAACCCTTGGCCTAAAACCTAAAATTTTTAGCCCAGAAAATTTGAGTTTTCACCCATAAATAGTTTTTCTGCTCTAACCCTTCCGACCTGAACTTTTAGCCCTAGATTATTAAAAAATGAATTTAAACTAATTTCTTTTTCTTAAAAGTAACATTTTTAAAATAAAAAATATTATGTAGACTATCCTAAGTTAATTTTATGAACATTTTAACCTAAAAATATTTAGATTCTGACAAATACTGAAAATTCACCAACCGACACCATGAAACTCGTTAAACACCATGAAAAAATATGAAACAAATGAAAGATTTTTTTTAATTACTTTAGTCGTTAGATTTAAATTTGGGCCGTTAAATTTTTTTTTTTTAACCGTTGAATTTCATCAAATTAGATCTTAACCGTTGGATTCAATGAATTTATAAATATAAAACTAAATAAAATATACATTTATGGTGGACCAGTTTCACTAATCCTTGGTTAAATCCTAGGCTAAATTTGGCTTCCATTTGAGTTTTAGGTTTTAAGCCACATTTTAACATTAGGTTGGGTTGAGTTTTGAGGGGGAATAGAAGTGAAAATTTGAGTTTTAGCCTAGAGTTGGAGAAGGCCTTATAGCTTAAAATTTTAGGCTAAGCTTATTAAATAATGATTTTAGCCTTTTTTTTTAATAACTTTTTTAAAAATAAAATTTATGTAGATTATTCTAATTTAGTTTTATGAACATTTTAATTTAAAAATATTTAAATTCTGACAAGTACTTAAAAATCATACAAATACATAGGTATTTATAAAGTTTTAAGTCAAATTTGATTTAAATAATTTTCTTAAATTATTTTAGACGTTTAATTTTGGTTTGTCAAATCTTTTTTCTACTTTTAGATTTGATCTCATTTGATCACAGCCGTTAGATTGCGAGTAAAATACAAAGAAATGTTTGAAATATAACAGTTTGGTGGGTCCATAATACAAAGTGTGTACTTTTTCTTCTAAAATACTGACATACAAATAAAACTAAGCAAAATGTAAGAGGCTATAGACATAAGGGCAAATGCACGATTACAACATAAGAAAAACAAAGAGCGCAGCTACGGCATACAGAGGCCGTCTGTGAGCAGATTTCCGGGCGGAAGAGGAGGCGGTGTTGCACCAGTTAAAGCCGTACCAAAGATCATTGGGAATGAAGGTGTTGTAGCTAAATGTAACAGCCCTGGAATTGTGGCCATAGATTTTCACATTCTCAGGCTTCCAACCATCCGGTCCGGATCTGTAGACATACAAATAGCAGATTTGGTATGCACAGGGGCCGTAAATCTCAAATGTGTCTGTAGAACACCGTTCAAATGTTCTTGAAGATGGATCATCCAATCGCGGCGCATAAATCTGAACAAGAAAAATGATCCTGATAATTTGTATATGCAACCAAAATCTAATATTAGCATTCACATTTGTCCGCATTAAGTTGGTTCTATAAGTTCAGATGTATATGCAACCAAATCAAAACGCCAATGCACTGGCTTCACATTTAACACATCAAATTCATTCTAATCAGTTTAGATGCGCATGCAACCATGTATAAATTCCTAATACATTGGTTTTGCTCAACATACTCAACCCAAACTTCAAAAAGGTGCACTTCTGCTAATGGCCAATTTGAGACTGTTATGCGCAAATGTCTTGAAAGGCATGCAATTGCGTGCCTTGCGCAAGGTGTCACTGAAACTCCCTAGGCGCAGCCATCGAAGGCGAAAATTCAGAAAGGCGTACGCCTAGAGTTACGCCTTGCAAAGCCCTAAATGCCTTCGCCTCTGAAAAGTAAAAACATTGCTCTGCGCTATTGCTAGAAGTGTTATTATTCCAAACATGCCAAAACTCCTAAATATATACCTACATGTGTTTACACGAAGCACTTCTACAAAGAAAACAGGCCCTAAGACAACAAAATACAATTCCTGTTGAGTAGGATTTTGAAAACACTTTTTTTTTGCTTGTTTCTTGCTCCACTTAATCATAACCGAGCGTAACATGCATTTTCAGATTCATATAGCTGACCCTATTTAGTGAGAAAAGGCTTTGTTGTTGTTGTTGTCGTCGTTGTTTCTTGCTCCACTTAACACAAAAAAGATTAAGCTTAATCCCTTCACTGAGGTTAAAACAATAAAAATTGAAACCCCAATTCCTTCCATCTTCTAGAAAAATAGAATTACCAATAACTAGGCTTTGAATTTCGACAAACGGATCGGTCTTAAATTCGAAGATAAACCCAAATTTTCTTTTTCAATTTCAATTTTCTTCTTATTTCTTTGACAACCCAAGTTGGACGATCAATTCTAAACACGATCATATTACATGATTAAGATTTCAACACTGTTTTCTGATAAATTAACATGAAAAACTGAGTAGGTAGAAGAACAAACCTGGTTGCCATAAGCATCCCCAAAGGAGAGACTGATCTGATCCCTCGTGTACCTCGTCGAGGAGCAGCTCGTGGTTATCACCGCCGTGTACGAACAAGTCCCCGCATTCTTTAGCACCAAAACAATCAAAATTATCAACAAAAAAATCACAAAAATCAAATTAAATTAAAGGAAATTTAAGCTTTGCAAAGTGCTGTACCTGGACGTTGCTGACGTTGAAGCCCTTGGCGGCAGCTTCGGGACGTATGATGCTTAGCTTGGCCTCTGAGAGCGTGAAGACGACGGAAGCTTGGAGGAGAAGAAGAAAAGAGAACGCTCTGAACATGTTTGATGATTTGCTGCAGAGAGAATGCGACGGCGACGGCGACGACTTGCGGGATGCGGAGGAGTCAAAGAAAAGCATGCGTCAGGGAGTGGAAGATGATATTTTTGTGGGCACCGAGTGTTCCGGCGGTTTAATACTTAATAGAGTAAATCATTTATGTCCGTCAAGACAAGTAAGGGCAAATCCGTCTTTCGAAAATATTGGCTATATTTTTTGAGTTTTTATAAATCGGAAAATCCTTTTTGTGCTAGAGACATACATACACCAACAAATACGTGGATATAATTGTAAGGTGTGGCGGGTGGAATACAAATTCTTTTAACAAAGGGATCTGAGGTGGTTTTGCCGTGGCAGTTTAATCTTTTGAAATTGAAAAGGCTCATTAAGGTATTTTAGTCATTCTTTATTTATTATTATTTTGTGATTCACATCATAATTAAAATTAAAACATATTCTGTAAGATACGTGTCTAGAGTTCATCATCAATCACATAGACCACTCCATTTCATGACTTCCCAATTTCCACCATCCAAGTAAACGGAAAAGAAGAAAGTTCGAGGCAACTTCGATCTATTTGTTGTTTCGTGTACAAGCAACTCTCCTTTCCCTTTCTACGAGTTCCATGTGAGCCGACTCAACAATATTAAAAACAACTATGTTGTTGCATGTTAATTGCAAATGGGCCAAGAAACTAACCCAACCAAGCTACCAGCCCAAATATTGTTTGGGCCAGTTATCAGCCTAGTTTTTTTGTTTTCTAAGATCAGAAATATTGGTCCTCGCGTCCATGTCATACTGAAAAAATTTGAGTCCGCTGTGTGATTAACCGCATTTCCGTTGGATTTGGATTCCCTCAGTGCAATTCGGGAATCAATGCACAATAACAGTTCATTAAATATCGTACGGTCACAATTAAATATTTTTTATATTTTTAAAAGTAAAACAGCTTCGTTTTGCATGAAAAATATTTAATTATGACCACGCAATCTTTGATGAACGATCCTTGTGCATTAATCCTCAGGATCCCCAATGAGGGATTTGGAGAGGATCCAAATTCATTTACGATCGAGAAGAAATGGACAAAAGGTTTGCATAGGCACACTACAGAAGAGAACCAGCCTATCCGACTTCGACATGCATTGACTCCCATAGTTTGTGAATTGTGAGAGTGCCTACTTTACGAATATCTAGTTATGATGGTAAGTCAAATTAATCATGTATTGACATACGTTTAGATGCTTATATTCATTATCGTAGAAATTGGGTTCAGGTTCCTCTTCTCGTCGATAGACTCTAGACGTAAACGAAAGAGTATGGTTAGTTCGATAAATTCCTACATTTCTATCTCTAAAATGTTTGGATTTTTTAAAACTCCACGGATATTGTCACATCCATGCTTGGGTTCCACCACATTCCGAGTTCGACTCCACCGTAACACAATATTATTCGCTTTAAGCCCCGATCACACCCTCACGGCTTTGTTTCTGGTAACTCATATAAGAACTTCTTAGTTGATCACCCATCCTGTGATTGCTTTCGTGCGAATTCGCTTAACTTCGGAGTTCGTACAGAACCCAAAGCCAGTGAGCTCCCAAAAGACCTCGTGCTAAATAGAAATGGAAATATATATATATATATAAGGTTTACAAGATCCACTCCCATAAACAATGTTGGATATTACAAATATGCAGAAGAAAAATACTATCCCCCTCTCAAACCAAAGCATAACTTTTACTCGTTTTTTCACATGATGCTGCACAATTAACTTGAATACAGTTATTTCAATTCGTCTCCATTTTTGAAAAACAATTATCTCCCTTAAATGGGATTATTCTCCTTGAAAGACTCAAAGTGGATATTGGGTTCCTTTATCAACATAAAGGCATCACTACCAAACTCCTTCCCACCAATAATGCAAGAATTTGTCAGTGTGCCAGTAACACGACCATATACATAAATTATCATAATATTAGTGATTGAAAGTTTTTTCAGCATCCAACCATTTATATGATGACACTTTATATACTTGATCATGTGCCCTGACACTGAAAAATCCCTCCAATAATGCACCTTATGAAACTATCAAGTACCATCCATATGCTCATTTAGCAATTCACTATCTTCTATAGTGGTGCATGAACCATTTATTTGGACGCATATAAAACCTACTTGACCACTTTATGTCCCATTCTTGCTTGTTGGTCCACACTTATATACTTTATCACACACTTTGCATCATCTCCAAAGTTTAAAGTGGCCACCTAATTCAATTTATGGAAGGGGTGTGCTATCCACACGGTCCTTTTTACTTCTCACACACCTCTTATTAATTTATGTCATTTGATCTTATTAAATTCATCTGATCCGACAGTCGAAAATTAAAAAGAGATATGAGAAGTAAAATAGGATGCGTGAATATGACATTTGCAACAAGAAAATTTAAAGGAAGATGTAAAATACACAAATCTCCCCAACTGGCACTTTTGTATTGCAAAAATTTAATTTATACTCTCTCAGTCACATCAAAATTAAAATAACAACTAGGCAATTAAAATCTACGTCAACAAATCAAGATACATACGCGAGCATTACTAAACACTAATACAAAATAGTTATTAGACCTCTTTTAAGTTCAATGAGTGACAAAAATTTAAATCGATAGTCAACTTGCTATACGTGAGGCGGTTTTTCGCTTGACAGTGGCAAACATATATCTCTTCTCCTTGCTAGCACATTACGAATTGAATCACACACTGCCTCTTCAAACACCAAAACTCGAAACAATTCACGATATATCGATACCTATCTGTCCATCACAAATGCTACATGTAACACAAGAATTCAAACAAACTCCAGTGTGATAATTTATTCTTCTCCATCCATGTCCATCCACTTCCAACCAAAAATAATGGATCACTTACAACTTCACCATGCCACACCACCAAACTATCGCTACTAAAATTCGAGCGTCTTCGTTGGTACACGATCGGTAAATTTGTACGTAAATTTATACCCGTGACAACTGGTCGTATTTGTATCTAGTAACCAAAAATATCACTAAAATAACTGGTACAATGTAGCAAAAATTTAGATACACAAACTGTAAAAACTAAAATAATTAAATGACTGCTTCTCCGTTCCCATGGCCCTTATCCCACAAATCTGGGAATTTGTTTATCCCCCCAGTTTATCTGACACAGATAAATAAAATAAACAAAAAGTGAAAAAAAAAATAATAATAATCTACCCGCCCGACTCTACCCCGGCCATTTTCTTCTATTTCCACCTGAACCCCAACTCTCCCTGCTGCTTGAACCTCCTGATGACCCCTTCCAGGGCAATGTCAAAAGCGTCTTTTACCGTCTCCAACCCCTCCTGCGGTTTCGCATACAGAAAATTCGGTATATAATCGATTACTTTCTCTCTCATTTCTTTCACCTTCTCTCTGCTAATTCCTTGTAGAACATTTTTTATCGAGGCCGTACCGTTTATAACCGCTTTACGGTCTATAAAAACAGAGTAACTATCCGGTTCGCCTGGTAAAAACCACTCGTACTGTATGTACGCGGTCCGCCTCCAGAAAAAGACCGGGATCGAACCGGCCACCATGCAGTCGAAGATGGACCGGCGGGTGAAGCTGTCGCCCCGCGGCTGCAAACAGAAATCCGAGTCGAGAAAGGTCTCGAGAATCGCAGAGGTGCCGTTGGAGCATTTGGTCCCCGCACAGTCCACCACTCGGCACGTGTCCGACTCCTTTTGGCAGTGACTCAGCAGCAGCCCCCTGAAGTCATTCTTTATCGCGCCGCGCTTCGCTCCGGCGAAGCAGAAGAGCTTCGAGCGGCTGCGGTTTCGGACGAAGTTCTGCCAATCGGCAACGTCGGAGTCCGACCTCGGGTGGAATCCGATAGGGTAGGGAATACCGACATCGAAATAGTCCCACGGGTTTCGCTCAATCAGGAGGCGCGTGATGTTTCGCATCCCTGGGAGGTAAATGCAGCTAGAGCCCCAATCGTCGTTTTTGGACCGTCGAAAGTCCCACGTAATCCGGCCCATCGTGATAAAGTGATCCCAGCCATCTGATTTTTTATATGACGGCTGGTCCTGGACCCACCGCAGCATCATCTCGCAGTGGCGGTCGCGGTCCTGCGCCGTACTGGAGTTCGACCACAAGTACTTGCCCACCGCTAGTCCAGCGTAAAAAGGGATGTAGAACGCCGTAGCAGATTCGGGCTCCATGACTCGACACTTATGATTGAGGATCCGATTGTGAAAAATCACCTCCGAAACGAACTGGTCCGTCCAATACCACGCCGGCACAAGATTATCCGGCACGATTCCCTTGATTCCCGTCGCTTTCTGCCCGAGGCCGTCGTTCGCTAAAGCTTTGCAGCGCGAGCTCCACGGATTGAGGTCGTCGCAGTTCTGTAAAATCTCTTGGTTGAGGGTTTTGGGGAGGTCGTAGACAAAGACCCGACCCGACCCGCATTCATCTTCCGGTTCGGGTACAGTTAATGGTAACCGGACAGGTTGAGGGGAGTAGGTAGGCGATAAATGTTGGCGGGCGAAGGGGAGGGAGCGGAGAGTGAAGAGGAGTAGGACCTGGAGGGCAAGTATAGCGAAGAGCAGGCATGTCCGCGGCTGGTGGATGAGTTGGAGGATCGAGTTGAACGAGTTTACCTTGTCGAGGCTTTGGGGCCGCTTGGCTTGGGGCTCCGGAAACTTGTGGTCCGATACCGAAAACATGTGGTGGAGCTGGTAGGATTCTCCGGCGAGCTTAACCGGAAAAAGTGGTGTTTTGTGGTGGAGGTTGGGAGAGAGAAAGGAAAGTGGAGCTCTTTTGTTTGTTTCGAGTGGGAGGAGTGCGTGGCCGTGAAGATTGAAGAAGGAGATCGAGGAAGGGGACACGTGTGCGGTGTGACGACAGGCTGCTACTGGAACCGACACAGTGTGAACCGGCACGTGGCAGCTTGTAATTTGGAAGTACTTGTTTTGGAAGACGGTGAAAGACGGGGAACGACATGGATCATCTCCAGATATGCATCCTAATCCAATCCGGATGTTTAAAATTTGATCCAACGGTTAAATTTATTATAATTTTAAAGTAGGTCTCTATTTATAATCGTTAGATCAAATTTTAATGATCCATATTGAAGAATCCTTAGGATTAGGATGCATGGATCCGGAGAGGATCCATGTCCGACGGGGAAGGAGTGAAATACACGTGAAGGGTTTGACGTAGCTGTGGCACGTGGTGCGTGACATGAGCGCCTAAGACGGAGATTTTACCGCCTGTTAGATTATGTAAGATACGCCGTCGTTTTGGAGTACGTTCAGCGTATGCAGAAGCGTAGAATACGGAATACGGGGGCGGAAGAAGTACTGCTGGTTCGTTGGCGCGTAGAGATTGAGTGGCGTCGGTGGTGGGGGTGGCAGCTGTAACGATGGAGACTGTGGCCCCTTCGGGGTGGACCGCCGACAAAACAGTCGTCTCTGGCGGTGATTTTCCACATCCAGTAATACAAGTGGCAGATTATTAACGGTGGAGAAGGTGTAAGCATTTCCCAAGTGGGTTCTAATTGAATTTTGCAAATTACTTAAAAACTTAATTAACAAGTTTGAAAATTACATCTTATGGTCTAATTTAATGGTCTGTTTAATATTTGTATTTAATTAATAATCACAAGTAGTCCAGTGTAAATACGGTAGAATTTCATAATCAAATTTATTGTCTGGTTCTAGATTTAAGGCACAATATTGACAAACACACGAATGATTCTCCCGTTGAAAAATTAAAAGGAAGTGTGCTATTGTTTTGAGGGCTGAATGGAAAATTTGTTTGCATCTTGGCCCTTTTTTTATTGCTGGAAGAGTGTGATTGTTCACCATAAGCAAATTCCAACTTTTTTTATGTTCCATTGCTAATCAAAATACTAGTTAATTAGTCATTGGAAAACGTTAATTAAATGGCCTTTTTAATACTCCACTGAACAGCATATGGGTGGGAATCCTGGATGCTTCTGAGAATTATTTTTTTTATTTCTTGCACTAATGAGAGGGAAATTTTAGAGAGAAGTGATGCTATAAATATTTATGTCTTGTCTTTTTGAACGCAAAGAAATATTATTTAAATTACAGGAGTGTGCGATTGAACTTAAATACGTAGACTAGGGAACATATAACATTGTTTTAGTCAACCACTAAACACAAGACTACTATGTTTATATGTCATCGTTGGTTGCTTTCAAATGTAAAATCTGTAAATACTAAGATTGGATCATTCATCGAAGGTTTTGTCTTAGTTTAAGACAAGACCAAATATTGTGGTGTAAATCAAATTTGTACTATAACTTAAGTTGGAATTTGATTAATAATTAAAAAAAAATTTTAGTCAAAATGATCCCTAAGATTAACATAACTCCTCACTTTGGTCCATAAAATTTGAAATCAATAGCAGTGGTCCCTGAGTTTGTCTACCATCAGTTATTTTGTTCCTACCGTGAAAAAAATTATGTTAAATAAGGACCTATAAAATAACAAATACCATCAATTTAATAAACAATTGACCAAAATGATTTGACAAAAATTGAAAGCATTTTTGTCATTTTATTGTTATTTAATAGAGATTTTTTTTACGGAACGATCAAAATGATTAATGGTGGACAAATACATGACCACTTCTATTGTTTTCAAACCTAATGAACCAAAATGAAGAAGAATTATACCAATCACATGATCCATTTTGGTTGAAAAACCTAATTAAATTAAAAATTTATATGGTATAAGATGTGCCAATATTTTTATATTGTATAAGATTGGAGCGTTGGACACGGAGACACCATAGTTATTGAAACCTAAAAATAAGGTTGCATGTGGAACAACTTTCATGTCTTCCCATAATTGGTGCTTGCTAGTCGTTTTTCAAGATCTATCAAATGGAACAGAAACTAACAACTAATCCATGCGACTTTTTTTTTGAGATTTAACCAATGTTGAAATATAATATTCTAATGAAATTGAGATCCTAAGAGAAACTTACATACAACTGGAATGTTAGGGAAGCAGTCACAAATATATCCTGCAACATTCCCCCTAGCTTATGGTTGAGCCTTTTGCTGTGTGGGCGGTTTTGCCTCGTCTTTTTAACTTTTATGCGTAACATAGCATGATTGAATTATCGTCATTGTTACATTACAATTGTGTGTAAGGGACTCAGATCCACTTTGGATCTCGGTGTCTAAAACAACCTACAAACTATAAGATCTGAGCCGTTCAAGAAAAAAAAAAAAAAGAAATTTGAAACATCAATTTTTCAAATTTTGTAAAAGGAATCAGTGTGATAGACTAATAGGAGTCTTGTGATCAAAATTGAGAGATCCAAATCTCTTGTTTTGCAAACTCTAAACATATAAATCGAGAGTGAATTTCAATTTACATTTAAGCTCTTTCTAAATTGATGCACAGAAAAATCTGATGATTTCTTTAATTTTTCTTCAATTTCCCAACGTTCTGAAAAAATTGCTTTACAATTCAACACGACTCGGTTCCGACTTGCCTTCAACGGATCGACTTGGCTTTATGTGCGACAATAACGTTGAAAAATTCCAAGTCCACTCCTGGTTTTGAATCGTGGACGGTTCTGATTAAATCAAAATTTAAATCTTCGTATTAGAGGGATGATTAGAAATGATCACGGTGCTCTCTTTTTCCTTTCGCTTTTGAACGGAACATCCACAACCCAACAACATCTGTTCCGCTTCTTTAACATGGTCATTTACTTTAATCATTGCTCTTAATGTCATTATTATTTAATGCCTCCCTCCACAATGAGAGGTTTTTCAGTATGCATGAAATACAGTCCAGTATATCGGGTATAATAATACAATTAATTGAAAACTTTTTAAAAAAATTCTAACTAATTGTATTATTACACCTAACACACTGTAACATTTCTCCTCCATGATGAACTCAAGCTGGCAAGAATGTGAAGTCATCAACAAACTTTCTAGTCCGAATGTATAATTTCAAGTATTTCACCAATTTTCCTTCTCAACTTTTACCCTATAGCTGATTTCGCCCTTCAACTTTTATTGTGACCAATTTTCCCCCATGATCATATTTTTCTCGCATTTTCCAACTTTTTAGTGAAAAATGTCACATTTCAAGAAAAGAACAGTACCAAATAACATTAAAGAAAGTAAAGATGGCAAACCAAAATAAAATTTAGAGGTCTTTTGATATGGGTCCAAAGTAACTAAAAATTGAACCTATTTCCAAAGTCAAAAGTTACTAAAAATTAAACCTATTTCAAAAGTTGACCTATAAAATTGGACCTATTCAAATTTTCCCTAAAATTTAAGACCGACATGTCACATTTTGGACGAAATGTGGCTAAACATGGGTTTAGGGGGTTGGGCAAAATAAGTTCTTCCATAATAGTTTGAGCGAGTGTGACACCAATATATAAGAATGTCAGCCTATGTTTGATCCCTACAACACTACTGCTACACTAGTGTGAGTTGAATATATCGTTATCACACTCATGAGTTCAATATATTTTGTATCACACTTTCCAACCCACGTAGTTTGATTCCTATATGAGTTCAGTGTATTGGTATCGCACTCACTTTTCCAGCCAATTGGCAAAATACTCAGCCAATTGGCAAAATACTCTTTAACAACCATGAATGTGCACATTCTCACAGAATTTCTAACATCGTTCTAACATAATCTTTTTTTGGGTTCTATGTTCAGGAAAGTACTTATACCTTCGGTAATTTAGCTACAACCTCCTTACGTTTTTGAATGGCGGAGCTTTAGAATTTGAACAGTTACCAAAACAATAAAAGGGTATTTTGCCACGGTACAAGTACTTTCTTGAACTGAGAAACCGAACACAGTGGAAAATCGATAAGGTTCAACATCCACAATCCGAAAGCAGTGAGCTTTAATTCACAGATGCTTCTGGCAATAGCGACCGAAAGCAAGACAACGATGACCCGTCACACAAATCTCGGGGCATCGCTTTAAAGTGGCTAGTAAAAGAAAGAGTGAAACTGCTCTTACTATTTGAAACGTGAAACGATTAAACGGCTCAACTAACATGTTCACATCACATATTATTCAGATTTCAAATGATACACTAAACATATTCATTCAACTTCCACATGATATAATCTCACATTTCAAAACCCATTTGAAATACTGACATACCTCGTCTAGCATCGAACTGCAACTCACTGCTTCTTGACGAGCAACGGTCCAACATTATCACCGGTAGCTTTATTGTGCTTTACATGACTTCCATCGCACAGCGGGAAAGTCCCTGACCTCCAACACCTATCCAACCACAAAACCGAAAACCCTAATTACTCTACTGAGCCTTACACTACCATACAAGCAATCAAGACACATTTTAGCCGGGCGCGCATAAAAACAAATGACAGAGTATGCAAAATGTAAATAGAATACGGCAGTGAACGAAAAACGACATTGAAATATACCACACACCGCCTTATTCTACATTTCGCATTCAGCAATCAGCAATGTCAGTCATGACAACTAAGACTAGAAATGTTCAAAAACCAATTTCGAGAGTAGCTCTTCTAGTTAAAGAAGCACTAATTGCAGCAATCGATAATTACGAAACTAAAATTTCGATAAGTTCTTCTCCAAACCACGAAAATTCAAACAATGCTCATTGTTACAGTCTAATTAGCACTAATCCTACAACAAAACTTCATGATTATACACTTCACATCTAAAGAATCAGTCACCAAAACTACAAAATTTTCCACAACTAACATGATCAAATAAGATAAGATGAGAGAAAATCGGTTAAAACGGTTTGGACATACGAACCAAAAACTTTAAATGCTCCAGTTAAAAATGCGATTACGTTGAAATAGATTCTAGTAAAAGACATAAAGTACTTGAAGTTAGCGGAAGAGTTGACGCTAAATTGAGTGCAGTGACAATTCTAAAATTCATACAGTCCATTCACTTAATGGGATAAAACTTTTAGAAAACTAAATTTTAATCCTTAAATAAGCTGAAGATTAGAAAACTGTCTTATACAAGATTAAAAATTGATTTTAGTCCTCAGACTCTATTTAATGACAACATATTAAATGTCTTCCTTTATTATTTATAATTTTATGGTGTTCATAAATTAAATTTTATGAAAATATTATAAATTAAAATTCTCATTGTGGTAATTATCTTATATAAAAAAAAATTTTATAAATTTTTTTCGATACACATGTTTTTACATATTTTCTTATCTACTACTAATTCATTATAATATACTTAGATACGAACATTTAGATATACTAAATTAGTATAATATGTTTAGATACAGATATTTCGGTACACTAATTTATTATAATATATTTAGGTACCAACATTTTGGTTCACCAGTTTAATATCATATATTTTGGTACAGACGTTTTGGTATACTAATTTAGTAAAATATATTATGATATGAACGTTTAGGTATATTAATTAGATAAAATAAAATAAAAATAATGAATTAAAATGTGTATAATAATAAATCATTTTAATTTTAATGTAATGACATTAAATAAGATATCTATTAAATATTAAAACAAAAATATAATATAAATTCGAATTAAGTGCACATAAGAGGACTGAAATTAATATCCAATCTCATACCAGGTTTTTATTGAATTTTAATCTTCTTCAAATTAAAGTTCAAAAACCCCTAAAACTTTATTATTGTTGTTCCACAATTAACACGATAAAATAATGAAAAATATAGCAAAACAAAATTAGAACTTACCTGCAATAAGCAGTGAGGGGCTTAGAGAGCTCAGGGACCAAAACAGTGTCCACAACCTTCTCCTCGGCCTTCCTAATTTCGGGGTTTATAGGCTGAGCCTCCGCTCTCACAACCACCACCGCCGGCTTCAGCCTCCTGCTACAACCACCGCCGAAAGAAGAGGATAAAGGGTAGGCCAACTGGGTCCCGAACGTGGTGGTCGATCTCCCGCTGCTCCGGTTCAAACCACCGCACGAAATAAACCCCGCAGTGCTCACAATCGACGCCATTGAAATGGGTTTCAGAGATTTCTAGCCCTTTCGCTCTCGAACAAGTGATGGGTTTGGTTAAAGGTTGGATTTTCTGGTTGGTGGTGTGGATGGCACACTCCATTGTCTATATTTATAGGGTTGGGTGGGTGGTCAATGGGAGAGCCACGTCACTCGAGTCTTATCGGTCGTCTGGTAGCTTGGGCCTTTTGGGCTCTGAATCTTTCGCAATGGCAACGGTCCAGTGTTGATAAGAGCAACTCCAGCGTTGGAGCCCTCCCTCCTGGCAATACACTATTCAATCCACCTAATGAACAATAATTGTCCTTAATGAATAGTAAGTAGTCCTGGCAGTAGATTTTGCATCTCCACCGTTACACTTCTATAGCCCTGGCAATAGGCAATAAAATATTAGTATTTTTTTTAATTATAAAATTAATACAAAATAATTTTAAATGTAATATCGGATAAGATTTTTAATCGTTGTCGATGCGCCACGTGTCATTATCCTAAGTATTATTAAATAATACAAAATAAATAATTATAATATGGATTTCTGATAAGATTATTAACCAATCACGTCGCGCCACGTGTCATAATCGGTTCACAATCTTTGAGGATAGATTTCCATCAGATTTTAAACGAATGAGGGCATGCCACGTGTCATAATCTGTTAACAATCTTGGATGATAGATTTCCATCAGATTTTTAACGAATGACGGCATGCCACGTGGCATTATGCAGAACCTAATCCTTTCTGAATCCTCTATATAATCCACCATCCATTTTCACAAATCTCACACCAAAATTCTCAAGATCTCTATCATTATTCATAATTTCTGCTTCCTTATTCACAAAAATCAGTTTCAATATTCATAGTTTCTGTTTCTTTCTTTCAATGTCTTCTTCTTTTTCCTCAAGGATGATGTGGGAATTGAATCAGGAAGAGGAAGACTTGTTTAACCAATCAGAATCAATGTTCAATCACCAGGGGGTAAGAAATGAGAGGGAAGAAGATGAGGAGCGTCAAATGAGAGATGACGACGTAAGAAGGGGCAGAGCCTCACATTCCCGTCAAGTCATCCAAGCTGCGGCTCAGATCTGCAGGCCCAGGCGTTCCGGAAACCTTGATAGAAGCAGGCAACGACGAGGTATGGAACTCTTGGATGATTATTTTGTTCCTAATAGTGCATTCCCTGATACGTACTTTAGACGTCGTTTTAGAATGGAACGACATTTGTTCAACAAAATCATGATTGCTGTTTGCAACCATGATTCTTATTTTGTGCAAAAAAAAGATGCTTTTGGTGCTATGGGTCTACTGCCGGAGCAAAAAATTACTGCTGCCTTGCGGATGCTTGCATATGGAGCATCTGCAGACCAAGTGGATGAGATAACGAGGATGGGGCAATCAACCATTCTTGAGTCCCTGATGAGGTTTTGCGGAGCAATCGAATCTATCTACACCGCTGAGTACCTCCGCAAACCCACACACATGGACTTGGAGCGGCTGTTGAAGAAGGCGGAGATGCGCGACTTTCCTGGGATGATTGGAAGCATTGATTGTATGCACTGGACGTGGAAAAACTGTCCAAGTGCATGGCAAGGCGCTTACGGGGACAGAAAAGGGGCAAAAAGTATCATTCTGAAGGCGGTGGCATCTTTTGATACATGGATTTGGCACGCATTTTTCGGGGTCCCGGGAGCTCAAAATGACATCAACGTCCTTGCCCAATCCCCAGTGTTCAACGATGTCCTGCAAGGAAAGGCACCAAAAGTTACATATGAGGTCAACGGACGTATGTACGACGGGCCATACTACCTAGCTGACGGCATCTATCCGCGCTGGTCAACATTTGTCAAAACAGTTCCATGTCCGAGGAGTGCGAAGGAAAAACACTTTGCAAGCTATCAAAAGGGGTGCAGGAAGGATGTGGAGCGTTGTTTTGGTATCCTCCAAGCTCGCTGGGCGATCGTCAGGGGTGCTGCTAGATTGTTTGATGTAGAGTCGCTTCGATCCATCATGATGACGTGCATCATTCTTCACAACATGATTGTGGAAGATGAGTACGATTATGAAGCTGTTGATGAATATGAGCCAGACCCGATGAACAATTCAAGAACACGTATATATTGTGCTCATGACGCCACCGATGACCCCGTGCAACATGAGCCATTACAAAGGGATGGACGTTACAATGAAAGGTTCATTCAACGATATACTGCATTTCAAATGCCAGACATGCACAATGCCCGACAAATTGACTTGATAGAGCACCAGTGGGCATTGAAACAAGCTGAAGATAATTAAGTTCATTTTAGTGTGTTATTTTGAATTTGGTATGTTTATGTTATTTTATTTGGTGTGTTTTATTATTTGGTATGTTTATGTAATTTTTTTATGTTTATGTTTATGTAATTCTTAGTATATGTAATTCTTAGTATGTTTATGTAATTTTTTTATGTTTATGTTTATGTAATTCTTAGTATATGTAATTCCTAGTATGTTTATGTTTATGTTTATGTAATTCTTAGTATATGTAATTCTTAGTATGTTTATGTAATTTTTTTATGTTTATGTTTATGTAATTCTTAGTATATGTAATCTATGTAAAGGACTTTTAATTAGAACGATGGACTTTTAATGGACTTTTAACAACATAAATAACTTACCAAATTAAATAACTTACCAAATTAATTCTTAATATAAATAACTTACCAAATTAATTTGAATAAATATTCATGAACATGGAAACAACATAAATAATACAAACAATAAATAATAAATTACAACCCAAAGTGATTGGAAAATTATGGGCTCCGATTACAAAAAGTACTCTATTCATCATCACTTAACCAATTTGTGGTGCTAGGATGATCTTCTCTTGCGGTGCTAGAACCACCTTGGCTTGCTATTGTTTCTCTTGCACGCCTCCTTCGCATCACGTCCGCTTTCTCTGACTTCCAAAAAAATTTAGAATTTGGAGACTTCCCTTCTAAAGACATGTTCATAATCTCACGATCTTGTTGAGCTCGTCTTTCTTCTCTAACATGTTCCCTTTCTTGCCTAAGTAGCTATCTTTCTCTCTCATTAGCATAAAAATCTCTCTCAACAGCTGCTGCTTTTGATGCCTTATCAGCCTTATCAGCCTCATCTTTCGCCAGTTCCCTCGCCAAAGTCAATTCACCTTGGCGAGTAAGTTCTTCCATGAACTTTGCATAATCGTTCTTGGAAGCACTCCCTTTTCTCTTTGTAGCCTTCTTACCTTAAGGCCTAATTGGAAAACGGGTCGAACCCGACGCTTGTTCAGGGAGGGGCGTTTCGGGCACTTCTTCTGCATCATCTGCTCTCTCATGATCAGGTGTAGAGTGTAGAGGGGTGCTGTTCATGTGCACTTCTGGACCAACTGGCACAACTCTAAATTTAGGACAATCTTTGACAATATTCCAACATTCCCACCGGTTGAATGATTTATTTTTGCTTTTGGTTTTGGCAGCGTACCAAGCTTGTGCTTGAAGTTCCTACACAATAAAAATAAATAATACAAATAAATAATTATAATGAAAATAAGTAACTAGCAAATATATACATATATATATATATATATAAGTAACAAAGATAATGAAAATAAGTAAGAAGGCTTCAAGTTTAGTAAATAATGAAAATAATTAACAAATAAATATATATATATATATATATATATGTCATGTTAATCATAACAAGTAAATGTAACAAATAAGTAACAATAACATAATTATAATGTAACAAATAAATGTAACAAATAAGTAACAATAACATAATTATAATGTAACAAACAAATTAATAATACAAACAACATAATTATAATGTAACAAACAACATAATTATAATGTAACAAATAAGTAACAATAAATAATAAATTTTGTACGTAACAAATAAAGAATACAAACAATAAATAATAATATCTTGTTACCATATCCGAGTAATTTTCCCCACTTCGAATATTATTACTAGCTTGTGCCAAAGCGTCTCTCCACGTACTAAACGATTGGCTAAGTAATTTCCAACGACTGGACATCGATTCTTTGGTTCTTTTCCCACCAATTTTCTCAAGAAAATTGGTATGAATAAGACTCCACATTTCTCGCAACTGCATCTCATTACCCGTAAGCGAACTATGAGTAACTTCAACCCAGCTAGTACACAACGCAACATCTTCAATAAGCGACCAATTCGTACCTGCACCAGTGGTCATTTTGTTGAAAAAAAATGGATTCAAACTTTGAGACAAAGAAAGGAATGTGATTGAAAGTAGTTGAGAAAATATGAAATTGTTGTGAAGGTAGATGATAATGAGAAGGTATTTATAGAAAAGTAAAAACAATTTTTTTTACAATTTTTTTTTCAGATTTTTCAGATATTTTTTTGAAATTTTTTGAATTTTTAACACTTTTTTTTTAATTTTTATTCAATTAATTAATCTCTACCGTTGGATATAAAAAAATTTGAATTCCAACGCTCCAGATTGTGCCACGTGTCAGAACGGTAACTTTTCAGATTTTTTAAACTATTTTTTCATTTATTTTTTAATTTATAAAGCATTTTAATATCCACCGTTGATCTCAGATCGAACGGTGGATATTAAATCTGACAGTTTTATTTTTTTTTACCGTTGAGATCTAACGGTCCACATTAAGTGACCGTTAGGATCTAACGTACCGTGGGAAGCCACGTGGCTTCCCAACGGTAACAGACAAAACTTTTTTTTTTCTGATTAACGTGTCAGGACACGCCCCCACGCGCGGGTGGGGTGCACGCGCCTGACACAAAAAAAATTAAATAATACGCTGACGCCACCCTGGCGTCAGCATGGCGTCACTCCCACCCCGGGCTCAAGGCCTGTCAATTTCTCACGGGCCTGGCCCTCGGGCCTGCCCCTTCCCCCCGGCTTCCCCACGCTGGAGCCGATCCACCTTCACTCAGGCCTCCGTTTTGGAGCCCGTCCCCCGAGCTAAACCCCACGCTGGGGATGCTCTAATAGTTTGGTCTTTTAGACATGCTTTATTTCACAGTTGCTTATTCTCATAACATAGCAGATATAACTTTTTTTCAAAACACAACAATATCAAATCAGCCCTTAGTCTATAAAGTTTCACAAATTTGTGGAAATATTAATGGATAAAAGCGATATGGATATTAGTTGCCGTCAATAGAAATGATGAAAATGAAACATTAGGGATTGCCATATGGCAATTTGTGGATATTTAATTAATATATAAAAAATATATGCGAAAGCAGTCAATTTTAATCAAAATTAGCATATGGACACAAACAAAGTGTGTAAGAAAATTTTTAATTTTTGTTTTTGAAATAGAAGGAGAGAGGAAGAGAGTGATAGAGAATGTGAGAGTGAGAATTTTTTTTTTTTAATTAGAGATATGTTAGGATTACATGTAGGTAAAATTGAAAAAAAAAACTGCAAAATTTGATTGTGTGAAATTATATTTTTATCCCATATTTTTTATTCATATTCTATTTTAATTAGAGGGTTAAACTGATAATTTCTTAGAATTTTAATTGATAATAAGTGTTTTATTAATTAGTAGATATTTAAGAATGGATGCAGTGCCGTTCATGGGAGCAACGAAACTCCTTTTCAAACTACTACAACTTCTATAGAAGGATAGCTAGCGGTTTAAGTATAACTAAAGAGATAAAAAAAAGACGGGTTAGAGTTTTAAAGGTAAGACATGTTTCATGAATTGATATAAATCAAAAGAGTGCTCAGATTAACACAATGTTAAAATAAAATAAAAATCTTTATTTGATATAGACATGCAAAACAATTTAAATCATAAACCATCAATTTTCTTGATGTTAAATCTAATTACGTCGATTGAGTAAGTTTAGTGAAATAAAACAAAATCCGCCAAACCGAACCAATGGACTCAATTTGGTAGTTTTATCCGATTTTTAGCATAGATGCATAAATCCTATGTCCTAAACGAAGGTGGTGACATGGCAATAAGTAGATTACGTCAAGTTATCGTTAGTTGTAAATCTCTTGTCACCAAGTCTTGCATTTTAATTACCTGATGGATGAATGAGTTGTGTATAATTTATACTACACGAATATCGTTGTCATAGTTTAAGTCATTTTAGGTGTTGTCGTCTTATTAGACATAATTTTAAATATTAAACTCATTCAAAATAAAAATATGGTTAAATACTTTAGCTTCTTTTGGTTCAATTGTAATTTATGAAATTCTCAAAGGGCAATTATGGTATTTAAAATGTTTCACCATTTTAAGGTGCTCACTTTATATATATAGATTTCATATGTTTTCACAATTTTTACAAAAATATTAAAAGTATTGAAGAAATTTCAAATCATTATGTTGCTCACGCCTTCTATTTTTATCTTTAAAAGCCCATTATTCAGAACAAAAGAAAAATAAATAGAAAGGAAAAAAAAAAACCGAATTATATATTTTCGGGTGCGCCGTCCCGCCCTCAACGACTAAAAAAATCCCAATTAACAACCAAGAAGTTGGAAAACGAACACACTGGACTTTTAAACCAACTCGTTTCTTCCTCCTTTGCAATCTCACATAAAAGCTTTCGTCTTCCTTTTCTCGCACGCTTCCAATTCAATTTAATTCAATTCCTCTCTTTCTCCCCCTCTGAAAATTTCCAAATCCCGGTTCCAAACATCTAGAGAGAGAAAGAAGAGAGAGAGAGAGAGAGATAGATTGGATTGGGGTAGCTTTTCTTCCACATTTGATGGCCAAGAGAAAACGATGCGTGTTTGGATTCTGCTATTGTCTTCTGACGATTTTGATTTGCGCTAGGGTTTCGGTTTCCGCGAGATCTGATAAGGAAATCCGGGAGAGGTTCTACGGCAACATGACCAACTCCTCCGCGCCGGATTCCGGCGACGGCACCATTGCCAAAATGTTCGATCGCGTCCTCGAGAAGGAGTTCTCCGAGAACGATCAGCCCGAAGGTTTAGCTCCTTTGCATTTTTTGTTAACTTGCATTTTGCATTTTGTAGTTAATTTTTCGTTTATTATCGTAATTGTAGTTAATTAACATTTTTTTGGCTTCAACTTTGTGTAGGATCTGACGGGGCCAGCTTTAACAGCAGTGTGGCCGATCAACAAGTAGGGTTTTTGTTACTCTTCTGATTTTTCTTGTACCAAATTGCGATACTTTACGGTTATTTTTAGTCCGAAACAATTCTGCAGTGTGATTATGGATTGTGATTATGCCGAAACAATTCAATTTAGAAACTTTCGATTAGTTTTACGCCGAAACAATTCTGCATTGTGATTATGCTTTGCAGGCTGTATTAGAGACTGTGGCGAAAATCACTCACGAGAAGGGCAAGAAAAATGATACACAAGTTGGAAAGTATGTGAATGTAAAAATTAAATCTTTTGATCCTAAGATGGTTGTTCCTTGACAAGATATTGAATTCGTAGCGGAATAAGATCTTGCTATGTTGTTGTAATATCTACTGCTTTTTCTACTTGTCAGTGGCACGAAACCATTTGATTTTGAAGGTGTTTTTTCCCTGGAGAATGAAGATTCTGAAGAAACAACAACCTTGATTGACAAAAAGGTACTTTGAAAAGCCGTTAGTAGTGAATTTTTTATGTTAATAGCTCTGGCAGGGTTCGTGGGCATAATTATTATAGTTTTTAGCTTTACATTAACCCTATTAACTTATTTCACTTATTTAATGGTAGGATAATGTGTTTGTGATGTCAAACAAGAAATCCAAATATCCGGTACTTCAAGTAGATTTGAGGTATCTCTACGTATCCCTTTCCTGACTCTCCCCAATAACAGTTAATTGCAGTTCCGAGTTTTTATTTGTCTTCTTGATGCATCTATGACTGATGGGTAACACTTGGTATTTTGGCAGATTAATTTCTGATCTGGTGGTTATCATAGTGTCTGCTGCCGTTGGTGGAATTCTCTTTTCTTGTTTGGGACAACCGGTACGTCTTTAACTCTTAACCACTTTTTCATATTTTTTTTCTTCAGCTCCAGCTTAATGTTCCTTTATAGTTCATGATCTATATGATCCAACTTTATAAACTTTTCAGCATAGTGATTCACATGATGTGACTTCTAGGTTATCTGTTCTAATTTATATGCATATAATAGGTTATTGTAGGATACCTGCTTGCCGGTTCTCTCATTGGACCAGGGGGTCTGACGTTCGTCAGTGAAATGGTGCAGGTTTGTTGTTAATTATGATCAGTTAAAAGTTCTTTGTTTTCTGATTCGGAGTTCAAGGTTTCAGTATAGTTTTTTCTCTTCTATGTACTTTGTTCAAACTCTCATTCATGCTCATTTCAATATAAAATGACCTTTATGAAATATTACTTATTAGCAGCATCTATTATTCAGCAACACTATATTAAAGTTGCCCTCTTCCTTCAGTTTAGGAGTGTGGATATTTTTTTCTTAAAAGAAAACTCCTATTGTCCTGTAAATTCTTTCAATATGCATTGGAGTATCTATTAACCAAAGGTTTTGAACGTCAAATTTAGTAAAGTTTAGAAAGTCAGAAGTGTAAAAAGATTGCTCCTTTTCTAGATTTCTGCAAAATTTAATGCCGTTTATCCATATCAGAATGTCAATTCCTCTTTGACAATTTAGAAATAAAAGAATAATAGTTGTTTTCTTGAAATCCATGTTTAATTATTTGGTTTTGGTCAACCATTTACCTGAAATCCGAGCACTGGTCTCCGTTTTCTTCTATATATAATCTTGTTTGATTCCTTTTTGATTTCATTACAGGTTGAAACTGTTGCACAGTTTGGTGTTGTATTTCTTCTTTTTGCTCTAGGTTTGGAGTTTTCTTTGGCTAAGGTATGTTAGACTTGGGAAATTTAAGTTTACTGTCTGTTATGCTGTATAATTTATGAAAAAGTTTCTTTTTGATATCCTGGGGGAGGGCGAGGATGAAATTCGCCTTTGTTTACAATAGCCATTTAACCTGTCATTGGTGCAGTTAAAAGCCGTGGGCCCTGTAGCTGTTATTGGAGGCCTTCTTCAAATCATGACATTTATGTTCCTGTGTGCCATAACTGCTATTGTATGGTGTTCAATCTTGATAACTAAATTTTCATACAAGTAACTAGTTAAATCCTGTCAAAGTGAACAATAGGCTTGCCCTTTTTCTTATTTTTCAGTTATGTGGAGCAAAGTTGTCTGAGGGAATTTTTGTTGGTTCCTTCCTGTCAATGTCATCAACAGCAGTGGTAGGTTTTCTATCCTTCAATAATATGATGCCACTTTACTTACTTCATTGGTTGCTTGTTTCTTAATTTCAACTGCACTTCATTCCTTTCTCATTTCCTTTTACCAGGTGGTGAAATTTCTTGCAGAAAAGAATAGTAGTAGTGCTCTTCATGGTCAAGTAACAATTGGAACACTCATTTTCCAGGTAGGTTTTGAAGTCTGAAAACTTAGGTGGTGGGTTTATTGATGAAGGGAATTTTTGGTAATAACCCTTGTTTCTGATGCATATCCATATGTTCCTTCACCGTGGCTTATTTCAGGATTGTGCTGTTGGTTTACTGTTTGCTTTGCTCCCAGTTTTGGGTGGTCATAGCGGTCTTTTCCAAGGAATGGTATCAGTGGGGAAGCTGTATGTCTTCTTCTGCAGCTTCTATGACATATTTCATTTTTCCTTTTATTCTTTTCTGTTCCAAATTTTTTTTTTTCGCTTTGCTGCCATAATGAAAATGAGGGTCATTTTTATCTGGTTTTTAAAAGTAATTATTTTTCCAGTCCAAGTCCAACATCCTAATTAAGAGCTTGTTGCAAACGATTATTGTAATTTGTTGTTACTTCAGCTTGCTGGTGTTGTCACTATATCTCGGTGCTGCCTCGGTATTGTGTTGGTCATTTGTTCCTCGCTTTCTGAAACTGATGATGCATTTGTCCTCTCAAGTAAGTTTTGATGGTCTAGTAGAGTAAGATATTTAGCTTTTTGTCTTGACTTTTAATAATTTCATTGGCTCATTTATAATTCTTATGGTGGATCAGACAAATGAGCTTTATCAGCTTGCTGTTGTGGCTTTCTGCTTATTATCCGCTTGGGTAAGTGGAAATTATTATTATTATTTTTTTCAAGTTTCTTATTCAAGGGTAAATACTATTCAAAATGCTAATGGCCTCCGGATTTAGTCTTCCTGCTCCATCTGCTTACTTTTAAGTGCTGTTCTGTTTTTTTACACATCGTAATCAGCATAGTTGATTGTTGGTCCAATGTTGGCCGAGGATTGGTTGCTGAGTTGTTGCTCAACTTGAATTTCCCGAATTTCTGGTTACACAATAACAGTAATATGGTTTTATGCGGGGATCTTTCTACATATTTGTAATTCTCAACGCTATTTTAATTCTAATGAGTCTCTTGTAACCTTTTCAGTGTAGTGATAAGTTGGGCCTTAGCCTTGAGTTGGGTTCATTTCTGGCTGGGGTTATGATATCAACCACTGACCTTGCACAGCATACTTTAGACCAGGTACTCTTCTGGATTTCTAATACTTACGTATTGCAGTCATGTTTATTTGTTACTTTCGTTTTCCCCCTTGCTTTACTTAAGAAATGACGGTGGTGGACTCCTTTGGGGCTTCTTTGTGTACGTGTTTGATAAACCTAGTAGCTTGAAAAAAAAAGTGTGGATTTCACTGTATGATTCATGTTTAATGCTTGTATTTGATGTTCTTGAACATTGCAGGTGGAACCAATTCGTAACCTATTTGCTGCTCTCTTCCTTTCGAGTATTGGAATGCTCATACATGTTCATTTCTTGTGGAGCCATGTCGACATACTGCTAGCATCTGTTATTCTAGTTATAGTTGTAAAGACTGCCGTTGCTACAATTGTTACCAAGGCCTTTGGATATAGCTTTAGGACATCATTTGTGGTAAGCTGATTTATAAGATTCAAGTCATATCTTATTTCTGGCAGATAAGCTGATTTTGTAGTTTCCTAATTTTTAAAACTCGCTTCCTTTTTATAGGTTGGAGTCTCACTTGCTCAAATTGGAGAATTTGCTTTTGTTCTCTTAAGTCGAGCCTCGAATCTTAATCTTGTTGAGGTAACTTATCTCTCTTATGGTTCATCATGGTAATCTGGGGATGGAGGGCATGCATTAGCATTTTAAGTTGAATCGGATAACTTATTGAATTTCTTTACCTGGATTTTGTTTTGAAGCCCAACTGTTATGGTCCTGATTCTTGAATGAAAGAAATCACATCTTGCAGTCAATTTGCATTCACAAAATAGCATCTACATATTTTCCTCGATTTCATCTTAATTTTCTAATCATTGTCTTTTCAAACTATTTTTCACAGGGGAAAATGTACCTGCTTCTTCTCGGAACAACAGCGCTTAGCCTGGTAATTTTATTTTGATGTTTCCTTTTGTGGAGAACGACTCCAATAATTTTCTCTCTCGTGCAGTCTCTTTACACAACTTACTCGAGTAAATGATATTACAGGTTACAACTCCTCTCATGTTTAAGCTGACTCCTGCCATAATGAATCTAGGAGTTCTTATGCGCTGGTTTCCTTCTGAGGGAACTCCATATAACGAGGTCTCTCTCTTTCCCCCTCTTTGAAGCACATGCCTCCCATCTCTCTTTGAAAATGCATATCCGCGCAGCGGGATGGATATACATTCAGTAGTTAAAACTGTAATTTGCATCTGAAAGCTATCCACAGTTCGAGTCTTGGCTTATTTCCTTCTTTCTCCGCTTTTACAGGAGAAAGCTGCGATGATTGACGTACAGCACAACCGAATATTGTGATCTTCCCTGTCTATCAACTATCCGGTCATGACTCATACCAGGTTACGAATTCAGTTGTGTATGATTTGTGAATATCTTCAAGATGTTCAGTTCCTGCTTCGAGAATTATCGTGTACAGAACATATAATTTTTGTAATTTTTTTGAGGATTTTTGTAAATAGGACTCTTTATGTAGGGCTCCTCTTCAAGTGTGCATGGTAGTCTATTTGGAGAAAAAAGTTGCTGCAAATACTAGAGATTATTAGGAAACTGTATCGTACCCAAAAAATGGACTTCAGAATCATTTTTTTTTTTGAAGAAATACTATGATTTTCCTTATGTTATGAAGCAGTGTTCTGATATTTCCTTCAACTTTCAATTTAGTTATGAACCCTCTAATCTCTAAAAACGCATAAATTTTCCTATACAGCCAAATCTATTAAATTGAAGATTCTTTTGTAAATTCTAGTAGGAAAAGGCAACATAAAATGTAATAGGTCGGTGAATCATATCGAGACATAGGTAATATTCTCAACGAATCTAAATTAGGTAAGAAGGATTCGAACTAGGATACAGAAGCAGTTCTGCTTCAGCTGCTCTAGCCAACGTGATTATGCCGCATTGCACCATATACAGGACTATGGATACGAGAAACATACAAGTACAATTTTCACGGAACTTTCTCTCGCGGGCCGGGCCGTCACGGGGCAATGGGCTCCCGAGTCCGATGACAAAGTAAAAGGGCACAAGGCGGGCGTACTTTCTAGGAAAAAGAGAGTGGGCACAAGGATTATTTCCGGATCATTTCTACGTAATATTTCTTATTAAATAATTTAGATGTTTGAAATTTGATTTAACGGCTAAAGTTATTATAATTTTTAAACTAAGTATGTGTTTTTAGTCATTTGATCAAATTTCAAAAGTCCGAATTATCTGACGGAAAGGTTAGATGGAAGGATCCGGACTCTTTCCGGGAATATCAAGTACGAATCTGTTTTTTGAGCTTTGTTGGACTTACCCAGTTCCAAGTCATTCTTTTTTGGTCTTCCTCCTCCTCCTCCGTCGTCTTTTTCCTTCATCTTCTTCTTGTTTTCCCTTCTCGTTTTCCTGGTATTTTTCTGAGACAGACAGAGAGATCGAGGAGTTGAGAGGATGGAGGGTCAGCGGACAGCGCTGTTGAAATGCCAGCGAATTGGCTGCAACGCCATGTTTTCCGACGACGACAATCCTGAAGGTTCCTGTCAATACCACGATTCGGTACTCTCTCTCTCTCTCTCTCTCTTACTGTGCTCTGGTTTGGATGTGAGAGAAGCGAAGAAGATTATCGTTTTCCCTTTTTCTTTCGGTTCAATTTGAATAATTACAATATCCCAACAGCTGACTTGAATCTTAAAAGTAATCACCTTGTAATTAGTTTACACTAATTTCAAACTAAATTTGGGTTTAATTGATCCAAATTCTGCACATTGTGTATCTAATTAAGGTGTTCCCTTGCTTGTTTTGTAAACTATGAAGGCTTTTAATTATTATGCCTTTTAATTCAGTTTTGTTTTCTTGCATGTTTGGGGTTGGCTGACTGCATCGGCATCGTCGAACTTTTCAGGGAGTAAGTATTGCCTGTTGATTTAGTTGTTACATCGCGTTTCTTTACATTTGCGTTTAGTTCGATGCCATAAATTAAGCACAATGTGTTTGTTTTTCCCAGCCTATATTTCATGATGGGATTAAAGAGTGGAGTTGTTGCAAGAAAAGAAGTCATGATTTCACCTTATTTTTAGAATTACCAGGGTAAGCACCGATGTCGCTAGTATTATTAAGCTTGCCCCAGCACTCCGCAACGGAGTTGAATTGTTGTAACGCTGACATTTGAAGCAAATTTTGATTGTTTTTCGAATTCTTGAGTCCTGAATTAATTGCGGATTTTAGATTTTTGTTAGTTTCAGTTCGTTACTTAAGTCTCCTTTTCTTTCTTTTCTCTATTTGGTGAATGCAGATGTAAGACAGGTAAACACACAACAGAGAAACCAGTGTTGGCGAAGCCGAAGCCTAAGGCTCCTGTTCCTGCTCCTACTGCAGCTCCTGCTACTGATGCATTGTCAAAACAGTCCTGCTCTAGGTGTCGCCAGGGTTTTTTCTGTTCGGAACATGGTTTGTTTCATTTGACGCTTGTTGCTTTCAGCATTTGATTACTGTCTATTCTTCATACTTGGTGTAATGTGTCAGGAAGTTGGTTCATTTTTGCATGGAAATTGTATAAAAAACTAAGGGGTTGTTTTGTATTCAATTTGAAAACACAATTTATCGGTTTCAAAAATGAAGAATGTAGCTAAATTACTTAGTACTCATTAGTTTCAAAAACAAAAAATTGGATCCAAGAAGGATACCAAACAGCCCCCAAGAGTTCTGAACATGTTATCTAATTGTTCATGAATGCTAAGTATGATACAACTATTAGAGATTGTAATTTGCCTTCTCATTGTGATTGGTGAATTCAATCTCCGAGGCCGTGGTAATGATCCTTAACATTTATAGATATCAGTAATAGGAAATTTAAAAGGGGGATGTTCTTGGCGCTCCAGAAAAGTCATTGGCACTTCTCGTAAGTGTATTTTTGTTTCAAAACATAAAATGTTGCACAATGACTTTTTTGGCGAACTAATGACATCCCATTTAAGAAAGGTAACTGTAATAGGATTTGATACAAGGTGATTGAAATACAATTTGGGGGAAATAATGAATATTCCATTCGTCTGGTTTTGGGATCGTTTTTTTGGTCAGTACCAGTCGTTGGCCCCGAGGAGATGCAAAACACAACAAAGGCCTAGTGTATTTGGATTTGTTGTGGTTTTAATCTTCTTGAATCAAACTAGCTGTGTATTTTATTCTTCATAAAATACACAATCTTCTCAATGATTGAATAGTTTATCCCTGATTTCTAGCAATTTGTATTGCATTTCGAGCAGCTGAGTGATGTTCCTTTTCCAGGTGCACAAGCCAAAGAACTAAAATCAAAGCCTGTAAATGTGGAAACAACTCCAATTCCAGAAAGCATTACTGATGATCAAGGCACTTCTGCTCCACCGAAAAAGATTGTTGACATAAACCAGCCCCAGACGTGTACGAATAAGGGATGTGGTCAAACTTTCAAAGAGAAAGATAACCACGAGAATGCATGCAGTTACCATCCCGGGCCTGCTATTTTCCACGACAGAGTGAGAGGGGTGAGTGTACTACTATAATTGTCAATTCAGTCCTATATAAATATGTATAATTTGAATAACAGTTTTTTCTTTTGGTATTGCAGTGGAAGTGCTGTGACGTTCACGTAAAGGAATTTGATGAATTTATGAGCATTCCTCCATGCACCAAAGGTTGGCACAATGCTGACCCGGTATCTTAACATCAGATGCAGGGAAGGATGGTTTGTTTTTACCGTCTGTTTTGTGCGAAATTTTCTTTTTGTTGTTGAACTGAAAATCATGTCGTGCAACTGTCTTCCAGGAATATTTAGCTTCTCTCTGTATCACCTTTAGAATATATGAATTGTCTTGTCCTGTGTTCTTGTTAAATTGAAACGAATTTATTGTGTGGAAATCGAACTTTTTACCGCTATACATGTGATCATTTGATTGTCGTTCACTCTGATCATCTCGGATTTGCTTGTTTCACTGTCTTCTCTCGTACAAGTCAAAACTGTTTCTTCACTCATTGCTATTGCTAGGGATCTATATGAGTAGCAGGTTTAACCGTCTGATATCATGCGTTTGTACGCCGTTATTCAGTAAATTAGTGTGTGATAGAAGGCAGATGGATGGTAAATAAGTGAAAAACTGCTGTTGACAAATATTGCCTTTGCCTCCTATGTGAATTTGCTCATGTATAGTGACACATGATCTACCATCTCGTGTTTTGAGCATACTGGAAGATCTCTGGCTTGTTAGAGAGGATTAGTTTAGATAGGACCATTTGCTCAAGTTCGTGCCCTCGAGGCTGGACTCGGATCCTCTCTAGAACCTTGTGAGCGGGTCCTGCAGACCACTTAATCCTAGCCGTTCGTAATAAATCGTGCGATTCTCTTGTAGCAATATGGCCCATGCAAAGTAAATAAAAAAAAATTCAGAAATTAAAAGAAGCATCCATTCAGATTGTAAGCATTCAAATTTTTTTTTTATCTTTTTTCTCTGTTCATAATTCCAAAACAAAGTTAACTTATACTTCATAGGCAGAATTCGTGTTGTAGGATCACAATATAAGATAACCAACTTCCCAAATCATGCTAAAATTTGTTTTCTAATCGAGCAATCGTCTCCTCTCCTGTTACTCACACAATGATATAATGCTCCCGCGCCAAACCACCGATTTTTCCTTCACAACATTTTGCCGTCTTCAACAACTTAGGACCCGCTTAATAACCATTTACGTATCACGAAACTACGAGCTCTACGCAGAAAGATAAATTCAGTTTAGTCAAATATATCTCATGCTCTGCTCCTGGAGCAAAATTAATGAGCCAGAGAAAATAGTAGATGATATAAACGTATAATTTACCTCATTATCTTGGTGCAAGGAGCTTTGGCCTGTTCACTTTTGTGGCCTTAATTCAATTAGTGGAAGCAATCAATCGTGTATTAGTATTACAAATTCGGAGCTTGGTCTACTCTGAGTTTCACTAATCACGTTTACGAAGAGAGATTAGTGGTTAATCTTAGCAGGCAAAGGCACTTTTTGACTGAGGTTTTGTATTATGCTGTGCGTCGGATGAAAGGGAGAGCTGAAAAATGTTAAAGATAAGATAATGAGGAGTTGAACAGTTGAAAAGTTGAATAAATTAAATACGACAGGAAAAACTTACATGCAATTAGAGCCTTTCCAATGGACAAGGCAAAATACCTTGAAAGTGACATTTTACATTTTCAGTTGGCCGGAAGACATTCTAATAACGCAATGTAAATTATTCATTTTTGCCATGAGATGTAAATTAAAATATAAATTTACATCTTTTGGAGGTTGACCCTCCCATCAAAGGGAGAGCAATAAATAGAATTTGAAACTTACATCTCTCCAATTGGGGTAGTTACATCTCCTAGAAATGTAAATCTGATGTTTGCATTTCTCCATTGGAGATGTTCTTAGATGTTTTGGTGGCGATATTTTAAACTGATTTGTTACCGTCATCTTGACGTTCCAGTTGCATGTAAGTTCTTACGTAAAATTGTTGCACTTAGATATTGTTCATACCTTACTAAATAAATCTGTTGGTGGCTCCTTTAGGCATCTCTTTTCGATTGCAAACTTCAATTCCTGCATACAATTTAAAGCATGGGATTAAAATTATTCACATACAAAAGATGAAAAAAAAATAAAGAAGAAGGCATAGTTGGATTTACCTTATTTTTAAGAGAGCATGCTACGCACTTATATATCATTTCACTTTTCTCTTGCTTTAAGGCATGCACGGAGTTTGGCCTGTGCAAAACAGTAATATCAAAACATATAATAGCAACAATGATTCTCATTTGCTGACATGTTTACTTATATAGAACGGAAAATTGTATTTATTTCGATTCTTAATTTTCAAGCGTTTACTGTTGGAATTGATAACCGTAAAAGTAAATATCAAGCGTTTTGAAGATCGAAAAATTCTACGAATCAAGGTTACACTACATTTAAATGAAACAAGATGGGATTGAATTGACAAGCTACGAGGCAGATTTAGTTACCCTTTGATTTCTGTTGTTTCATTTTCTGATAAATTACTAGAATCAGGTCCATTTGTTACCTGCAGTGACAATATTATTTCGTCGTAAGAGTTGAGAAAAATTAGTAAGTTCAAATTCGCATAATCGGACAAGTTTCAGAAGGTTACATGGTGATTAAATGTCTGTTGCGTAGCTCGCGTTGATGTTCGAAGGCGAAACATCTGATAGTAATCAAATTAAGAACGTTATGCAGTGCATTTGTTACCACAAGTCAAGTCATTTTGCTTTTGGTAAGAGAAAAGTTTGGTAGGATTGTGTAGCCATGTCATGAAACATTTATGTATTTTGGTCTCGTCTGACCCACGCTGCCTAACAAGGGCAGCTTTGTCGAAGTTTCTCTCCCTTGCAAAGACACACCAAAGAAATACATTACAACGTTTTATGATTACCTGAAACTCTGCTGCTGGTATTGTGCTCTTTTTCGGGCTAGGCCATGGAGGATCCCTGTGAATCTGCATATCAAAATATAAAAAAAAACGAAAAATCATCAAACCGTATAATATTCCAACATCTTCAAACTTAACGAACAATTTCAATTTGAGCGTTGAAAGGACTACCAACTTACTTTAGATTGTTCTCCTGGTTTGGCATTAAACTTGTACCTGACGATCACAGTGTTATAAGCTCAGTAGGTAGACCTTCATAGATCAAACAAAATATTTTACTAAAACCACGCAAGAAGTGAATGTACCTACGTCTTTGTGCTCGATTTGCTGTTTCCAGGTTTGGTTCTTTCGGCACTGTAACTTTAGGTCTAGCAGCATCAGCTCCGACCTGCAGGACACCACGAAAAACTACTTTTTTCTCATTTCGAATGAAGATAAAATGTCCTTTCC
Source organism: Pyrus x bretschneideri (assembly GCF_019419815.1). Taxonomy (NCBI): domain Eukaryota; kingdom Viridiplantae; phylum Streptophyta; class Magnoliopsida; order Rosales; family Rosaceae; genus Pyrus; species Pyrus x bretschneideri. The sequence goes on from NW_025999635.1 coordinate 4,828,340, forward strand.
ACAATCGAAAGCACATCATCCTTCTTTGGTGTTACCTTTTTTGCCGCCTTATGTAACCAGAGAGGTTGATGCTTGAGTTGTTCAGCAACCTGCGTCACAAGTATATCGTGAGCCCCTCGGAAATTCTTGCAAAGGATTCATAAACTATTGAACTTCATGATTAAGTACGCCATTTGACTTAAGTGTAACAAGCTCATAGTCATAAAGATCATATTCACATACGCGATTAAACGAAGATAAAATAAATCACAGATGCCAAACTATCAAATGAAAAATTGTCTAAGTGCACCTTGCGTACATAGCCAGCCTCCAACTTCTGCCTTTTCGTAGGTGGCGGAGAATTCTGTGATTTCTCATAAAGTTTCCCGAGCTTTTTCGCAACTCTGTAATCAAGAGTAGGAAAATGGGAAAAGTTAGAAAACTAGACCACCAAACAATTAGAACAAAAGATACATTGATGACAACAGAAACATCAGAGAAAAATAATGGCACCTCCTTAATAACCGATTGGAGTGAACCTCTCGTTGGTGGTTTTGCTTTGCCAACTGACTCGCCGTGGGTTTCATTAACGTTGAACTCCTTGATAGATGTGGTGACTTACCCGGGGACTTCAGTTTGGTTTTCGGAGTGTCTTGAGCCATGTGATTAGAAAACTCTAATCGTGTTGTAACATGAACATAAAGCATAACAGTAAGATACAATTTCATGTACTAATTCAGGCAAATCCGATTCAAAAAACAGAAATAAAATTTTCCAAGTGTAGTAATTTTACAACGAACTATCACATTGCGTTGAAAATCTAATAAGAAATGAGTCTATGAGGCAGAATGTACCTTTGTCATTATCATCTACAGACGCAGAGACTTCCGCGGATGTTTTATTCGAGTTACTGCATCTAGTAATTTCAACATCTTTCGATTCCACGGATGTTTTTATAGGTACCGGATGATTCTCGTTTTGCCAATTCAACAATTTTTCAAGGAAAGCTAAAGGATTTGAAACAAATTAAACAAAGAAAAAACAAAGTTAGTGGTAACAAATTAATCCAATCAAATTACAATATTTATAATTCAATTAATCTCTAATCTTTTCATATAAAACAACGTAACATAATTAAAATGCATGAACTAAACATGTAGATGTTGAAATTAATTAGCAGAAAACGATCATTATTAATGTGGTAATCATAGGAGATGATCCAAAATTCATTGTTTTTGGGACATGATAAGAAACCAACAAACAAATGTTCTGGAAATCGCTTACGCGAGGGCTGATAGCCTCCGGCTGACCGGAACCATTCCTCCGCCTCCTCGGCCTCCCAATCGGATTCCGGCCTAGTGAAGTCGTAGAACTTGGGCGCATCGAATTCGTAGTCCATGTCAATTTCATCCCCCTCGAAAGCCTCCCTCGCGAACTCCACCATTTCTTCGTCCATCTCTCTCTCTCCTCCCTCAATCTCTCTCTCCCCTCCCTCCCTCCATCTCTCCCTACCTGAACCAACTTTCAGGCAAATGAACCAGCCAATTCCATGCGTGTTTTAAAATTTATTTCCTTTTTTACATCACAAATATTTTGGATTTTTCTTTTGTCGAAAAGCTTTCGGAGACTTTCGAAGAAGCGGGTTCGAAACTTTCCCGGGAAATCAAAATTCAGAAACACAGGGAGAGAGAGATTATATATAAATATATATGTACGTGGAAGTTTTGATCAAGGTCAATGTGAAACCCTAATTGGCAATTTGTGAAGGGAAGAAATGGAAGATTTGAATATTTGTATGGGGGCGAGAATTTCGGGTTGGTTTAAGAAGGCAAACTCAGCCAGAAAGGGAAACACGACGAAGACAGAGGACGACGACTTTTTTTAGCGCCCAAGTTTGGGGGAAACGTTCCTCCGCTCCAGAATTTTGAAATCGTGGGATCCACTCCGCGGCCTGGCAAACGGATCGTTTCTGTCGTGTTCATGTTGTTTTCGTGTAACACATGTTATCTTAACGGGTCGTGTCATGTCACACCTTTTATCTTAACGGGTCGTGTCATGTCACACCTTTTATCTTAACGGATCGTGTCGTGTCACACCTGTTATCTTAACGGGTCCTTAACAGGTCAGGTCACTTTACCCAATGGATAAAGTGACCCGACCCGTTATGACCCGTTAAAAAAAATGTATTTTTTTCCTTAAATTTGCACATACCACACATTACCACATAAATATTACTTCAACACATTAAAGCACATTTGTCGCTTAAGTACTACATCTACACTTGAAAACAAGAGCCTAATAAATAAATATCCATACACTACTAGTCTATTACAAAATATTAAATGTGCAAGGATATGTAAAATGAAAGAGTTTTTGTTTTCAAGGTTGTGAAACTTTTCTCAAAATTTTAAACCTTACCAATGGAACTCAAAGCTTGCACGTAATTCCTTTTACAAAATCCTCAATTTTCATCGATTATCATGACATAAGATTTTGTGGTATCCACTAGTGTAAATATTTTAAATTGAATATCGAATTCATTCATTGTATTCATATGGGGTCAATGAGTGTAGCTGTAAAAAATCAACAAAATCAGAGTTAAAATAACCGTTAAATCGTGATTTTTCGTTGATAACCATTGAAAAGTTTTGTCCCGTTACTTGATCTCTGAATGTTTGTTTTTTGGGATTTTTGGCGTATGCGATCTTGAAACATATACAAACACGTTTGACGGTTGGATCATTGAAATCATGCGTATCCCATCAAAACGATAAATTCACTAACGCCTAGAGTTTATTTATACTTTCATCAAGTATAAAATAAGATTTTGTAGTATCCATTAGGGTAAATATTTTAAATTGAAGATCTAATTCATTCATTGTATTCAAATAAGGTTAAGGAGTGTAGCTGTAAAAAATCATCCAAATCGGAGTTAAAATAACTGTTAAATCGTGATTTTTCGTTGATAACCGTCGAAAAGTTTTGTCCCATTACTTGATCTTTGAATGTTTGTTTTTTGCAATTTTTGGCGTATGCGATCTTGAAGTATATACAAATATGTTTGACAGTTGGATCGTTGAAACTAGTTTCGTAGAATGTGTATCCCATCAAAACAATAGATTCACTAACACTTAAGAGTTTATTCATACTTTCATTAAGTATAGTATAAGATTTTGTGGTATCAACTACTGTAAATATTTTAAATTGAAGATCGAGTTCATTCATTGTATTCATATAGGGTCAAGAAGTGTAGATATAAAAAATCATCAAAATCAGAGTTAAAATAACCATTAAATCGTGATTTTTTGTTGATAACCGTCAAAAAGTTTTGTCCCGTTACTTGATCTTTGAATGTTTGTTTTCTGCAATTTTTGGCATATGTGATCTCGAAGCATATACAAACATGTTTGACGATTGGATTGTTGAAACTAGTTTCGTAGAATGTCTATCCCATCAAAACAATAGATTCACTAACACTTAAAAGTTTATTCATACTTTCATTAAGTATAGCATAAGATTTTGTGGTATCCACTAGTGTAAATATTTTAAATTGAAGATCAAGTTCATTCATTGTATTCATATAGGATCAAGGAGTGTAACTATAAAAAATCATCAAAACCGGAGTTAAAATAACCGTTAAATCGTGATTTTGCATTGATAACCGTCGAAAATTTTTGTCCCGTTACTTGATATCTAAATGTTTATTTTTTGCAATTTTTGGCGTATACGATCTTGAAGTATATTCAAACAAGTTTGACGGTTGGATCGTTGAAACTAGTTTCGTAGAATGCGTATCCCATTAAAATAATAGATTCACTAACACTTAAGAGTTTATTCATACTTTCATTAAGTATAACATAAGATTTTGTGGTATCAACTACTGTAAATATTTTAAATTGAAGATCGAGTTCATTCATTATATTCATATAGGGTCAAGGAGTGTAGCTATAAAAAATCATCAAAATCGGAGTTAAAATAACCGTTAAATCGTAATTTTTCGTTGATAATCGTCGAAAAGTTTGTCTCGTTACTTAATCTCTGAATGTTTCTTTTTTGCGATTTTTTGCTGATGCGATCTCGATGCATATACAAACAAGTTTGACGGTTGGATCATTCAAATTAGTTTCGTAGAATTTGTATCCCATCAAGTTCAATGGTGTCTATATATATATATATATATATTTATTAAGTAGATTTAAATTTATTTATTTTGTATATATAACACTTAAGAAATTGAATGATATGTATATTTAAACCAATCTAGTGGTCACCAATTTTTAATATTTAATATATATATATATATATATATAATTATTGTGGTTTTTAGGGGTATAAAATTGTTAAATTAATATATATAATATATATAATATTTTTTTAGTGTTATAAAAATATAAAAATAATATTTTGCTTATCGTGTATTGTGTTACCCACGTATATACCTAAACCAACCCGTTTATCTTAACAGGTGCTTATCGGGTTGCACAATAACGACCCGATTCGTTATCGTGTCGACCCGAACACCTGTTAATTTCTTGTCGTGTCGTGTCAGGTTATCGGGTCGTGTCAAGAATGATCAGGCCGTATGTCCTGACCTTTACATCTTGTACTTAATTTTTTTATTTTTTAATCAAACCACAGATTCTGTGCATACAAAAAGAGAAGGCTCAATCATGATTCATGAAATTTCTATAATCCACAAAATCTACCCTTTGATTAACAAAATATCTTAGAGATTACAAATTAACATAAAGAATATAAAATAGTAAAGAATTGGTAAGATAAAAAATAGTAAAAATTTAATATTTTAACTTCAATTATCAAAGTAAGGTTAAAAAGAGCATACAGTTTATCATTTTCCTAGAGAAAATTAATTAGATAGGATATTTTTATTGCAGCCACCAATAAAATTACAAGGAAAATGCTAGGAATACGATTGGACGACAAAAAGAAAACAGAAGAGAAAGAGCCCCCTCCCAGTCAACCTGCAAGAGAAACTAGGATACAGAGCTAACAACCAAACTCTTAACCAAAACATGTCCCATTCCCATGCTTGGTTTCACAAGTTGGAATCAAGCATTCAACCAAAGAGAAAAGTTGGAATCACGCAGGGCTTGAGTTTCATATGCAACCCATCTTTGTCCGTCATTGTTACAAAAACGAACATTTTGTATATGTTCAACAATCCAATAATGTTGGCCATTTTTTGGATCCATTTGTCGCGCGAACTCCTTTGGCATGTCATAGAAATAAAGATTTGTCAGATTTCGGAGATGGTGGATGCCAGAGGGCACCTCCTTCAATTGTGGGGAAGGTCCAATGTGAAACTCTTGGAGAAGAGGCATGACACCATCGTCTATGATCAACGAATTTAGTCCCATCATTTCCCTGAGATGTAGCTTCCTAAGTTTCTGAAATCCTCCTTCCTCAAAATGCAGCTGCACACCATCATATGCATTGATATACAACAATAGCTCCAACAGATTAGGAAGATTTTGAAGGGCTTTTAGTGGGGAATCTCTTGAATCTCTTAACCTTGACCAAACAATGCCTATCCTGACGAGGTGTTGAAGATTTGAAATCCAACCTGGCAACTGCCCTAAACGCCCTGTCAAGCCAAGAGAACGAATAAATTGTGGTGGAGTTGAAATGGATTCTAGATCAAGGACTTCATCTTCATTTATTGCAGTTAAACGTAGAGATTCAAGGTGGTTCATCTTTTCAATAGAAGCACACACAGCCCTTCCATCTTCACTTTTCAAGTTTTTTAGGCCTAACTTCCGCAGCTGTCTTAACTTTCCCAGTTCTTTGATTAGCCTGATCCCTCCATGATTCACCTCCACATAGGACAGTTTTTGCAAAGCTTGTAAGCATCCAATACCTTCATGTATCTTCACTCCATTTTCCATATTCAACAACAAACCCACGTCGTAGTTGTGGTCACAATGGTGGGCCAAAAGATACCGCAGCTTAACAAGCTTATTGATCTTGGCTGGTATTTCATACACCAGAGACTGTTTTAGATCCAGGGTTTCCAAGTTTTGTAGATTGCCTATGGAGTCTGGAAGCAACTTCACCTTTGTATTCCTCAGGCTTAAATACGTCAAGAGATACAAATCCCCCACATATTTCGGAAGTTGATTGATTGGAGCATCCAGGAAATCCAATACTTTCAGAAGTTTAATGCTTCCACTCAATGTATGAAGAAAAGACTCGGGCCATTCTTCTAGGTTGAAAGTAAATACGGAACGAATATGAGATTGTGTAATGCCTCCCAGGGCCTCAGAGGGACTGATGTCCATTGAGAGACGTCGAGTTGTTGGTTTAAAAGTCGACTCGTCTTTTGATAACACATGACAAAAGCTCGAATCCAACCCCTTCTTAAGGAGGACGTCGTGCAATAGATCATGAACTCTACAACCTCGAGCTTTTCCATCAATGTAAACTTCTGTAACTTGAACCAGGCTTCTGTGAATTAGCTCCATCAAGTATTCCTTTCCAACCTCTTCTAGTGTCTTGCCCCTCTTCGGTTTCACAAAACCTTCGGCGATCCACAACCGAACTAATCTTATGCAACTAATTGAGTAATCCTTGGGAAAGATGCCAAAGTATAATACACACGATTTTAGGTAATACGGTAGATGGTGATAGCTGAGGGATAGGATTCTTGTGAGGCTTGTAAGGTGGGGATTGCTTTCTAACTCTGAACTTAAGCTATTGTATAACTTCTGCCATTCAGACACAACTTTAACTTTCGTTGACAGCAGACCACCTATGGAAACAATTGCCAAAGGTAGTCCTTCGCATCTTTTGACGATGTTAAGAGACAACTCTTCCAACTCTCCAGGACAATTTCCCTCCAGTTCAAACTGAAATGCCTTTCTACAAAACAATTCCCATGCCTTGTTTGGAGGCAGAGGCTGCAAGTGATGAACATGAACAAAACATGATCTTTTGCAAAAGTTGGCAACATCTTGAATCCGTGTAGTGATAATTATTCGTCCGCCCTTATTATCGGGTAAGGCATGTTCTATAGACCCCCAAAAATCTACTTTCCATACATCATCAAACACAACAACGTACCTCTTTTGCTGCAAATACTCTCTTGATGTGCTAATCAGGGACTCCTCGTCCATTGTGTCAATTTCCTCTGGGAAACGCTCCTTCCTTGAAGTGTAGAACTTTTTGATTACCGTCCTCAGAAGATCCTGAACCCTGTACGACTGGGACACCGTAATCCAAGCATAGCAATCAAAGTGTGCCATCACCTTCTTCTGGTCATATACTTTCTTGGCAAGAGTGGTTTTCCCAAGTCCTCCCATACCAACCACTGATATCACTTCACGTCTCGGTGCTCCTTCTACCAACAAACGAGTTAGCTCATCTCTGGCACATTCAATCCCCACGATTTCAGCTTCCCCAATGAAAAGGGAAGCCACTCGAGGGTCGTTCAACGGTGGAGTCTTTTCTCCACTGCTCTGGCCTTGCTGATCAAGGGATTTGAATCCATATCTTTCACTTCTCTCCTTGATTTCACGAACCAATTCTTTTATACCGTGAGCTTTCAAAACTATCCCATTCTGTGATCTCATATTTTTAGCCAACCGGATAATTTTGTGGAAAAAACGAAGGAATCCATGGTGTTGATGATGCCGTAAGATGCGGAGCAAATATTCATCAATTACATCTTCAATGTAAAAAGCTGCTTCTCTTACTTGATTGACCCAAGTTTTGACACCGTCATTCCCCGTCTCTCCATCTGCTGCTGCAGCCTTAGCATCTGCTTCCTTGAGGAATGATCGGATGCTCTCGAGTTCATCTTTGATGAAACCAACTTCAGTACGTGCATTTCTCGAAAGGTTTGCTTCTGCGGTGATGAGTAGTTGAACTAACTTGTCGATCACAAAGCATACAATGTGTTCTGCCATTTTGTATTCTTCCCCTTTCTGGTAGACAAAACATCTATAATTGATTAATATTTGCTCAATTATATGAAATTTTGAACATTTTAGAATTCTGTGTGCAGTATTTCTGGTTAGGTTGCAGACGGAAGAGGATCCTCTTTGAATTCACCTGGTGGGAATTATAGAGATACTCACATCCTAACCATTCATTGTACATCGTACGATTAGTTTTCGTCAGATACTATTTATGTTTAATTTTAAATGAAAACATCAAATAATTTCTGATCGCACAATACACAATGAATGATTAAGATATAAGGATCTCTAATATCCCCATATTTTGAATCCCGATGAAATCCGAATCCATTGCAGACGAAATGCAAGGTGAATTAAACTGTGGAAGTGATGTGATAAGACAGCGATTGGCTCATATTGAATTATGATGTGATAAGGCAGCGATTAGCTCATATTGAGTTAGATAATCAATAGGGAAGTTCGTGCCATTAAAATTTGATCAAACGGTACTAAATAGAGATTCATTTTAAAAATTATAATAAATTTAGTCGTTTGATCAAATTTTAACGGCACTGATTTTTTGATTTTGTTGATTAGGAGAAAGAGATCCAAAGAATATCCCTTTTCAATCCATCATATCATATTGTAGTCTTGTTGTGATTCAATTTTCAATAATTCAAGAACTGCTGGTATATTATGAAAAGGGCTCCGGAAAGGATCCCTTTCACCTAATCCTCCTTATCAAATAATCTGAATCCTTGAAATTTGATCAAACAGTTAATATATAGAGGCTCACTTTAAAAGTTATAATAACTTTAGTTGTTGGATTAAATTTCAAAAGTCACGATTTTTTGATGAGGAGAATTAGGTGGAAGGGATCCGGAGATGATCCCTTTTCATATATTATGCCCTGGACATAGAATGATATATGAGGAGAATTTTTTTAATATGATTGAAATACATAATAGAGCACCACATGTCATTATACAAGGCACACCAAAAAAATGAGATCAAACCAACCATTGCACCAGCTGGCAGCTGGGATTGACTAGTAATTGCATGGTTAATGGTTTGCCTTACCAAAGCCAACAAGGTTGCCTGTGGCTTTGCATCAATAGTAATACCTACCCAAACTCTTTTATTTATTTTTTTTTTAAAATAAGATGAGTATGATATTTTCATTCATTTATAGAAGAGCATTATAAATATATATCATGAAGAATTTGGCTTCAAAAGGGTCTTTATAAACTAGATCTAAAAATATTACAATAAGCATCACTAATTGCAAAGTAATGAGTAGACTTCAACCACTCATCTGAGCTCATTAGGAACCGCATGATTACACAGATAAAATGTAAAACTTCATGTTACAAGGTGATCATGTGAGAACAAAATCTCAAACCATAAATTGTGATAGGGAGTACGATGCTCATAGGTCTATCGCATCACTTAATCAGCACCATGATTCCAGAGCACCAAATTAATGAAGTAGATTCAGAAAAGGTAGCACAACCAAACGAAAATTAAATTCAAACACTCTCCTATAAACAAACAACCACCACTTTATACTTGGTAGGCCTGCCGTCATTCGTCAAGCCTTCCAAACTTTCAATTCAAAATTATCATATTTTTTAATAGAAGAAGGCCTTCAACACATGAACACATGTGATCACATCTCTAGTAAAAGAGAATTTTTAATGTGTTCAAAGTACAGATGGCATCCCATATGTTATTGTACGAAGTGTTGGGAACGTTTTTTTTTTTTTTGTTTTTTTTTTTTTTTTTTTAAGTGTTTCTCCACTTGTATAATGACATATGATGTAGGTGCCCGTGCTTCGGACCCTGAAAAAAGGGGAACTTTAACGAAAAACTTCTGGTACTATTCACTTTAACGAAAAACCACATTTTTACACTAAAAAGTCAATTTTGGTACTATTCACTTTACTCTTTATTTTGTGCTTATCGTTAAAATGGTAAGATAAGCACCACCTCAATGGTCAATGCCTGCCTCTTCTATGATGAAAAATGGTAAGATTTAGTTTACTAAATCATGTTCTTCAGTCTTATTATTGTTAAGAATGAATCATACATTGATGGAAGGAGGGACCTTGCATGTACTTATAAGTAGTTGGGCTACTCCCCATAATGCCAATTGATTTTATGGTGGAACCCCAACTTCTTCATGGTATCAAAACAAGTTGTCCCACGCGTGAAACCCAACGGCCACACGTGCTCTACGTCACCCCATTTGTGTTGTCTACGTGTTCAGATTGAAAATTCATCACATGTAAGGGGCATGTTGAGAATGAATCTCATTGATGGAAAGAGGGACCTTGCATAGTTAGACTACTCCTCATGTTGCCAATTGGTTTTATGATGAAATCTCGGCTTTCTTCAATTGCTTTTCTCAATTAGTTTAATTGTTAATTTAGGGACAAAACTCACCAAAAAAAAAATTGAATGGATTTTTCATTTTTACAACAAAGATTGGAGGTAAATAGTTGCCATTTATGTTTGTAAAAACTTGATTCATTCACATAAAGTTCAATGAAATTTTATAATGACATTTGAGCATTCTAAGTTTAAGGTGACGATACCTATTTATTTTTTATTTTTATAAACAGATAGTTTTATTGCAACCACCAATAAAATTATAAGGAAAATGCGAGGAAGGTCACTTGACTGGACGACACAAAGAAAACCAAAGAGAGAGCCACTCCCAGTCAACCTGCAAGAGAAACTAGGATACCAGAGCTAACAACCAACTCTTAACGACTCCTAAACCTCTAACCAAAAATTGTACAAAAAGAGACCATCCCATTCCCGTGCTTGGTTTCACAAGTCGGAATCTTCTACCAAAAAGAAAAGTTGGAATCACGTAGGGCGTGAGTTTCATATACAACACCATCTTGGTCCGAACTTGTAACTAAAGCGGACATCTTGTATATGTTCAACAATCGAATGTTGCAGTCCATTATTTGGATCCATATGTCGTTCAAACTCCTTTGGCATGTCAAAGAAAGCAAGATATCTCAGCTTTCGGAGACGGTGGATGCCAGAGGGCACCTCCTTCAGTTGTGGGGAAGGTCCAATGTGAAAGTCTTGCAGAAGAGGCATAACCCCATTGTCTATGATCAATGAATTCAGTCCCTCCATGTCCCTGAGTTCCAGATGCCTCAGTTTGTGAAATCCTCCTTCCTCAAAATGCAGCTCCACACCATCATATGCATTGATTTTCAAAACTAGCTCCAACAGATTAGGTAGATTTTGAAGGGCTTTTAATGGTGAATCTCTCAACCTTGACCAAATAATCGTTACCCTGACGAGGTGTTGAAGATTTGAAATCCAGCAACTGCTCTAAACGCCCTATCAACAGAGAGCACGAATAAATTGTGGTGGAATATTTCTGCTTAGGTTGCAGATGACTTTCTCGATTGCAAGGAGCGCGAATCTATGAAAGTGATGTGATGAGTCAGCGTTTGTCTCAACCATTTACTCGAATTAGAGAGGTGATTAACAATGCGATCGGAGATGAATAAAAAGAAAGTTTACATCTTTGCAATATAGTCAGCTGAGCTGGAAAATTGCTATGTTGTAGCAATAGCAGTCGTTGAGGCCAACAAGTGAGACCACACCAACCATTGCATCAGCTGGGTTTGACAAATAAACAAACAACCGCCATTTTATAATTAGAGAACTTCATATTAATTCGTGACAAGGATGATTTTTAGACTAAAACCATGAGTAAGATCAAAATATAATTTTAGTTCCTTGATACATTAATAACCTCATTTATTAATTACATTTTGATTTTTTTAATTACTTCTCTTTTTCTTCCTAATTTTAATGCATTAACTTTATTTCATTATAATTATAATTCATTTCATTTGTCGTAATATATTTTGTTGTAAACATTTAGATAAACTAATTTTGGTTATACAATATATTTTGATGTACTTTGTTTTCTTCATTTAGGTACATTAAATTCATTATAATACATTTTGATGCATACATTTAGGTACACACATTTCGGTACATACATTTCGATACAAACACTTAAGTACATTAATTCAATATAATATATTTCGATACTAACATTTCGCTACACATATTTAGGTACATTAATTTAATATAATACATTTTGGTACATATATTTCAATACATACATTTCGGTTCTAACATTTAAATACGCTAGTTTAATATAATACATTTTGGTACTAACATTTAGGTACATTAATTGAGTCTTTCAAGTTTGAAGAATGTTAAATAAAATTAATAAATAAAAAAACTTTTTTTTTGGTCAAAAAATAAATTAAAATTTGTATATTAATAAATTCAAATATTTAATGGGAGACATTAAATAAAATTCACATTAATTATTTTGAATTAAGGACACATCAAGAGATCATAATCAATACGTAATCTAACACCACATTTATTTTAAATTTCAATATTCTTGAAGGATTAAAGTTAAAAAACCCCTTTTATATTTGGTAGGCCTACCATCATTCATGAAGTCGTTTACATTTTACCACTTTTCTCATAGATTTTTCAATGTGCTTAATACATGGAACAGTATCTAGTATTTGCACCATGACATATGGTACGGCTATTGTTTTGAGCACATTAAAAAATTTCTCAATCTATCTAATAAAAGTATGGTTCACACACACGTATATCTCATATTTATAACGGTTACAAATACGATATGAAAAATACGATAAGAATAGCATTTTGTTAGTTTTCAAAAAAAAAAAAAAGCATTTGGTTCAAAATTACTTATTTACCCCAATAAGAATGAAATTTCGTTCTTTTTGTTATTATACGACGATGGTGTTAGCACGCCACCAACAAAAGATGCAAAGATCGAAACTGGCAGGTGCCAATCATAAACAGACCAACAGTTTCTGGAAGCAAATCTGCAAAACACACACTTCCCTCGCAGGGCTCTCGAATCTCACTCAATCCCTCGACGCCATCCAACGGCCAACCCGACCCCCTCCCACCACAGCTCGAGACCCGGACCCGCGAACCCGACTCCGACCCAACCCGAAACAAACCCACCGGATTCACCGCGATGAGACTGATTGTGCCACTCCAAGGCGTCGTCCAAGGCAGAGGTGGCCTCATCCTCGGCTCTCTAATCCCATGTGCTCTCTATTACTGCCTCCAGCTCTACCTAAAACGACGCTGACCCTCCAAACCCGATCCACCTTCCCCCTCCCAGTCCTCCTCCAACCTGGCGGAGCTCCCCAGAACGCTGTCGCGGTCCAGCTTGTCCACCCGCGGGTCCATGGGCCGGGTCCGGATCTCCTCCCGGGTGAGCTGGGTTGCGAAGCCCAACGACTCGCCGTACTCTATCGGGTTGGACAGGGCTTCGGAGGACCCGTGCGATAGGGTGGATAATCCGGATGGGGTTATTCAACTCGGATTGTCCGAGAACAGGGTGAGATTTTGTTGGGTTTTGTGTAAATTATGTTTCCGGAGTGGAGTTTATGCAAAGTTCTACTTTTTAATTTTCTGGGTGTGGTTGCAGATGTGTTTGGATTTGATTGAGAAATGGGTTTCGGAGAATTTGATGGAATCGATGGTGGGAACGGACGGCGGTGATTTGAGCATAAGTGGGATTGCAGCGTACCAGCCGTTTGATGGAATGACTGAGCTGAAAGTGGTATGATTGTTTCTAATCTCTGAAACATTGTTGGATAATTTAGTGAGATGGTACTTTAATACGTTATATTCGCTCTTCTGATATAGTTTCGGGTGCGTAATTTGTAGGATAGTGCTATTTATCACCAATTTTTCCAATGACCGAAAAATTGAAAGGGGTGTATGAGAAGTAAAAATAGGTGTGTGGATAGTACTACCCAATTTGCAAAGTGCTATGCTACATTGCTTCGAATTTTCGTAGCCTATCGTAGGTGGCGGAGAATTCTGTGATTTCTCATCAAGTTTCCCGAGCTTTTTCGCAACTCTGCAATCAAGAGTCGGAAAATGGGACAAGTTAGAAAACTAGACCACCAAACAATTAGAACAAAAGATACCTTGATGACAGCACCTCCTTAATAACGGATTGGAGTGCACCTCTCGGTGGTCATTTTGCTTGGCCAACTGACTCGCCGTGGGTTTCATTAACGTTGAACTACTTGAGAGATGTGGTGACTTGCCCGAGGACTTCAGTTTGGTTTTCGGAGTGTCTTGAGCCACGTGATTAGAAAACTCTAATCGTGTTGAAACATGAACATAAAACATAACAGTAAGATAAAATTTCATGTACTAATTCGGGCAAAGCCGATTCAGAAAACAGAAATAAATTTTTCCAAGTGTAGTAAATTTACAACGAACTATCACATTGCGTCGAAAATCTAATAAGAAATGAGTCGATGAAACAAAATGTGCCTTTGTCATTATTGTCTACGAATGCAGAGACCTCTGCTTCCATGCAATTATTCGAGTTACTGCATCTAGTAACTTTAACATCTTTCGATTCTGCAGAGGTTTTTACAGGTACCGGATGATTCTCCTTTTGCCAATTCAACAATTTTTCAAGGAAAGCTAAAGGATTTGAAACAAATTAAACAAATTAAAAACAAAGTTAGTGGTAAGTTAACAAATTAATCCGATCAAATTACAATATTTATAATTCAATTAATCTCTAATCTGTTCATATAAAACAACGTAACATAATTAAAATGCATGAACTAAACATGTAGATGATGAAATTAATTAGCAGAAAACGATCACTAATTAATGTGGTATTGGTACACGACCAAATTATTTATTATTTTGTTCTTGGTTGCTGTCATGTGTTAGTTTGTAGTTTGTATCGAAAAATAGGAATCCGGGTTCTTGAACGGGGTCATGTTATATGTTACTGTTGTATAATGATAATGTATGTGAGGCTGTGCATTACAGCAGAATTGTTTGTTGCTTAATGGCAATGCAAATTGAATTTGTTAGCGCAAAACTCTCTTCCACTTGCTCTGTTTGTTGCTTTTATCATCTTTTACTGGTTGGTTGTGCTCAATGGCTTAATGTTAAACACACTCAATAAGAAGCAACTTTGCCTACCACTCCAGTTTCCAGCCCATGTCTCTGCCTCCGTGCTCCGATCGACAGTCTTTTAATGGTCGCTGTTAATGCCTGAAGAAGCAGGTGAGGGGTGATCGTGGTCGTGATGGTGTTCATCATCGTCGCTGTCGTCCTCGTCGAAGGGCTTCTGCTTGTGGAAGATGCAGCACTTTTTGGAGCTCTTCTTCTGCATAAACTCGTTGTCCACCGTTCCTTCCTTCCACGACACCTGCTTCTTCTTCTTCCGATTCGGCTTCAGCAACACAGCTTCGGACTTGTCAATTTTTTTTTAACTTCGTAAGGGTATTTTTGTATTTTCATAACTAAGTCATGACTGCTAGGGGTTTTTTTTGTCATGGAGGGAGGTTGATGAAATGATTTTAAAATGTCAATGGGTGTTTGTGATATGTTGAGAGCCTATGGGGGTTTTGTGAAAACATAAAAAACCTCAGGGGGTGTTTGTGTAATTAACTCGTAGAAGTTCTGATCAAAGTTAATGTGAAACCCTAATTGGAAATTTGTGAAGGTAAGAAACGGAAAGGTTTGAATATTTGTTTGGGGGTGAGAATTCTGAGTTGGTTTATGACACACCCCGACCCAGAATGTTCACTAGGACTTTAAATCAAGTTGTGCTGGCCGACACCTGGAAGGTGACGAAGCCATAGAGTATAGTGATGTGGAAAATGTGAATAAATTTAAACCTAAAAGTGGCTAAAGACAAGAATGTGCTGTGAGGGGAATGAACCCATATTACACGCGACGTCAAAGCATAAGTAAAGTACAGTAGTGTGGTAAGGATCATGCCCTCGAAGGTGGCTATATTGAGATTCGCCAAGAATTCTCGTCGATACGAACTTTTAGCAGCTAAAACCTGAAGGGGCGAAAAAAATAAGGGTAAGTGGGCCTGAGAATAAAGTTTTAATAAAAACCTTTTGAAAACGTTATAACCCCTTGCTGTAAAACCCATATAGTTTCTAGAAAATAATACTACGTATATACATACGAAAACCAATGCACAGGGCCAGTAAAAGCTGAAGTATGCCATGTCATAACGTTTTAGCACTAAAAGATGTAAGACATGTGTGAAATCAATATAAAATAATATGCCAGTCATAGTCACCTAATGTGACTTGTACGACTGAACCTATAACTCATCAACCTATTCCTGCACACGAGTCGGAACCACCTAATGTGGTATGTACGACAGGCTGGGTGTAAAAAGTACGCTCAAGTGCTACGATCATGTGAAGGCTGTGCAAAGTATCGCAAGTCACCTACGAGTCGGAACCACCTAATGTGGTCTGTACGATAGGCTGACACCTGCCTTGGATCCAAGGTGAGTGTGTGGTGCGGGAGGTGAACAATCATGTGAAGGCTAGGCTCTGGCCTCGGGCAGAACACTAACATCGCAGTGCAAGATAATGAGCACTAAATGCATCCAAACATAACCATACACACTGCAATTACTATCATCAATATGCACTCACCTGAAGCTTACCTGGGCGTCCGCAGCGTCATGCAATAGTATGCATATATCTATACTAATGCATATACTAAAATGTAATGCAATTGACATGACATTTAAAAACGTAAATCCATTTAAAACCATTTTTGGGAAAATGGAAAACATATATACGTATATAGAAAACCAAAAGCCCACTCACCTCAAGTCCACGCTACAACTCCCTAACACGAATATCGAGGCGTCACGAATGATCAACGCCTAGAACAATTATCAAACCACATCTTAGAATCCTTATCAATAGAGCACGTAACTTACATAAAACACATCCATAAAGACGTTATATAATGATCTGAGACACATTGACCAAAAATCAATCGTCAGTCAAAGGTCGATAGTAGGGTTCATAACCCTACATAACTCAATCTAGAAGATCCGCACCTTGGATTTTTTATCCGTAACTTCCAAAGATCCACATTATGCTTCTAGAATAACATACTAAAATCTTACCATGATCCGACAGTTGGATCTCCGCCACTCACAAATTCATGTGGCTGTCAATTAGCCAATCAACTATGAAATTACATTAAAATATTAAAATTTCACTAAATGGATATCAAAAATGGATTTAGAATGTGGAATTACCCTATCTTACATCATGTGTCAAAACCTGAAAAGAATCAACAAAAATCAACAGTCAATGCAGGGAATATTCCTCCTCTTCAACCTCTCCAGTCGCCAAATTTTGCAGATTTTCTGGCAATCTTTAGAACTCCAAATTGCGTTACGTTTGCACCCACGCTTCCGTAGTGACAAGTACTACAAGAATACGCCAACCAAATGGATCTTACATGACACGACAAGACGGTCTACAAAAGTCAATGGATTTGCCTCAAAGGGCATTTTCCGTAAATTCACATTTAAAATTTATAAATATTATAATTTTTGCGGATATGTCGTTACAGTTTAAGAAGGCAAACTCAGCCAGAAAAGGAAAGACGACGACATTTTTTAGCGCCCAAGTTTGAGAGAAATGTTCCTCCGGTCTAGAATTTTGAAATCGTGGGATCCACTCCCCTACCCCCAACGCTTGCATTTGTGGGTCCTCACCTTTAGATGTTAAATTAGCTATTCATGGAATTTGAACATACATTGTCATGCAAGAACTCAAAATTTTTCCACTATTGTGCATACAAAATATGTGTGGCTGGATCAATCTGTGCATACAAAAGGAGAAAGCTCAATCATAATTCATGAAATTTCTATAATCCATAAAATCTACCCTTTGATTGACAAAATATCTTAGAGATTACAAATTAATATAAAGAATATAAATTAGTAAAGAATAGGTAAGACAAAAAATAGTAAAAATTTAATATTTTAACTTCAATGATCAAAGTGAGTTAAAAAGAGCATATGGTTTATCATTTTCGTAAGAAAATTAATTAGATAGGACATTTTTATTGCAACCACCAATAAATTTACAAGGAAAATGCGGACGACTGGACGACACAAAGAAAACAGAAGAGAAAGAGCCCCTCCCAGTCAACCTGCAACAGAAACTAGGATACCACAGCTAACAACCAACTCTTAACCAAAACATGTTCCATTCCCATGCTTGGTTTCACAAGTTGGAATCAAGCATTCGATCAAAGAGAAGAGCTGGCATCACGCAGGGCATGACTTTCATATGCACCCCATCTTGGTCCGACCTTGTAACTAAAACAAACATTTTTTATATGTTCAACAATCCAATAATGTTGGCCATTTTTTGGATCCATCTGCCGCGTAAACTCCTTTGGCATGTCACAGAAATTAAGATATGTCAGATTCCGGAGATGGTGGATGCCAGAGGGCACCTCCTTCAGTTGTGGGGAAGGTCCAACGTGAAACTCTTGCAGAAGAGGCATGACCCCATCGTCTATGATCAAAGAATTTAGTCCCTCCATTTCCCTGAGTCCTAGCACTCTAAGTTTCTGAAATCCTCCTTCCTCAAAATGCAGCTGCACACCATCATAGGCATTGATAGCCAAAACTAGCTCCAACAGATTAGGTAGATTTTGAAGGGCTTTCAGTGGGGAATCTCTCAACCTTGACCAAAGGATGGTTATCCTGACTAGGTGTCGAAGATTTGAAATCCAACCTGGCAACTGCTCTAAACACCCTATCAAGCGGAGAGCACGGATAAATTGTGGTGGAGTTGAAATGGATTCTAGATCAAGGACTTCATCTTCATTTACTGCAGATAAAATTAGAGATTCAAGGTGGTTCATCTTTTCAACAGAAGCACACACAGCCCTTCCATCTTCACTTTTCAAGTTTTTTAGGCCTAACTTCCGCAGCTGTCTTAACTTTCCCAGTTCTTTGATTAGCCTGATCCCTCCATGATTCGCCTCCACGTAGCACAGTTTTTGCAAAGCTTGTAAGCATCCAATACCTTCATGTATCTTCACTCCTTTTTCCATATTCAAGAACAAACCCACATCGTAGTTGTAGTCACCATGGTAGGCCAAAAGATGCCTCAGCTTAACAAGCTTACTGATCTTGGCTGGTATTTCATATACCAGAGACTGTTTTAGATCCAGGGTTTCCAAGTTTAGTAGATTGCCTATGGAGTCTGGAAGCAACTTCACCTTTGTATTCCTCAGGCTTAAATACGTCAAGAGATACAAATCCCCCACATATTTCGGAAGTCGATTGATTGGAGCATCCATGAAATCCAATACTTTCAGAAGTTTAATGTTTCCACTCAATGTATCGAGAAAAGACTCGGGCCATTCTTCTAGGTTGAAAGTAAATACAGAACGAATATGAGATTGTGTAATGCTTCCCAGGGCCTCAGAGGGACTGATGTCCATTGAGAGACGTCGATTTGTTGGTTTAAAAGTCGACTCATCTTTTGATAACACATGACAGAAGCTCGAATCCACACCCGTTTTACGTAGGACTTCGTGCAAAAGATCATGAACTCTACAAGCTCGAGCTTTTCCATCAGTGAAAACTTCTGAAACTTGAACCAGGCTTCTGTGAATTAGCTCCATCAAATATTCCTCTCCAACCTCTTCTAGTGTCTTGCCCCTCTTCGGTTTCACAAAGCCTTCAGCGATCCACAACCGAACTAATCTTATGCAACTAACCGAGTAATCCTCGGGAAAAATGCCAAAGTATAACACACACGATTTGAGGTAATACGGTAGATGGTGATAGCTGAGGGATAGGATTCTTGTGACGCTTGTAAGGTGGGGATTTCTTTCTAACTCTGAACTTAAGCTATTGTATAACTTCTGCCATTCAGACACAACTTTAGCTTTAGTTGACAGCAAACCACCTATGGAAACAATTGCCAAGGGTAGACCTTCGCATCTTTTGACGATGTTAAGAGACAACTCTTCCAACTCTTCAGGACAATTTCCCTCCAATTCAAACTGAAATGCCTTTCTACAAAACAATTCCCATGCCTTGTCTCGAGGCAGATGCTGCAAGTGATGAACATGAACAAAACAGGACCTTTTACAAAAATTGGCAACATCTTGAATCCGTGTAGTGATAATTATTCGTCCGCCTTTATTATCGGGTAAAGCACGTTCTATAGCCCCCCAAAAATCTACTTTCCACACATCATCAAACACAACAACGTACTCCTTTTGCTGCAAATACTCTCTTGATGTGCTAATCAGGGACTCCTCATCCATTGTGTCAATTTCTTCTGGGAAACGCTCCTTCCTTGAACTGTAGAGCTTTTTGATTACCGTCCTCAGAAGATCCTCAACCCTGTACGGCTGGGACACCGTAATCCAAGCATAGCAATCAAAGTGTGCCATCACCTCCTTCTGGTCATATACTTTCTTGGCAAGAGTGGTTTTCCCAAGTCCTCCCATACCAACCACTGATATCACTTCACGTCTCGGAGCTCCTTCTACCAACAAACGAATTAGCTCATCTCTGGCAGATTCAATCCCCACGATTTCAGCTTCCTCAATGAAAAGGGAAGCCACTCGAGGGTCGTTCCATGATAGAGTCGTTTCTCCACTGCTCTGGCCAGACTGGCCTTGCTGATCAAGGGATTTGAATCCATATCTTTCACTTCTCTCCTTGATTTCACGAACCAATTCTTTTATACGGTCAACTTTCAAAACTATCCCATCCTGTGATCTCATTTTTTTAGCCAACCGGATAATTTTATGGAAAATACGAAGGAATCCATGGTGTTGATGATGCCGTAAGATGCGGAGCAAATATTCATCAATGACATCTTCAATGTAAAAAGCTGCTTCTCTTACTTGATTGACCCAAGTTTTGACACCGTCATTCCCCGTCTCTCCATCAGCTGCCGCAGCCTTAGCATCTGCTTCCTTGAGGAATGATCGGATGCTCTCGAGTTCATCTTTGATGAAACCAACTTCAGTACGTGCATTTCTCGACAGGTTTGCTTCTGTGGTGATGAGTAGTTGAATTAACTTCTGGATCACAAAGCATACAATCTCTTCTGCCATTTTTCTGGCAGACAAAGCATCTATAATTGATGAATATTTGCTCAATTATATGAAATTATGAACATTTTAGAATTCTGTGTGCAGTATTTCTCGTTTGGTTGCAGACGGAAGAGGATCCTCTCCGGATCTCGGGATCATTACATCTTATCCGTTTAGCGTACATCATGTGGTTAGTTTTCGTCCGGTATTATTTGTGTTTGATTTTATATAAAAAAGTTAAATGATTTTTGATCGCATGATACACGATGAATGATTAAGATATGAGAATCCTTAAGATTTTCACAATTCGGATCCGGATGTAATCCCAATCCTTTGCAGACGACTTTCTAGATTGCAAGGTAAATTAAAATATGAAAGTGATGTGATAAGGCAGCGATTGGCTCATCCATTGGATTCGGTAACCCATCATATCATATTGCAGAGTGTTCTGATTCAATTTTCAATAATTCAAGAACTGCTGGTCAATTATGCCCTGGATTTGGGATGATATACAAGGATAAATTTTTTGATGTGACTGAAATACTAAACAGAGTATCACTTGTCATTGAACAAGGCACAACAAAAATGTGAGTTGACTAGTAATTGCCATACCAAAGCCAACAAGGCTGCCTGTGGCTACGCATCAACAGTAACACCTACCCACCTCTCTTATTTATTTAATTTTTTTTAACAAGAAGATTGTGATATTTTCATTCATTTATAAAAAAGCATTATAAATATATATCACGAAGAATTATGTTTCAAAAGATCTTACAAATTAGATATAAAAATATTATAATAAGTATCACTAATTGCAAAACAATGAGTAGACTTCAACCACTCATCTGAGCTCATTGGAAACCTCATGATTACACAATTAAAATGTTAAACTTCATGTTACAGGAAGATCATGTGAGAACAAAATCTCAAACCATAAATTGTGATAGAGAGTACGATACTCATGGGTCTATCGCATCACTTAATTAGACCAACAAATTAATGAACTAGATCCTGGAAATTAAAAATCTCCTCCCTTCATTCATAGATCCAGAAGAGGTAGCACAACCAAACGAAAATTAAAATCAAGCACTCTCCTATAAACAAACAACCACCATTTTATACTTGGTAGGCCTGTTGTCATTAGTCAAGCCTTTCAAAATTTCAATTCAAAATTATCATATTTTTTAATAGAAGAAGGCCCTCCAACACATGTGGCTGTTACATCTCTATTAAGAGAGAATTTTCAATGTGTTAAAAATACGGGTGGCACCCCATATGTTATTGTACTAAGTGTTGGGGAAGTTTTTTTTTTTAAGTGTTTCTCCACTTGTATAATGACATATAAAAATTTATCTCTATTGTAGATGTGGTACAAATGTGCTATAAACTTGTATAATGACATATAACGTATGTATCTGTGTTTTGGACATTAAAAAAATTTATCTCTATTGTAGATGTGGTACAAATATACTATAAAATGTGACAATAGTAGCATTTTGATTAAAATTACATCTTTACCCCCAAAAAGAATTAAATGTCTTTCTTTTTGTTATTATTCAGTAGGTCAGCACCACCCCAACAGTCAATGCCTGCCTCTTTATTTTTTATTTTTTATTATTTGGTAATCAATGCCTGCCTCTTCTGTGATGAAAAATGATAAGATTTAGTTTACTAAATCATGTTCTTCAGTTTTATTACGGTTAAAGAATGAATATTATATTGATGGAAGGAGAGACCTTGTTTGTACTTATAAGTAGTTGAACTACTCCCTATAGTGTCAATTGTTTTTATGGTGAAACCCCAACTTCTTCATGGTATTAGAGCAAGTTGTCCCATGCCTGAAACCCAACGGCCACATGTGCTCTACATCACCCCATTTGTGTTGTTTACGTGTTCGGATTGAAATTTTGCCACATGTGAGGGGGCGGTGTTGAAAATGAATCTCATTGATGAAATGAGGGATCTTGCATAGTTGGACTATTCCTCATGTTGCCAATTGAGTTTATGATGATACCTCAACTTTCTTCAATTACTTTTCTCAAATAGTTGAATTGTTGATTTAGGGACAAATAAAAAATAAATAAAAAAAAAAAGGAAAAAGAAAAAAGAAAGGGATTTTTCATTTTTACAACAAAAATTTGAGGTAAATAGTTGTCATTTATCTTCATAAAAACTTGATTCATTTATCTTAGTAAAAACTTGATTCATTCACCAAAAGTTCAATGAAATTTGAGCATTTGAGACGACGATACCTATTTATTTTTAATTTTTATAAACAAACAGCTTTATTGCAACCACCAATAAAATTATAAGGAAAATGCTAGGAAAGCCACTCGACTTGACGACACAAAGAAAACAGAAGAGAAAGAGCCACTCCCAGTCAACCTGCAAGAGAAACTAGGATACCAGAGCTAACAACCAACTATTAACGACCCCTAAACCTCTAAAACAAAAAACTGTACAAAAAGAGACCATCCCATTCCCATGCTTGGTTTCACAAGTTGGAATCTTCTACCAAAAAGAAAAGTTGGAATTACGTAGGGCGTGAGTTTCATATACAACCCCATTTTGGTCCGAACTTGTAACTAAAGCGGACGTCTTGTATATGTGCAACAATACAATATTGTAGTCCATATGTCGTTCAAACTCCTTTGGCATGTCAAAAAAAAAAAAAAAAAAAAACAAGATATCTCAGCTTTCGGAGGCGGTGGATGCCAGAGGGCACCTCCTTCAGTTGTGGGGAAGATCCAATGTGAAACTCTTGGAGAAGAGGCATAACCCCATTGTCTATGATCAATGAATTTAGTCCCCCCATGTCCCTGAGTTCCAGATGCCTCAGTTTCTGAAATCCTCCTTCCTCAAAATGCAGCTGCACACCATCATATGCATTGATTTTCAAAACTAGCTCCAACAGATTAGGTAGATTTTGAAGGGCTTTTAATGGGGAATCTCTTAACCTTGACCAAATAATCGTTATCCTGATGAGGTGTTGAAGATTTGAAATCCGACTTTGCAACTGCCCCAAACGCCTTATCAACAGAGAGCACGAATAAATTGTGTTCTGCTTAGGTGCAGATGACTTTCTAGATTTCAAGGAGACCGAATCAATGAAAGTGATGTGATGAGTCAGCGTTTGTCTCAACCATTGACTTGTAATCCATCATATTGAATGTTCAATAATTTGAGTGCTGGTATACTATATGCCCTCTACTTGGGAAGATATATATATATATATATAGAGAGAGAGAGAGAGAGAGAGAGAGAGTGTGCTGGTATAATATATGCCCTCTACTTGGGAAGATATATATATATATATAGAGAGAGAGATGCCCTCTACTTGGGAAGATATATATATATATATATATAAAGAGAGAGAGAGAGTGCTGGTATACTATATGCCCTCTACTTGGAAAGATATATATATATATATAGAGAGAGAGAGAGTGCTGGTATACTATATGCCCTCTACTTGGGAAGATATATATATATATAGAGAGAGAGAGAGAGAGAGAGTGCTGGTATACTATATGCCCTCTACTTGGGAAGATATATATATATAGAGAGAGAGAGAGAGAGAGAGAGAGGCTCTTGATGCAAATGGATTCTTATTTTTTGAAAGAAATAGGGATTAGGTGTGGGGCTCATTTCACATTGAATTTCAACGATCCAATTCGTTTATTTTGTAAATCTCGATTCATAGATCATCCTTGCAAAAATTCAATCCCTGGCAGATTCAATCCCCAAAATTTCAGCTTCCTCAATGAAAAGAGAAGCCACTCGAGGGTCGTTCCATGGTAGAGTCGTTTCTCCACTGCTCTGGCCTTGCTGATCAAGGGATTTGAATCCATATCTTTCACTTCTCTCCTTGATTTCACGAACCAATTCTTTTATACCGTCAACTTTCAAAACTATCCCATCCTATGATCTCATTTTTTTAGCCAACCGGATAATTTTGTGGAAAAAACGAAGGAATCCATGGTGTTGATGATGCCGCAAAGCAAATATTCATCAATGACATCTTCAATGTAAAAGGCTGCTTCCCTTACTTGATTGACCCAAGCTTTGACACTGTCATTCGCCGCCTCTCCATCTGCTGCTGCGGCCTTAGCATCTGCTTCCATGAGGAATGATCGGATGCTCTCGAGTTCAACCAACTTCAATACGTGAATTCCTCGAAAGGTTTGCCTCTATGGTGATGAGTAGGTGAATTAACTTGTGGATCACAGAGCATACAATCTGTTCTGCCATATAATACCCAAAAACCCCAGACAATGTGCTTTATGGTTGGGGTGAGCACATAGTTGTTTGAAAAAAAACAGAGAAAGTTGTGAAACAAACGAACTCTGAAAAAGAAAAAGAAGCAAGAATCAGGAATCAAAAACCCCAGACAATGTGCTTTATGCGTTTTGCACTGATCTTCCATTAACATATATAGCTGCTTCTCTTTGATTTGAATCTGCCATCCATCACGAACCATGCATAATGCAGATTTAATTTGTTTCATTTTACGTAATTAATTCATGTGGTGAAAACCTCGACCTCTAGCTAAGCTTGGTACTAGAGAAGGGACTCTTTTGTTTCTGCTAGCTGGGTTGCAAATGATATTCAACCTCGCAAGTTGCCTGTGATTATCCTTGGAGACCAGTGTTAGGCTTGCCATGAAGCCTTTCAACCGAAAAAAAATCTTACGTACAATGCTTGTGTGCTGAGTAAAGGTTTAATGCTTCAAATTCAGAAACATGTCTGGAACGAATGAAATGATTTAGGCCGTCATTCAAACTGAAACTCTTAGCCCTTCATTTGAATAGATAGTGTGAGAAATAATTAGCCAAACACTTGTCTGGGTTGTGAGAAATAATCAATGTTGCCTGCTCAAACACAATCAACTCCTCACAAACATGAATGAAGTTTTTATTTTTTGTTTTCATACAAAGCAAACATCTAAAACAGTTGATAATAATAAAGAATAACAGAGATCATGTCAACAATGACATTTGGCGATTTCATTTGAGCCTTGTGAGTTATATGGGGTGTTCTGGGATTAAAACTCACCTGTCGATAGGCTTTCACCAATTGGAATCATGCAGGGCGTGAGTTTCAAATACACCGCATCTTGGTCCCAACTTGTAACTAAAAAGAACATCTTGTATATGTTCAACAATCCAATAATGTTGGCCATTATTTGGATCCATATGTTGTGGGAACTCTTTTGGCGTGTCAACAAATCTAAGAGAGCTTAGATTTCTGAGGTGCTGGATGCCAGAGGGCACCTCCTTCAGTTGTGGGGAAGGCCCAATTTGTAGCTCTCGGAGAAGAGGCATAGCCCCATTGTCTATGATCAATGAGTTTAGTCTGGGCAAGTGCTTGAGTTTCAACACCCTGAGTTCCTTAAAGCCTCCCTCAAAATGCAGTTGCACACCATCATATGCATTGTATGAGAACCCAAGCTCTACCAAATTAGGAAGGTTTTGAAGGGCTTTCAGTGGGGCATCTGTCAACCTTGACCAAAAAATTCGTAGCCTGACAAGTTGTTGAAGCTTTGGAATCCAACTTGGCAACTTCTCTAGAGGCCCCTTCAAGTAGAGAAACCGAATAGATTCGGGTGGAGTTGAAATGGATTGCAGGTCAAGGACTTCATCTTCACTTATTGTGCTTACTTCTAGAGTTTCAAGGTGGTTCATCTTTTCAATCGAAGCACATAGAGCTTGTCCATATTCACGTTTCAAGTTTTTCAGGCCCAACTTTCGCAGCTGCCTCAACTTTTCCAATGCTTTAATTAGGTTGATTCCGCCGTGATTTGTTTCCACATGGTATAACTTTTGCAAAGCTTGTAAGCATCCAATACCATCATGTACTTTCACTCCTCGTTCGTAACTGATCATGCTGAAATCTATGCTGGGGTCAGTATAATGGGCCAAAAGATGTCGCAACCTTAGAAGCTTATTGATCTTGGCTGGTATTTCATACACCAGAGACTGTTTTAAATCCAGGGTTTCTAAGTTTTGCAGATTACATATGGACTCTGGAAGCAACTTCACCTTTGTATTCCTTAGGCTTAAGTACTTCAAGAGATGCAAATCCCCCACATACTTCGGAAGATGATTCAGGGGAGCATCTGCAAAATCCAATATTTTCATAAGTTTAAAGTTTCCACTCAGTGTACTGAGAAAAGACTCGGGCCATTGTTCTCGGTTGAAAGTAAATAAAGAACGAATGCGAGACTGTTCAATGATTCCCAAGGCATCATAGGGCGTGCTGTCTATCAAGAGGCGTCGAGTTACTGGCTTTAATGTTGACTCATTTTCTGATAACACATGACAGAAATTTGAATCCACCGCTTTTCTAAGGAGCACTTCGCGCATCAGATCATGGACTCGACAGCTTCTAGCTTTCCCATCGATCCAAACCTGTGACACTTGCACCAGGCTTCTATGTATCAGTTCAGTCAAGTATTCCTCTGCAACCTCTTCTAATGTCTTGCCCCTCTTCGGTTTCACAAAGCCTTCAGCGATCCACAACCGAACTAGTCTTATGCAACTAATTGAGTAGTCCTCGGGAAAGATGCCAAAGTACAAGACACATGATTTAAGGTGATACGGTAGATGATGATAGCTGAAGGATAGAATTCTTGTGAGGCTTGTAAGGTGGGGATTGCTTTCTAACTCTGAACTTAAGCTATTGTATAACTTCTGCCATTCAGACACAACTTTAACTTTTGTTGACAGCAGACCACCTATGGAAACAATTGCCAAAGGCAATCCTTCGCACTTTCTAACGAATTCAAGAGACAAATCTTTCAAATCTGCAGGGCAGTTCCCCTCCAATTCATATTGAAATGCCCTTCTACAAAACAATTCCCATGCCTTGTTTGGAGGCAGAGGTTGCAAACGGTAAACATGAACATAAGAAGACTTTTTGCAAAAATCAGCAACATCTTTAATCCTCGTGGTGATCACTATTCTTCCGCCTTTATTATCCGGTAAAACATGTTCTATCGCCTCCCAAAAATTTACTTTCCATACATCATCGAACACAATCACGTACCTCTTTTGCTGCAGTAATTCTCTTGATTTTCTAATTAAAGATTCTTTTTCCATTGTGTCAATGCCCTCCGGGGTATATTCCTTCCTGGCCTTGTAGAATTGCATTACCATCTGCCTCAGAAGATCCTCCACCTTGTACGTCTGAGACACTGTAATCCAAGCATGGCAATCGAAGTGTTCGATCACCTTTTGGTTGTCATAGACTTTCTTGGCGAGAGTGGTCTTACCAAGTCCTCCCATGCCAACCACTGATATTACTTCACGGTATTCGCCTCCTGATGCTTTTCCTACCAACCAACTAATCAGCTCATCTCTGGCAGAATCCACACCAACAACTTCAGCTTCCTCGATGAAAAGGGAAGCCACTCGAGGGTCATGCCACGAATCAACAATTTCTCCACTGCTTTGACCTTGCTGATCAATTGAACTAGGTCCATATCTTTCATGTCTAGCCTTGATTTCACTAACCAATGCTCTCATGCCCTCTATTTTTGAGGCTATCTCATCCTGTGGTTTCATTTTCTTCAGAAACCAAACAACTTTGTGGACAAAGCGAACGAATCCGCGGTCTTGATGGTGCCTTGTGACACGAAGCAAATACTCATCGATGACATCTTCAATGTAAAAACCTGCTTCCCTTACTTGTTTGACCCAAGTTTTGGCACTGTCAGTCACCATGTCTCCTTCTGCTGCTGCTGCTTTAGCATCTGCATCCTTGAGGAACGATCGGATGCTTTCAAGCTCATCTCTGAGAAAACCAACTTCAGCACGCACGTCTCTTGAAAGTTTCGCTTCTGTGGTGATGAGTAGTGAAATTAACTTATCGATCACAAAGCATACAACTGATTCTGCCATTTTGTATCCTACCTTTTCTGGCAGACGAAGTATCTATAATTGATGGAGAAAAATCTCTATATGAATACGTTTGTGTGGAATATTTGGTAGGCCTGCCATCGTTCATCAAGCCTTTCAAATTTTCCTATCAAATGTTAGATTTGACAATATCTTATACGATCTATTAACCCCACTCGAAATGATACAAAAATTATAGGTTTCAAGTCAACACGTTAACTAATTGAGTTAGTATCAAGTTACATATTAAGAACCCGTTATCTGCAGGTAACCAGTTTTAACACATTAAAAAAAAAAGTTAGTTTGATGATTTTAAACTACTAAAAACTTTTTGAATAAAATAGTCATCGTAGATTAACAGTTATCTCTGGTAAAAACTTGATTCATTCACCTAAAGTTCAATGAAATTTTATCAAGTCATTTGAACATTCTGAGTTGGGAAGATGATACGTTTTTATTTTTAAATTTTATTAAAAAAAGCAGTTTATAAGGAAAATGTTAGGAAGGCCACTCGAATTGACAACACTAAGAAAACAGAAGAGAAAGAGCCCCTCCCATTGACTTGTGTAATCCATCATATTGCACACTTATTCTGATTCAATGTTCAGTAATTTAATGAGTACTGGTATACTATATGCCCCAGATCTTTTTTTTTTGGGAATCCTAAAGATTCTGTGATCGTTTATCGTACATCGTGCAGTCAGAAATTATTTTAAATTTAAAATGCATGATGTACGATAAACGTTCACGATTACGGGATCTCTAGAAAAAGAATCCGGCGAAGATTCTTTTTCTATGCCCTCTACTTGGGAATATATATAGAGGAATCCCTTCTCAAGAGGGATCCCCCTTTTTTTTGAAAACCCTCTTGACCGTTAAATCTGGCTTTAATGAAATTCTGTGGTTGAGATTCTATGGCTTATGATTTAATCTCAACTACATAATTTCATTGAAGGCAAATCTAACGATCAATAGGGTATCTTCATTTTTTTTTGAAAAATAGGAATTCCTCTTCTGCCTCTATATATATATATATATATATATATGAGCGGATTCATTATACGCTGGTATATTTTCGATACCGTGAGAAAGGAAAACTCGAATTAAATAGGTGATTAACAATGTAATCGGAGATGAATAAAAAGAAAGTTTACATATTTGCAATATAGTCAGCCGAGCCGGAAAATTGCTATGCTGTAGCGATAGCAGTTGTTGAGGTCAACAATTTAGACCACACCAACCATTGCACCAGCTGGGTTTGAGAAATAAACAAACAGTCGCCATTTTATATTTGGTAGGCCTGCCATCATTCATAAAGTCTTATAGAGCATCTCCAGGGAGGAGTAGCCCGATGGACCTTTGATTTTTCCCACCCAATAGCCCGAGCTGCTTGCTTCAGCCCATACGGGCGTGTGAACTGAGGGAGGGTCTGAGTGAGAGGCCCGAGAGCCTAAGGCCGAATGATGCTAGGATGGCATCAGCTACATTATAAAATTAATAAAAAATGTAAAAAAATGTAAACAATTAATAAAAAAATTCTTTGGGTTGTAATTTCTTATTTAATGAAACATGGTACAACGAGACTGATTAAAAATTATATCCGAAATTTGAAATAAAATTATTTTTTTATTATTTTATAAAATAAAAAATACTAATATTTTATTGCATATTGCAATGACTATTCAGTTTCGATGTGGAGATGCAAAATGCAATTAATGTTCACTGAAGGCTATTCAATAGGAAGTTGCCTTGGGGGCCTTAACACGCTGGAGTTGCTCTTACATTTTACCACCTTTCTGAGAGATTTTTAAGGTGTGCTTGAAACATGAAATAGTATCTAGTATTTGTACCATGACATATGGTATAGTTATTGTTTTGATCACATTAAAAAATTTCTCAATCTCTCTAATAAAAAGATTCCACATAATATGTATCTCATTTTTATTAGATCATGGTTACAAATACGGTATGAAAAATATGATAAGAAAAACATTCGATTCAAAATTACATATGTACCCGAAAGAGGATAAAACTTCGTTCTATTTTTTTTTTCTTTGTTTTTTCGGGAAACTACGACGATGGTGTTTGTACGCCAACCAACGGTCAACCCGAAACCCTCCCACTACAGCTCGAGACCCGGACCCGCGAACTCGACTCCGACCCCACCCGAAACAAGCCCACCGGAGTCACCGCGATGAGACCGATTGTGCCACTCCAAGGCGTCGTCCAAGGCAGAGGCGGCCTCATCCTCGGCTCTCTAATCCCATGTGCTCTCTATTACTGCATCCAGCTCTACCTAAAATGATGCCGATCCACCTTCCCCCTCCCAGTCCTCCTCCAACCTGGCGGAGCTCCCCAGAACGCTGCCGCGGTCCAGCTTGTCCACCCGCGGGTCCGGATGTCCTCCCGGGCGAGCTGGGTTGCGAAGCCCAATGACTCGCCGTACTATATCGGGTTGGATAGGGCTTCGGAGGACACGTACGATAGGGTGGATTCAACTCGGATTGTCGTAGAACAGGGTGAGATTTTGTTGGGTTTTGTGTAATTTATGTTTTCGGAGTGGAGTTTATGTAAAGTTCGACTTTTTAATTTTCTGGGTGTCAGGGTGTGGTTGCATCTGTGTTTGGATTTGATTGAGAAATGCGTTTCGGAGAATTTGATGGAATCGATGGTGGGAACGGACGGTGGTGATTTGAGCATAAGTGGAGTTGCAGCGTGGCAGCCGTTTGATGGAATGACTGAGCTGAAAGTGGTATGATTGTTTCTAATCTCTGAAACATTGTTGGATAATTTAGTGAGATGGTACTTTAATTCTTTATAATCGCTCTTCTGATATAGTTTCGGTTGCGTAATTTGCAGAATAGTGCTATTTATCACCAATTTTTCCAATGGCCGCAAAATTAAAAGGGATGTATGAGAAGTAAAAATACGTGTATAGATAGCAGTACTTAATTTGCAAAGTGCTATGCTACTTTGCTTCGAATTTTCGTAGCCGATCGTAGGTGGCGGAGAATTGTGATTTGTCATCAAGTTTCCCGAGCTTTTTCGCACCTCTTCAATCAAGAGTCGGAAAATGGGACAAGTTAGAAAACTAGACCACCAAACAATTAGAACCAAAGATACATTGATGAAAACAGAAACATCAGAGAAAAATAATAGCACCTCCTTAATAACCGATTGGAGTGAACCTCTCGGTGGTGATTTTGCTTGGCCAATTGACTCGCCGTGGGTGTCATTAACGTTGAACTCCTTGATAGATGTGGTGACTTACCCGGGGACCTTTGGTTTTCGGAGTGTCTTGAGCCATGTGATTAGAAAACTCTAATCGTGTTGAAACAGGAACATAAAACATAACAGTAAGATACAATTTCATGTACTAATTCAGGCAAAGCCGATTTAGAAAACAGAAATAAAATTTTCCAAGTGTATTAATTTTACAACAAATTATCACATTGTATCGAAAATCTAATAAGAAATGAGTCGATGAGGCAGAATGTACCTTTGTCATTATCATCTACGGATGCAGAGACCTCCGCTTACATGCAATTATTCGAGTTACTACATCTACTAACTTCAACATCTTTCGATTCCACTGAGGTTTTTACAAGTACCGGATGATTCTCTTTTTGCCAATTCAACAAATTTTCAAGGAAAGCTAAAGGATTTGAAACCAATTAAACAAATAAAAAACAAAGTTAGTGGTAACAAATTAATCCAATCAAATTACAATATTTATAATCCAATTAATCTCTAATCTGTTCATATAAAACAACGTAACATAATTAAAAGGCATGAACTAAACATGTAGATGTTGAAATTAATTAGCAGAAAACGATCATTAATTAATGTGGTAATCATAGAAGATGATCCAAAATTATTCATTGTTTTTGGGACATGCTAAGAAAACAACAAACAAATGTTCCGGAAATCGCTTACGCGAGGGCACATAGCCTCCGGCTGACCGGAACCATTCCTCCGCCTCCTCGGCCTCCCAATCGGATTCCGGCCTAGTGAAATCGTAGAGCCTTTGGCGCATCGAATTCATAGTCCATGTCAATTTCATCCCCCTCGAAAGCCTCCCTTGCGAACTACACCATTTCTTCGTTCATCTCTCTCTCTCTCCTCCCTCAATCTCTCTCTCCCCTCCCTCCATCTCTCTCTATCTGAACCAACTTGCAGGCAAATGAACCAGCCAATTCCATGCAAGTTTTGAAATTTATTTCCTTTTTGATATCACAAATATTTTGGATTTTTGTTTTGTCGAAAAGCTTTCGGAGACTTTCGAAGAAACGATCGGGTTCGAAACTTTCCCGGGAAATCAAAATTCAGAAACAGAGGGGGAGAGAGAGAGATTATATATATGTATATATATGTATATATATGTACGTAGAAGTTTTGATCAAGGTTAATGTGCAACCCTAATTGGAAATTTGTGAAGGGAAGAAACGGAAAGGTTTGAATATTTGTTTGGGGCGAGAATTCCGGGTTGGTTTAAGACCTGGTTTGGTATTGAGGTGATTCTGAAAAAATCTGCTATCAAAAAAAGCTGGGAGCTGTTTTTGTGTTTGGTAAACACTCAGCTTCAGCTTTTTTTCACAGTTTTGGATGAAAAAAAGCCAAAAACAAGAAGCTGCAAAACCTAGCTTTGAAAAACTGGCTTTTTTTCACATCTGTTTTACATAAAAGTTTACCAAACACTCTAATACTGCTTTTTTTTTTTTTCAAAAGCACTTTTACAAAAAAGTTTACCAAACACTCTGCTGCTTTATTTCACAGCTGCTTATTCTCACAACACAGCAGAAGCAGCTTTTTTTCAAAGCACAGCAATACCAAACCAGCCCTAAGAAGGCAAACTCAGCCAGAAAAGGAAAGACGACGACGACTTTATTTAGCGCCCAAGTTTTTTGAAATCGTGGGATCCACTCACTCCGCTACCCCCAACGGTTGGGGAGCATTTTTGCTCATTATAAAAACTATGATGTATGTTCGTCATACACCTAATCAATTGACATGTGTCATTTCACTTCACTTTAGTTAATTATCTTAGTTTTTCAATTTTGAAAGAAATTAACCAAGATTAAGTAAAATGACACATGTCAATTGATTAGATGTATGGTGAGCATACACCATAGTTTATGGTGGTGAGCAAAAATGCTCCCCAACGGTTGCATTTGTGGGCCCTCACCCTTACATCTTTGATAAATTTGTTACATTAGATGCAATGGCGGAGTTAGAAATTTTTTATCGGGTGGGCTAACTTAAAAATTTAAATTTTTATAAATAAAGAAACTTGATACCGTGTTTTTCGTTGTATCAGCTAGCTTAAAAAAATTCATAAGGTGAGCTAAAAATTTTTGTAATTAAATAAATATGTGTTAAAATTCAAACAAATCCAAACTTGTAAATGTACCAGAAGCGATGAAAAAAATGATGTAAGAAAAAAAGATGATATGTAAACTGTATTATATAATTTTATATAGTTAAATCTAAAGAATTCGGATTAATGACTCAATATATGGTGGGTGAAAATCAATCAAAATTACATGTAAAATTTTATTTTTCACCGGAAGCTACCTGGGGTACAGCCCAGGGCAGCCCTTAATCTGGCTCCGCCAGTGATTAGATGTTATATTAATCATCGATGGAGTTTGAACTTATACAATCATGTAAGCACTAAACACCTTTTTACCACGGTGCGTACAAAATATGCATGGCTGAATCAATATGTGCATACAAAAGGAAAAAGCTCAATCATGATTCACGAAATTTTTGGCGAAAAAAAAAAAATTCATGATTCATGAAATTTCTATAATCCACAAAATCAACCCTTTGATTAACAAAATATGTTAGAGATTACAAATTAATTTAAAGAATATAAAATAGTAAAGAATTGGTAAGATCAAAAATAGTAAAAATTTAATATTTTAACTTCAATTATCAAAGTGAGGTTAAAAAGATCATACGGTTTATCATTTTTAGATCATACGGTTTATCATTTTTATTGCAACCACCAATAAAATTACAAGGAAATGCTAGGAATACAACTGGAGGACACAAGGAAAACACAAGAGAGAGAGAGCCCCTCCCCGTCAACCTGCAAGAGAAACTAGGATACCAGAGCTGACAACCAACTTTTAACCAAAACATGTCCCATTCCCATGCTTGGTTTCACAAGTTGGAATCAAGCATTCGATCAAAGAGAAGAGCTGGCATCACGCAGGGCATGACTTTCATATACACCCCATCTTGGTCCGACCTTGTAACTAAAACAAACATTTTTTATATGTTCAACAATCCAATAATGTTGGCCATTTTTTGGATTCATCTGTTGCGCAAACTCCTTTGGCATGTCATGGAAATAAAGATATGTCAGATTCCGGAGATGGTGGATGCCAGAGGGCACCTCCTTCAATTGTGGGGAAGGTCCAATATGAAACTCTTGGAGAAGAGGCATGACACCATTGTCTATGATCAACGAATTTAGTCCCATCATTTCCTCGAGATGTAGCTTCCTAAGTTTCTGAAATCCTCCTTCCTCAAAATGCAGCTGCACACCATCATATGCATTGTAATCCAAACTTAGCTCCAACAGATTAGGTAGATTTTGAAGGGCTTTTAGTGGGGAATCTCTCAACCTTGACCAATAAATGGTTATCCTGACCAGGTGTTGAAGATTTGAAATCCAACCTGGCAACTGCTCTAAGCGCCCTATCAAGCAGAGAGAACGAATCAATTGTGGTGGAGTTGAAATGGATTCTAGATCAAGGACTTCATCTTCATTTATTGCAGTTAAAAGTAGAGATTCAAGGTGGTTCATCTTTTCAATAGAAGCACACACAGCCCTTCCATCTTCACTTTTCAAGTTTTTTAGGCCTAACTTCCGCAGCTGTCTTAACTTTCCCAGTTCTTTGATTAGCCTCATCCCTCCATGATTCACCTCCACATAGGACAGTTTTTGCAAAGCTTGTAAGCATCCAATACCTTCATGTATCTTCACTCCTTTTTCCATAATTAAGAACAAACCCATGTCGCAGTTGTAGTCACGATGGTAGCCCAAAAGATGCCGCAGCTTAACAAGCTTATTGATCTTGGCTGGTATTTCATACACCAGAGATTGTTTTAGATCCAGGGTTTCCAAGTTTTGTAGATTGCCTATGGAGTCTGGAAGCAACTTCACCTTTGTATTCCTCAGGCTTAAGTACGTCAAGAGATACAAATCCCCCACATATTTCGGAAGCTGATTGATTGGAGCATCCATGAAATCCAATACTTTCAGAAGTTTAAGGTTTCCACTCAATGTATCGAGAAAAGACTCGGGCCATTCTTCTAGGTTGAAAGTAAATACAGAACGAATATGAGATTGTATAATGCTTCCCAGGGCCTCAGAGGGACTGATGTCCATTGAGAGACGTCGAGTTGTTGGTTTAAAACTCGACTCGTCTTTTGATAACACATGACAGAAGCTCGAATCCAACCCCTTCTTAAGGAGGACATCGTGCACTAGATCATGAACTCTACAACCTCGAGCTTTTCCATCAATGTAAACTTCTGAAACTTGAACCAGGGTTCTGTGAATTAGCTCTATCAAGTATTCCTCTCCAACCTCTTCTAGTGTCTTGCCCCTCTTCGGTTTCACAAAGCCTTCAGCGATCCACAACCGAACTAATCTTATGCAATTAACTGAGTAATCCTCGGGAAAGATGCCAAAGTATAATATACACAATTTGAGGTAATACGGTAGATGGTGATAGCTGAGGGATAGGATTCTTGTGAGGCTTGTAAGGTGGGGATTGCTTTCTAACTCTGAACTCAAGCTATTGTATAACTTCTGCCATTCAGACACAACTTTAGCTTTGGTTGACAGCAGACCACCTATGGAAACAATTGCCAAAGGTAGTCCTTCGCATCTTTTGACGAAGTTAAGCGACAACTCTTCCAACTCTTCAGGACACTTTCCCTCCAATTCGAACTGAAATGCCTTTCTACGAAACAATTCCCATGCCTTGTCTTGAGGCAGATGCTTCAAGTGATGAACATGAACAAAACAATATCTTTTGCAAAAGTTGGCAACATCTTGAATCCGTGTAGTGATAATTATTCGTCCACCTTTATTATCGAGTAAAGCATATTCTATAGACCCCCAAAAATCTACTTTCCACACATCATCAAACACAACAACGTACCTCTTTTGCTGCAAATACTCTCTTGATGTGCTAATCAGGGACTCCTTATCCATTGTGTCAATTTCCTCTGGGAAACGCTCCTCCCTGGAACTGTAGAACTTTTTGATTACCGTCCTCAGAAGATCCTCAACCCTGTACGACTGGGACACCGTAATCCAAGCATAGCAATCAAAGTGCCCCATCACCTTCGGCTGGTCATATACTTTCTTGGCAAGAGTGGTTTTCCCAAGTCCTCCCATGCCAACCACTGATATCACTTCACGTCTCGGTGCTCCTTCTACCAACAAACGAGTTAGCTCATCTCTGGCAGATTCAATCCCCACGATTTCAGCTTCCTCAATGAAAAGAGAAGCCACTCGAGGGTCGTTCCATGGTAGAGTCGTTTCTCCACTGCTCTGGCCTTGCTGATCAAGGGATTTGAATCCATATCTTTCACTTCTCTCCTTGATTTCACGAACCAATTCTTTTATACCGTCAACTTTCAAAACTATCCCATCCTGTGATCTCATTTTTTTAGCCAACCGGATAATTTTGTGGAAAAAAC
Organism: Pyrus x bretschneideri; assembly: GCF_019419815.1. Classification (NCBI taxonomy): domain Eukaryota; kingdom Viridiplantae; phylum Streptophyta; class Magnoliopsida; order Rosales; family Rosaceae; genus Pyrus; species Pyrus x bretschneideri. The sequence continues at coordinate 4,865,862 of NW_025999635.1, forward strand.
GAAGGAATCCATGGTGTTGATGATGCCGTAAGATGCGGAGCAAATATTCATCAATGACATCTTCAATGTAAAAAGCTGCTTCTCTTACTTGATTGACCCAAGTTTTGACACCGTCGTTCCCCGTCTCTCCATCTGCTGCTGCAGCCTTGGCATCTGCTTCCTTGAGGAATGATCGGATGCTCTCGAGTTCATCTTTGATGAAACCAACCTCAGTACTTGCATTTCTCGAAAGGTTTGCTTCTGTGGTGATGAGTAGTTGAATTAACTTGTCGATCACAAAGCATACAGTCTGTTCTGCCATATAGTATGTGCAACCCAACAACCCCAAGCGATGTGCTTTTCGGTTTGGGTGAGCAAACGGTTGTTTGGAAAATCACAGAAAATTGCGATGCAAAGGTAGAGAAACGATATCTGAAAAAGAAGAGGATGCAAGAATCAGGAACAAATATGAACGTTGGGAAGCAGATGGCCTTGTTATCAAGAGAATCAGAAACATTGAAGCAAATTGATACCTTTCTTATTAACTTGAGACATGGACCACTGGCTTTGTTTTCACTTTGTTGAAGGTGAGAATCTAGTGCCAAATTGTGGTGGGCCACTTATTGACCCAATTGCCCATTAAGTTGTTTTATTTATTTCGTCCATGTGAAAGCCACGGGGTGATTTTCCTATTGTTTTAATTGGCAGCAACTGCTGCATTTCTTAAAGAAGCGGAAAGCAAGAAAAAGAGGACGTAATGATGTGGGCGTTGTAAAATTGATGGTGTGTGCAGTAAAATAAAAGAAACAAGACACAAAATTTACAAGGCTCCTCTACAATCAGTGTGACTGGAGTACGTTATCGGGTCAGCGGTGGTGCTTTCATTATAAATTAGAATAATAAGAGTACAAAAGTAACTTTCTCTATTATCTCCTCTCCTCTTCCTCTCTTGTCTCTCTTCCTCTTCCGTGTTGCTTATATCCTCATTTGTATCTCCCCTCCTTCTTCATCTCTCATTTATTTTATAAGCAAAGAGAATATTATTCACTTTACAAATTTTCTACAAATAAATAGTAAAAATACTGTGCATAAATAGTAACAAAACATTCATGTGGGCCATCTACTTATTATTCACAATAGGGGGAAACATGATGAGGAGGCATAATGATGATGTTTGTAGAAAAAAAAAGAGAAAAGGTTGATTCTTTTTTTTTTTTTCTTTTTCTTCTATTTAAATAATGACAGTTAAATCACATTAAAATTTTATATTAATTTTTTTATAAAAAAAGAAAGACAAAATAATAAATATGAGAGAATGAGATGGAAGAAAATGGAAAAAATGAGGAAAGAGAATCCTAATCTATTGTTGTTGGCAGAGAAGAAAAAGTTGCTTTCATCATTGTGCTCTTTATCTTCCTTGCTGGATCTTGCGGAGAGATGAGTAGAGGAGAGCAGCAGTGTGAGGGTGGAAGCAGCGGAAAAGAAGGTGAGCAGAGGAGGCTCTCTCATTTGAAGAAGAGCTGCTGCTCTCCCCCCTTCGTTTGTAACTCCCTTTGTTTGTAATCACTCAATCAGATATTGGTACTATGTTTTGTGGCTTTTGGAAGAAGGGATTTGGTATGTGTTTCAATCTTTTCCATTTGTTCTTTGTATGAGTGAGAGCTATTGAATGTACGTGGGTTTTGGGATTTGAGAGTTGAATTAAATTTGTATTCTCCATTTTGACTATTAGTTGAATTTCTTCGTCTCTGAACTGGATGTAGGTTTACGCCGAACCAATACAAATTCTTGTTGGATTATTTGTCTTCTCATATTTTACTGTATTAGCTTATTGATTTCATATTTGACGTTTCCGTACAACAGTGATGTGGATCACAACTATCTTTGGTTAAAAATCCACCTTGTCTTGAAAAATTTGCGTAAGGACACCCAACAATAAGAACAACTTACATGAAATGAGTTCATTGTTATTGTTGTGCCTCAATCCAATAAGACGATGTCATGTGGCATTTTATTATTAAATTGAAATTCCACGTTTACGATGAACCTGTTCCACATAAATTCTTCTCACCAATCCTCGCATCTCCTAGGAGAAAAAAATGATGCTGGCAGCAAGGAAAAAAAATGAAATTTGATAATTTCATTGCAGCATCCTGAGGTGCAGGGTATTCTGGTGTTAAGTAAGACTCGCATGTGCGCCTTCACAAGCTGGTTGTGAATCTCGTGTGTGCAGCATCTCGTCCCACGCTTGTAAATACAAATAACATCGTGTTCGTATAAGCTCAACAATCCAATAACGCTGGCCATTTTTCGGATCCACATCTCGTTGACTTGTTTCAGCATGTTAATAAATCTAAGAGCTCTTAGATTTTAGAGAAGGAGTAGCCCAAGATCATATAAGTACATAGCAAATCTTGTCCTTCATCGATGTGTGACAACTCTCAACACACCCCCGCACGTGTGGCGGATTTTCAAGCCTACATGTGGACAACAACTGGGTGATATGGAGAGCGTGTGGCCATTGGACTTCACACGTGGACAACCTTGCTCTGATACCATGATGAATTTGGGGTTCCACTATAAAATAAGTTAGCAATATAGAAAGTAGCCTAAGATCATATAAGCACATAGCAAACTTGTTCCTCACCAATGTGGGACAACTCTCAACAGCAACTTCAGTGCGTTCATCTCTTGGAAGTTTTGCTTCTGTACAGTAGATGATTAAAGACTTATCAATCACAAAGAATACAATTGCTTCTGCCACTTTTCATTGACTTGTGTGTAAGAGTTATACATCAGCCAATCACCAGGACTAAAACATGAACCACAAACACAAAGGACTAATGACAGATATATGCATACTATAAACCAGAAAGTGAATCATACCTGCAGCAACACCAGCACTTGAAGCCATCGCAGCAATCCCACAGTGAACCTTCTCTTCTCTTGCAGAATGTTAAGAGCTCGACTCACAGATAGGTTATGGTCCAGTATGAGCATATCCCTATGAGAAGAGAGGCCACTATATATATACATATAGACTTTACCAAGACAGATCAGGATTCCCTATCAAAATCCTAATTGGAAACAACCTCTTGTGTTCCGCATGCTATCCAGAATCCTTTACTATAAAGGATCAGCATTCCTTTCATCAATAGGACTTTCCATCCCTAATTGAATACCTTCAATTGTTCTCAAAACTTCTCTATCTCATACTCATATTCTTACATTCTCCCACTTGAGTATGAGAAAAGTTTCAAGCACTCAGTTTATTCAATCATACTCAGACAGAAGTGTACACTAAGTCCTGTTAATAAAAGTTTTCAATCACAACCAATCATACATACATTTCAAAATGTAGAACTCTGAAAATCTTCATTACAACCATAATGCAACAAAGTTTTTCACGAGTCACATACATCCAATTTGTATTTGTACTGTTGTGAACTTCAATCAGTTCCATCAGATAAGCAAAATAATTTGCTCCCACTATTTCACATTGTTGATAGCAAAATAAAGAATTGCTCCAGACAACATATGCAACCATAGTTCAACAACAATTGCTTATACAGACAAGCTGTTATTCAAGCATCAAATGAACTATCAAATTTTTTATTTCAGAAAAACAACAGACCATTGTAACAAGTCTCACTAGGAAATAAAAACTCTAAAATAAAGCTACCTAACCAAACACTAGCCTTAAGCTTTATTAAGATACATAAAACCTGTTCTCATTACTGCACCAGCTCCTTGAACTTCACAGCAGCAACTCGATAGTCAAGTACGCAATAAGAGATCACTCCCACTGATCAAATGATTCATGTACCCCCATACGCGAAACATGAGTTTTAAATACCCCTATGGGTAACGCCTTGGTCAAGGGATCTGCTATCATCAAATTAGTGCTTAGATGCTCCACTTGTATAGCCCCCTCTCTCACCTTTTCTCGAACCTTAAGGAACTTCACATCCATCAATCTAGAGGCTGAAGTTCTTCTATTATTCTTGGCAAAAAATACTGCAGAATTATTATCACAGTGCATTTTGATCGGCCGTTGAACAGAATCTACAACCTTTAAATCTGTCAAAAAATTCCTTAACCACACAGCCTGTTTCATTCCCGCAAAACAAGCTATAAACTCTGCCTCCATAGTAGATGTTGCTATTATGGTTTGTTTTGCACTCTTCCAAGAAACTGCACCACCACCAAACATAAACACATAGCTACCTGTGGATTTTCTGTCATCTACATCACCAGCTAAGTCTGAATCAGTATAACCAATTAACTCCAGATTCTCTTCGTTGCCATAAACCAACATGTATCCCTTGGTTCTTTGCAAGTACCTCAGAACCTTCTTTGCAGCTATCCAATGGGACTCTCTTGGATTTGCTTGAAACCTACCTAACATCCCCACTATGAATGCTATATCTGGTCTTGTGCAGATTGTAGTGTACATCAAACTACCTACTAAGGAGGCATAAGGTTTGTTTCTCATTCTGTCCGCCTCAACTGACGTCTTGGGACACTGATCTTTAGAGAACTTGTCTCCCTTATTCACAGGTACTTCACCATTATTGCATTTTTCCATATTGAATCTTAGCAATACTCTGTCTATATAACCCTTCTGTGATAGTCCAAGTAACCTTTTGGATCTGTCCCGAATGATTTCAATTCCAAGTACATAGTGTGCCTGACCAAGATCCTTCATCTCGAAATTTTGCTCAATATGGCCTTGGTATCATTAAGAAGCTTAATATTAGAGCTTGCAAGGAGAATGTCATCGACATACAGGATTAAAATGATGAAGTTTGATCCTGACCATTTGATGTAAATACAATCATCCAGTTTATTTTCCACGAAACCAAAACCTGTGACAACCTGATCAAATTTCAAAAACCACTGCCTTGATGCTTGCTTCAGTCCATAAATGGACTTGTTGAGTTTGCAGACCTTGTTTTCTTTCCCCCTTTCAATAAATCCAGGAGGTTGTAGCATGTATATGCTTTCTTGGAGTTCACCATTGAGAAAAGCGGTTTTTACATCCATTTGATGTAATTCAAGATCGAAATGTGCAACTAATGCCATGATCATCCTCATAGAGTCTTTGGAAGAGACAGGTGAGAATGTGTCATTGTAGTCGATTCCTTCTCTCTGAGTGAAACCCTTGGCAACCAATCTTGCCTTGTACCTTTCAACCTTGCCCTGAACATCTCTCTTGGTCTTGAAGACCCATTTGCATCCTATAGCCTTGATTTGGGGATTAGAATCCACCAATGTCCATACTTTGTTTTGTGACATCGATTCTAATTCCTCCTTCATTGCTGTGTTCCATAATGCATGTTGAGGGCTGTTCATAGCTTGAGTGTATGTAAAAGGATCATCTATATCGCCAAAATCAAACTCACTTTCTTGCAAATAAACATAGTCATTTGACATTGTAGTCTTCCTGATTCTTGTTGATTGCCTTAATGAAGCAGTTGGATCATTTCTAGCTTCAGTGGTTGATTCTAGTTGAAGTTCAGAACTGGGATTTGATTCCATTCTGTCTTGAGTAGACTAATTCTCCTCCAACGGAATTGCAGATGAGAAAGGTATCAAGATTTCTTTATAGTTAGTTTCGGAAGAAGCTTCCTCAGTGAGATTCTGTTCTTCAAATATGAAAGTTCCTTGTGACAATTCAGCAACATCTTGATCTTCAAAGAACCTGGCATTATGAGTTTCTTGAATCCGAGTGTGACTTTGAGGACAATAGAACTTATAGCCTTTGGATTTCTCTGAATATTCGATAAAGTAGCATGTGATAGTCCTTGCATCAAGTTTCTTCTCATTTGGATTATATATTCGAGCCTCAGCTTTACATCCCCAAACATGAAAATGATCAAAGCTAGGCTTCCTCTTGCACCAGATTTCGAAAGGTGTGGATGAAACTGCTTTGGAAGGTACTCTATTCAAGATGTAAGTTGCTGTCTTTAATGCCTCTCCCCAAAGGAAACCAGGCAACTTTGACCTTGTCATCATGCTTCTCACCATTCCAATCAAAGTTCGATTCCTTCTCTCAGAAACTCCATTCTGTTGTGGTGTCCCAGGTGTGGTGTATTGAGCAATGATACCTTGTTGCTCAAGATAATGAGCAAAAGGACCATTCTTCTGTCCAGCCTCAGTGTACCTGCCAAAGTATTCTCCTCCTCTATCGGATCTAACAATTTTAATTACCTTTCCTAGTTGTTTCTCAACTTCAGTTTTGTAGACTTTAAAACAATCAAGAACTGATGACTTTTCACATATCAGATAAGTATAACTGAATCTTGAGAAATCATCAATAAAGTTAACAAAATAAGAGTTTCCACATATGGTCTTGGTAGGAAAAGGTCCACAAATATCAGTGTGTATGATTTCCAGCAAGTCATGACTTCTCTTAGCATCTAGTTTTCTAAAATTAGTCATCTTTCCCTTGACACAATCAACACATTCGATTGCAGTATCAAAATTCAAATCTGGAATCAAGTTTTCCTTGGATAACTTTAGGACTCTTTCTTTAGATATATGTCCTAACCTTTTGTGCCAAAGAATAAATGAATCATCATCACAATGCATCCTTTTAGTACTTGTGTTTAAGACATATTGATTATGAGACTCTAAAGTACAGTTCAAACACCACAGGTTGTCACTCAGATAAGCATCTCCCAACACATGATCTAACTTGCCCTTTTCAAAGATTTTTTAACTTTCATCATCTCCTAGAAAAGCAAAGCCTTCCTTGACAATTCTTGAAGCCGAGACCAAATTTCTTCTCATTTTAGGCACATAAAGCACATCATTTAAACTCATTATAAAACCATAAGACAGTTTTAAGTATACTGTTCCTATGGCTTCTACTGCAACCTTAGTTCCTTCACCCACAAAAACATTATAATTTTTGAACCCAGTTTGTTTCGACATTGTGAAGCCCTCTAAAGAATTTGTAATGTGGACTGAGCATCCAGTGTCAAACCACCAAGAATTCACAGGTATCTCAATCAAATTTGACTCAACACACACATTGACATGTTCCACACCTTTGCTTTTAAGATAGTCACTGAAGACTTGACAATCTTTCCTTAAGTGTCCCTTAGTTTTGCAGAAGAAACATCTAAGTTTGGCAATATTTTTAGGTTTGATTTTAAGATTGTTAGATCCCCTAACAGAGTCTTTTACTTTAGCAGATGCAATTGGCTTAAAAGAAGTAGTCTTAGTATTGGAATTCTTACCATAGTTTCCTGGGAAAGAATTGAACGCCCTTTTCCCTTTGTCCGAATGCACAAAATTGACTGCTTCAGTATCCTTTGATCTTTCTTGTTTCTGTCTAGTCTCTTCTTGCACGCACTGTGCAATAAGCTCATCAACATCCCAATTCTTGTCTTGAGTGTTATAAGACACCTTCAATTGACTGAATTTGCTTGGAAGAGCTTGGAGAATCATAAAAACCAGTTGTTTTTCTCCAATGTTAACATCTAGGGAATTTAACTTTTCAGCTGCATCGGTCATCTTCATGATATGATCCCGAATGGAACCTGTGCCTTCAATCTTGTTCGTGGTAAGCATTGCCATATATTGACTGATTTCTGCCTTTTGAGATTCCTTGAACTTCCTCTCAATGGCACCCAAATAATCCACAGCCAATTCATGCTTCTTGATCCCTCCACGAACAGTATCTGTCATGGCACTTTCAAGTATAGAAAGTGCCACCTTGTTGGCTCTAATCCATCTCTCTGCATCAGTTTTCTCAGCCCGAGTGCTTTGATAAGTTAAAACCGGCTTGGGAGTGTCAAGAGCAATGTCAAATTCATTAAGTGTCAACAAGAGGCCGATCTCTCGTCTCCACTTCTTGTAATTGCTTCCTCCAGTGAGAATATGTATATTGGCTAAGTTCATAGTCCTCAATGATATTGCAGATGCTGCAGCAACAATGAAATCACGAATAAGAACTCATTAGTTCCAGATTTCATTCCAACATCCCTTTGCACATCATGACTATAATCATAGATTCATATACATAGTCTTAATCAACAAATTGTTGACAAGCATATATAGAACAAATGATATACTTAGGATCCAATCAACATGTCGTAGCAGTCCTCACAATCATGCCATAGATGCAAAATAAACAAGGTTAAATCTAGAATCTTTAATCTGCTTCCAAAACCAACAATTATATTATGTTTGATATCGATTATCACAATCAACTTATGAACACAGAATGTAGCAACATATATCACGATTAATTTATGAACACAGAATGCAGCAACATAGATTTATACATATTCAACCATATACTGGAATTTTGGAACCTTCAAAACACAACCATACCTTTTAACTACTGATTTCAAATTCTTGATGAAGATAGCGGAAGCGAATTTAGAGTTTGAAAACATAAGGTTTCGTGTTTTATGAAAAACCCAGATCAAAACCTAACCCCAATCTAAGAAAATCCCATTCGGTTGTGGTTAAATGGCTCCAACGGTCAAATTTTTTAATTTCAAAAAGAGCCGTTGTTTCTTCCACAGCCGTTCTGTTGGTCTCGAGAACCCAACCTCGATTTTCTATCAGGGCAAAATTTTGATGTTTTTTTTTTTTTTTTATTGAACATATACATCTTTTCTCCTTTACAGATTTGAACTCAAGTTTGTATGTCCTGTGGCTCTGATACCACATGTAAGAGTTATACATCAGCCAATCACCAGGACTAAAACATGAACCACAAACACAAAGGACTAATGACAGATATATGCATACTATAAACCAGAAAGTGAATCATACCTGCAGCAACACCAGCACTTGAAGCCATCGCAGCAATCCCACAGTGAACCTTCTCTTCTCTTGCAGAATGTTAAGAGCTCGACTCACAGATAGGTTATGGTCCAGTATGAGCATATCCCTGTGAGAAGAGAGGCCACTATATATATACATATAGACTTTACCAAGACAGATCAGGATTCTCTATCAAAATCCTAATTGGAAACAACCTCTTGTGTTCCGCATGCTATCCAGAATCCTTTACTATAAAGGATCAGCATTCCTTTCATCAATAGGACTTTCCATCCCTAATTGAATACCTTCAACTGTTCTCAAAACTTCTCTATCTCATACTCATATTCTTACATTGTGCAATAAGGTTTTAACACACTATCTGTATGCTTGGAGACTTTTGTATTCTTTCTGATAAGGTTGCAGATGTAAGGCAATGAAATTTAAGCCATGCGTTTTGCTCTGGTCTTCCATTAACATATATAGCTGCTTCTCTTTGATTTGAGTCTGCCATCCATCGCGAACCATGCTGAATGCAGATTTAATTTGTTTCATTTTACGTAATTAACCTTGGAGACCTGTCATAGGCTTGCCATGAAGCTTGGTACTGGAGAAGGGACTCTTTTGTTTCTGCTAGCTGGGTGGCAAATGGTATTCAACCTCGCAAGTTGCCTGTGACTATACTTGGAGACCTGTCGTAGGCTTGCGATGAAGCTTTCAACCGACAGAAATCTTACGCACAATGCTTGGGTGATGAGTAAAAGTTTAATGCTTCAAATTCAGAAACATGTCTGGAACGAATGAAATGATTTAGGACCGTCATTCAAACTGAAACTCTTAGCCCTTCATTTGATTAGATAGTGTGAGAAATAATTAGCCAAACACTTGTCTGGGTTGTGAGAAATAATCAATGTTGCCTGCTCAAACACAATCAACTCCTCACAAACATGAATGAAATTTTTATTTTTTGTTTTCATACAAAGCAAACATCTATAACAGTTGATAATAATAAAGAATAACAGAGATCATGTCAACAATGACATTTGGCGATTTCATTTGAGCCTTGTGAGTTATATGGGGTGTTCTGGGATTAAAACTCACCTGCAGATATGCTTTCACAGGTTGGAATCACGCAGGGCGTGAGTTTCATATACATCGCATCTTGGTCCCAACTTGTAACTAAAAAGAACATCTTGTATATGTTCGACAATCCAATAATGTGGGCCATTATTTGGATCCATATGTCGTCGGAACTCTTTTGGCATGTCAACAAATCTAAGAAAGCTTAGATTTCTGAGGTGCCGGATGCCAGAGGGCACCTCCTTCAGTTGTGGGGAAGGCCCAATTTGTAGCTCTCGGAGAAGAGGCATAGCCCCATTGTCTATGATCAACGAGTTTAGTCTGGGCAAGTGCTTGAGTTTCAACACCCTGAGTTCCTTAAAGCCTCCCTCAAAATGCAGTTGCACACCATCATATGCATTGTATGAGAACCCAAGCTCTACCAAATTAGGAAGGTTTTGAAGGGCGTTCAGTGGGGCATTTGTCAACCTTGACCAAAAAATTCGTAACTTGACGAGTTGTTGAAGCTTTGGAATCCAACTTGGCAACTTCTCTAGAGGCCCCTTCAAGTAGAGAAACCGAATAGATTTGGGTGGAGTTGAAATGGATTGTAGGTTGAGGACTTCATCGTCACTTATTGTGCTTACTTCTAGAGATTCAAGGTGGTTCATCTTTTCAACGGAAGCACATAGAGCTTGTCCATATTCATGTTTCAAGTTTTTCAGGCCCAACTTGCGCAGCTGCCTCAACTTTTCCAATGCTTTAATTAGGTTGATTCCGCCGTGATTTGTTTCCACATGGTATAACTCTTGCAAAGCTTGTAAGCATCCAATACCATCATGTACTTTCACTCCTCGTTCGTAACTGATCATGCTGAAATCTATGCTGGAGTCAGTATAATAGGCCAAAAGATGTCGCAACCTTCGAAGCTTATTGATCTTGGCTGGTATTTCATACACCAGAGACTGTTTTAAATCCAGGGTTTCTAAGTTTTGCAGATTACATATGGACTCTGGAAGCAACTTCACCTTTGTATTCCTTAGGCTTAAGTACTTCAAGAGATGCAAATCCATCACATACTTCGGAAGATGATTCAGGGGAGCATCTGCAAAATCCAATATTTTCATAAGTTTAAAGTTTCCTCTCAGTGTACTGAGAAAAGACTCGGGCCATTGTTCTCGGTTGAAAGTAAATAAAGAACGAATGCGAGACTGTTCAATGATTCCCAAGGCATCATAGGGCGTGCTGTCTATCAAGAGGCATCGAGTTATTGGCTTTAATGTTGACTCATTTTCTGATAACACATGACAGAAATTTGAATCCACCGCTTTTCGAAGGAGCACTTCGCGCATCAGATCATGGACTCGACAGCTTCTAGCTTTCCCATCGATCCAAACCTGTGACACTTGCACCAGGCTTCTATGTATCAGTTCAGTCAAGTATTCCTCTGCAACCTCTTCTAGTGTCTTGCCCCTCTTCGGTTTCACAAAGCCTTCAGCAATCCACAACCGAACTAATCTTATGCAACTAATTGAGTAGTCCTCGGGAAAGATGCCAAAGTACAAGACACATGATTTGAGGTGATACGGTAGATGATGATAGCTGAAGGATAGAATTCTTGTGAGGCTTGTAAGGTGGGGATTGCTTTCTAACTCTGAACTTAAGCTATTGTATAACTTCTGCCATTCAGACACAACTTTAACTTTTGTTGACAACAGACCACCTATGGAAACAATTGCCAAAGGCAATCCTTCGCACTTTCTAACGAATTCAAGAGACAAATCTTTCAAATCTGCAGGGCAGTTCACCTCCAATTCATATTGAAATGCCCTTCTACAAAACAATTCCCATGCCTTGTTTGGAGGCAGAGGTTGCAAACGGTAAACATGAACATAAGAAGACTTTTTGCAAAAATCAGCAACATCTTTAATCCTTGTGGTGATCACTATTCTTCCGCCTTCATTATCCGGTAAAGCATGTTCTATCGCCTCCCAAAAATCTACTTTCCATACATCATCAAACACAATCACGTACCTCTTTTGCTGCAGTAATTCTCTTGATTTTCTAATTAAAGATTCTTTTTCCTTTGTGTCAATGCCCTCCGGGGTATATTCCTTCCTGGCCTTGTAGAATTGCATTACCATCTGCCTCAGAAGATCCTCCACCTTGTACGTCTGAGACACTGTAATCCAAGCATGGCAATCGAAGTGTTCGATCACCTTTTGGTTGTCATAGACTTTCTTGGCGAGAGTGGTCTTACCAAGTCCTCCCATGCCAACCACTGATATTACTTCACGGTATTCGCCTCTTGATGCTTTTCCTACCAACCAACTAATCAGCTCATCTCTGGCAGATTCCACACCAACAACTTCAGCTTCCTCGATGAAAAGGGAAGCCACTCGAGGGTCATGCCACGAATCAACAATTTCTCCACTGCTTTGACCTTGCTGATCAATTGAACTAAGTCCATATCTTTCATGTCTAGCCTTGATTTCACTAACCAATGCTCTCATGCCCTCTATTTTTGAGGCGATCTCATCCTGTGGTTTCATTTTCTTCAGAAACCAAACAACTTTGTGGACAAAGTGATGCGAGTTTTATGCGCACACAAATTAAACCCTCTTTTTGTCAATTGTAGTGAAGTGTATAAGTAGGGATCGTTCTGGACCGGGGATTAGGAGGGATTGTTAATCACTTGGATTTTTTACTCAAAAACGTAAAAACAATATAAAACACTAAACTAAATTGATTTCTAACTAATTTGACAATAAAGTAAAGGGGGGATTGTGTTTGGACGAGATTAAATTAAATGGACAAATTGTAATTAAAGGCAAAACGTAAATATGAATGAGATGAAAATATGGATGATGGAATAGCCAAGGGGTTCATCTCCACACATGTTATACTTGCATACAAAATTGATTCTCAGTTGGTCTTTCGATAAATTATGAAACTCGACACTCCAAGTTAATTAGGTCCGCTTAAATTAACCTTCAAATTTCCCTAGAATCATTGAATTGGATGAATATGCATCGCAAACAAATTATTCCTAACAAGTTCTCTATATGAACAGCATGATAAAGATACAAGTTAGAATCATTACGTTCTTTGGAAATTATAAGCATCGACAAGGCATTTGTAACTATGAAAAGCATGATACTCTTGCCAAGAATTCATTTAACGCGATTGTTTATAAGCAACCTCCACTACTTGTGAATATAAGTTCATAACTATTAGGTGAAATTCACTTATATTCTAGCGTCATATTCATGCATGAAAATTAAGCGTGCACTCTCAATCAACATACATAAATAAGTTATCGATCAAACGGTTAAACAAATTGAATCCAACATTCATGAAATTCCAACCAAATATAATCAATTCATATTGCAAGCATAAACATGGTTTTGAATCACCCCCTAGCTAACTAGGGGGATTTAGCCTCTCATGGTCACAGAAAGAGAATTACAATTGAATTTAAACATAAAGCACAAAGGAACGATTACACCTGGAACGCCCGACGAATCCACGTGAATTGGTGCGCGTCGAAGCTCCTCTTTCCTCTTCTCCTTATGCAGCAAATTGGTTGTGGAATGATGTAGGATGGTGTGGAATGGTGTTGGTGTGGTGGATTTAGGGAGGATTAGTGGTGCGGCAAAGTTGGATTAATTTGTTTAAAATGGTTAGAATGGCAGGGGAATAGCACGGCTAATGGCAAGGAAATGGGATGTTTAAGGTGGCTCAATTAGTGTCTTCACGGGTTGATGGGAAAATATGGGAAAAAAAATGGCTGAATAAAGAATGGGATGATTAGATTGTAATAAAAAAATGGGATAGTGTGGATGGTGGGAGAATATATAAATGGCAATGGGATCATGGTGGCTACGGCTTAAGGATGGATAGTGGAGAAAAATGGGAGAAAAATATAAAAAGGTGGCTTAATGGTTTATTAGTTTATTAGCCCTAATGGCAATGCACGGTTTAGAGGATAAATAATGGGAAGTGAATGGAAAAAGGTGTGGTGGATGTGATAATGGGTGAATCAAATGCACGGTTTTAGGATTAGAATATGGGAAAGAATAATGGGAGAATTTTGGAATGGTGGAGGTAATGCACTAAAGGGATGAATGATGGGATGGTGGCTAATTAACAAACATGGAATAAATGGGAAATGGGGGGGGGGGTGCCACGGATGGAATAGGATATGGGAGATTGGATGCTATGGTGGGATTAGAATAATAGGAATATGGTGCTACGGATGGAATAGGATATGGGAGATTGGATGATTAATGGGAAGTGATGGGATATAATGGATAATGGCAATGGACAATTAAAAATGGGATATAGTGGATAATTAAAAATGGAAAGTGGAGAGGAATGGATGCACGGTTTGAAGGGTTTTATATGGGGAAAAAGGGTTTATGGATGATGGATAGGAATGGTGGGATGCACGGCTTAGGAGGAAGATTATGTGATGCATTGTTTTGGACGTCCATTCCTCGTGCTCTATTTGCATACACCACATTCCAGCTCAGTTTTGCTCCTAAAGCTCCAAATTGCATCATTTCATGTAATATGTCCTTTAAACCTGAAAATACATGAAAGTAGCTTAAAAGACTACTTTAACGAATAAAACATAACAAAAATGCATAAGAACTAGCTAACTAAGGCGCATAAATATGCTCCTATCACAAAGCGAACGAATCCGCGGTCTTGATGGTGCCTTGTGACACGAAGCAAATACTCATCGATGACATCTTCAATGTAAAAAGCTGCTTCCCTTACTTGTTTGACCCAAGTTTTGGCACTGTCAGTCACCATGTCTCCTTCTGCTGCTGCTGCTTTAGCATCTGCATCCTTGAGGAACGATCGGATGCTTTCAAGCTCATCTCTGAGAAAACCAACTTCAGCACGCACGTCTCTTGAAAGTTTCGCTTCTGTGGTGATGAGTAGTGAAATTAACTTATCGATCACAAAGCATACAACTGATTCTGCCATTTTGTATCCTACCTTTTCTGGCAGACGAAGTATCTATAATTGACGGAGAAAAATCTCTATATGAATACGTTTGTGTGGAATATTTCTGGTTAGGTTGCAGACGAAGTATCTATAATTGATGGAGAAAAATCTCTATATGACTACGTTTGTGTGGAATATTTGGTAGGCCTGCCATCGTTCATCAAGCCTTTCAAATTTTCCTATCAAATGTTAGATTTGACAATTTCTTATACAATCTATTATCCCGACTCGAAATGATACGAAAATTATAGGTTTCAAGTCAACACGTTAACTAATTGAGTTGGTATCAAGTTACATATTAAGAACCCGTTACCCGCAGGTAACCAGTTTTAACACATTAAAAAAAAAGTTAGTTTGATGATTTTAAACTACGAAAAACTTTTTGAATAAGATAGTCATCGTAGATTAACAGTTATCTCTAGTTAAAACTTAAGTCATTCACTTAATGAAATTTTATCAAGTCATTTGAACATTCTGAGTTGAGGAGACGATACTTTTTTATTTTTAAATTTTATAAAAAAAAAGCAGTTTATAAGGAAAATGTTAGGAAGGTCACTCGAATTGACAACCCTAAGAAAACAGAAGAGAAAGAGCCCCTCCCATTGACTTGTGTAATCCATCATATTGCACACTTGTTCTGATTCAATGTTCAGTAATTTAATGAGTACTGGTATACTATATGCCCCAGAACTTTTTTTTGGGGAATCGTAAAGATTTCGTGATCGTGACCGTTTATTGTACATCGTGCAGTCAGAAATTATTTTAAATTTAAAATGCATGATGTACGATAAAAGATCACGATCCCAGGATCTCCAGAAAAAAAAATCCAACGAAGATTCTTTTTCTATGCACTCTACTTGGGAATATATATAGAGGAATCCCCTTCTCAAGAGGGATCTCTATTTTTTTTTGAAAAATAGGGATTCTCAAGAGGGATCTCCATTTTTTTTTGAAAAATAGGGATTCCCTCTTGAACGTTAAATCTGGATTTAATGAAATTCTGTGGTTGAGCTTCTGTGGTCTGTGATTTAATCTCAACCACATAGTTTCATTAAAGCTAAATCTAACGGTCAATAAGGTATCTCTATTTTTTTTGAAAAATAGGGATCTCTTTTGAGAAAGAGCCTATACATACATATATATATATATATATGAGCGGATTCATTATACGCTGGTATATTATCGATACCATGAGAAAGGAAAACTCGAATTAAAGAGGTGATTAACAATGTAATCGGAGATGAATAAAAAGAAAGTTTACATATTTGCAATATAGTCAGCCGAGCCGGAAAATTGCTATGCTGTAGCGATAGCAGTTGTTGAGGTCAACAATTTAGACCACACCAACCATTGCACCAGCTGGGTTTGAGAAATAAACAAACAGTCGCCATTTTATATTTGGTAGGCCTGCCATCATTCATAAAGTCTTATAGAGCATCTTCAGGGAGGAGTAGCCCGATGGACCTTTGATTTTTCCCACCCAATAGCCCGAGCTGCTTGCTTCAGCCCATACGGGCGTGTGAACTGAGGGAGGGCCTGAGTGAGAGGCCCGAGAGCGTAAGGCCGAATGATGCCAGGATAGCGTCAGTTACATTATAAAATTAATAAAAAATTTTAAAAAATTTAAAAAAATATAAACAATTAATAAAAAAAAATCCTTTGGATTGTAATTTCTTATTTAATGAAACATGGTACAATGAGACCGATTAAAAATCGTATCCGAAATTTGAAATAAAATTATTTTTTTATTATTTTATAAAATAAAAACTATTAATATTTTATTGCATATTGCAATGACTATTCAGTTTAGATGTGGAGATGCAAAATGCAATTACTGTTCACTAAAGGCTATTCAATAAGAAGTTGCCTTGGGGGTCTTAACACGCTGGAGTTGCTCTTACATTTTACCACCTTTTTCCGAGAGATTTTTAAGGTGTGCTTGAAACATGAAATAGTATCTAGTATTTGTACCATGACATATGGTATAGTTATTGTTTTGAGCACATTAAAAAATTTCTCAATCTCTCTGATAAAAGTAGAGTCCACATAATGTGTATCTCATTTTTATTAGATCATGGTTATGGTATGAAAAAAATGATAAGAAAAACATTCGGTTCAAAATTACATATTTACCCGAAAGAGGATAAAACTTCGTTCTTTCTTTTTTTTTTTTTTTTTTTTTTTTTCGGGAAACTATGACGATGGTGTTTGTACGCCAACAGAAGATGCGAAGATGGAAACTGGAAGGTGCCAATCATAAACAGACCAAAAGTTTCTGGAAGCAAAACTGCAAAACACACACTTCCCTCGCAGGGCTCTCGAATCTCACTCAATCCCTCCACGCCAACCAACGGTCAACCCGAAACCCTCCCACTACAGCTCAAGACCCGGACCGGCGAACTCGACTCCCACCCCACCCGAAACAAGCCCACCGGAGTCACCGCGATGAGACCGATTGTGCCACTCCAAGGCGTCGTCCAAGGCAGAGGCGGCCTCATCCTCGGCTCTCTAATCCCATGTGCTCTCTATTACTGCATCCAGCTCTACCTAAAATGATGCCGATCCACCTTCCCCCTCCCAGTCCTCCTCCAACCTGGCGGAGCTCCCCAGAACGCTGCCGCGGTCCAGCTTGTCCACCCGCGGGTCCGGATGTCCTCCCGGGCGAGCTGGGTTGCGAAGCCCAATGACTCGCCGTACTATATCGGGTTGGATAGGGCTTCGGAGGACACGTACGATAGGGTGGATTCAACTCGGATTGTCGTAGAACAGGGTGAGATTTTGTTGGGTTTTGTGTAATTTATGTTTTCGGAGTGGAGTTTATGTAAAGTTCGACTTTTTAATTTTCTGGGTGTCAGGGTGTGGTTGCATCTGTGTTTGGATTTGATTGAGAAATGCGTTTCGGAGAATTTGATGGAATCGATGGTGGGAACGGACGGTGGTGATTTGAGCATAAGTGGAGTTGCAGCGTGGCAGCCGTTTGATGGAATGACTGAGCTGAAAGTGGTATGATTGTTTCTAATCTCTGAAACATTGTTGGATAATTTAGTGAGATGGTACTTTAATTCTTTATAATCGCTCTTCTGATATAGTTTCGGTTGCGTAATTTGCAGAATAGTGCTATTTATCACCAATTTTTCCAATGGCCGCAAAATTAAAAGGGATGTATGAGAAGTAAAAATACGTGTATAGATAGCAGTACTTAATTTGCAAAGTGCTATGCTACTTTGCTTCGAATTTTCGTAGCCGATCGTAGGTGGCGGAGAATTGTGATTTGTCATCAAGTTTCCCGAGCTTTTTCGCACCTCTTCAATCAAGAGTCGGAAAATGGGACAAGTTAGAAAACTAGACCACCAAACAATTAGAACCAAAGATACATTGATGAAAACAGAAACATCAGAGAAAAATAATAGCACCTCCTTAATAACCGATTGGAGTGAACCTCTCGGTGGTGATTTTGCTTGGCCAATTGACTCGCCGTGGGTGTCATTAACGTTGAACTCCTTGATAGATGTGGTGACTTACCCGGGGACCTTTGGTTTTCGGAGTGTCTTGAGCCATGTGATTAGAAAACTCTAATCGTGTTGAAACAGGAACATAAAACATAACAGTAAGATACAATTTCATGTACTAATTCAGGCAAAGCCGATTTAGAAAACAGAAATAAAATTTTCCAAGTGTATTAATTTTACAACAAATTATCACATTGTATCGAAAATCTAATAAGAAATGAGTCGATGAGGCAGAATGTACCTTTGTCATTATCATCTACGGATGCAGAGACCTCCGCTTACATGCAATTATTCGAGTTACTACATCTACTAACTTCAACATCTTTCGATTCCACTGAGGTTTTTACAAGTACCGGATGATTCTCTTTTTGCCAATTCAACAAATTTTCAAGGAAAGCTAAAGGATTTGAAACCAATTAAACAAATAAAAAACAAAGTTAGTGGTAACATATTAATCCAATCAAATTACAATATTTATAATCCAATTAATCTCTAATCTGTTCATATAAAACAACGTAACATAATTAAAAGGCATGAACTAAACATGTAGATGTTGAAATTAATTAGCAGAAAACGATCATTAATTATGTGGTAATCATAGAAGATGATCCAAAATTCATTGTTTTTGGGACATGCTAAGAAAACAACAAACAAATGTTCCGGAAATCGCTTACGCGAGGGCTCATAGCCTCCCGCTGACCGGAACCATTCCTCCGCCTCCTCGGCCTCCCAATCGGATTCCGGCCTAGTGAAATCGTAGAGCCTTTGGCGCATCGAATTCATAGTCCATGTCAATTTCATCCCCCTCGAAAGCCTCCCTTGCGAACTACACCATTTCTTCGTTCATCTCTCTCTCTCTCCTTCCTCAATCTCTCTCTCCCCTCCCTCCATCTCTCTCTATCTGAACCAACTTTCAGGCAAATGAACCTGCCAATTCCATGCAAGTTTTGAAATTTATTTCCTTTTTGATATCACAAATATTTTGGATTTTTGTTTTGTCGAAAAGCTTTCGGAGACTTTCGAAGAAACGATCGGGTTCGAAACTTTCCCGGGAAATCAAAATTCAGAAACAGAGGGGGAGAGAGAGAGATTATATATATGTATATATATGTATATATATGTACGTAGAAGTTTTGATCAAGGTTAATGTGCAACCCTAATTGGAAATTTGTGAAGGGAAGAAACGGAAAGGTTTGAATATTTGTTTGGGGCGAGAATTCCGGGTTGGTTTAAGAAGGCAAACTCAGCCAGAAAAGGAAAGACGACGACGACTTTTTTTAGCGCCCAAGTTTTTTGAAATCGTGGGATCCACTCACTCCGCTACCCCCAACGGTTGGGGAGCATTTTTGCTCATTATAAAAACTATGATGTATGTTCATCATACACCTAATCAATTGACATGTGTCATTTCACTTCACTTTAGTTAACTATCTTAGTTTTTCAATTTTGAAAGAAATTAACCAAGATTAAGTAAAATGACACATGTCAATTGATTAGATGTATGGTGAGCATACACCATAATTTATGGTGGTGAGCAAAAATGCTCCCCAACGGTTGCATTTGTGGGCCCTCACCCTTACATCTTGATAAATTTGTTACATTAGATGCAATGGCGGAGTTAGAAATTTTTTATCGGGTGGGCTAACTTAAAAATTTAAATTTTTATAAATAAAGAAACTTGATACCGTGTTTTTCGTTGTATCAGCTAGCTTAAAAAAATTCACAAGGTGAGCTAAAAATTTTTGTAATTAAATAAATATGTGTTAAAATTCAAACAAATCCAAACTTGTAAATGTACCAGAAGCGATGAAAAAAATGATGTAAGAAAAAAAGATGATATGTAAACTGTATTATATAATTTTATATTGTTAAATCTAAAGAATTCGGATTAATGACTCAATATATGGTGGGTGAAAATCAATCAAAATTACATGTAAAATTTTATTTTTCACCGGAAGCTACCTGGGGTACAGCCCAGGGCAGCCCTTAACCTGGCTCCGCCAGTGATTAGATGTTATATTAATCATCGATGGAGTTTGAACTTATACAATCATGTAAGCACTAAACACCTTTTTACCACGGTGCGTACAAAATATGCATGGCTGAATCAATATGTGCATACAAAAGGAAAAAGCTCAATCATGATTCACGAAATTTTTGGCGAAAAAAATATTCATGATTCATGAAATTTCTATAATCCACAAAATCAACCCTTTGATTAACAAAATATGTTAGAGATTACAAATTAATATAAAGAATATAAAATAGTAAAGAATTGGTAAGATCAAAAATAGTGAAAATTTAATATTTTAACTTCAATTATCAAAGTGAGGTTAAAAAGAGCATACGATTTATAATTTTTATTGCAACCACCAATAACATTACAAGGAAATGCTAGGAATACAACCTGCAAGAGAAACTAGGATACCAGAGCTGACAACCAACTTCTAACCAAAACATGTCCCATTCCCATGCTTGGTTTCACAAGTTGGAATCAAGCTTTCGAACAAAGAGAATCACAAGCATATGTTCAACAATCCAATAATGTTGGCCATTTTTTGGATTCATATACACCCCATTTTGGTCCAAGCTTGTACCAAAAACGAACATTTTGTATATGTTCAACAATCCAATACTGTTGGCCATTTTTTGGATTCATCTGTTGCGCAAACTCATTTGGCATGTCATAGAAATAAAGATATGTCAGATTCCGGAGATGGTGGATGCCAGAGGGCACCTCCTTCAATTGTGGGGAAGGTCCAATGTAAAACACTTGGAGAAGAGGCATGACACCATCGTCTATGATCAACGAATTTAGTCCCATCATTGCCATGAGATTTAGCTCCCTAAGTTTCTGAGATCCTCCTTCCTCAAAATGCAGCTGCACACCATCATATGCATTGTAATCCAAACTTAGCTCCAACAGATTAGGTAGATTTTGAAGGGCTTTTAGTGGGGAATCTCTCAACCTTGACCAATAAATGGTTATCCTGACCAGGTGTTGAAGATTTGAAATCCAACCTGGCAACTGCTCTAAGCGCCCTATCAAGCAGAGAGAACGAATCAATTGTGGTGGAGTTGAAATGGATTCTAGATCAAGGACTTCATCTTCATTTATTGCAGTTAAAAGTAGAGATTCAAGGTGGTTCATCTTTTCAATAGAAGCACACACAGCCCTTCCATCTTCACTTTTCAAGTTTTTTAGGCCTAACTTCCGCAGCTGTCTTAACTTTCCCAGTTCTTTGATTAGCCTCATCCCTCCATGATTCACCTCCACATAGGACAGTTTTTGCAAAGCTTGTAAGCATCCAATACCTTCATGTATCTTCACTCCTTTTTCCATAATTAAGAACAAACCCACGTCGCAGTTGTAGTCACGATGGTAGCCCAAAAGATGCCGCAGCTTAACAAGCTTATTGATCTTGGCTGGTATTTCATACACCAGAGATTGTTTTAGATCCAGGGTTTCCAAGTTTTGTAGATTGCCTATGGAGTCTGGAAGCAACTTCACCTTTGTATTCCTCAGGCTTAAGTACGTCAAGAGATACAAATCCCCCACATATTTCGGAAGCTGATTGATTGGAGCATCCATGAAATCCAATACTTTCAGAAGTTTAAAGTTTCCACTCAATGTATCGAGAAAAGACTCGGGCCATTCTTCTAGGTTGAAAGTAAATACAGAACGAATATGAGATTGTGTAATGCTTCCCAGGGCCTCAGAGGGACTGATGTCCATTGAGAGACGTCGAGTTGTTGGTTTAAAACTCGATTCGTCTTTTGATAACACATGACAGAAGCTCGAATCCAACCCCTTCTTAAGGAGGACATCGTGCACTAGATCATGAACTCTACAACCTCGAGCTTTTCCATCAATGTAAACTTCTGAAACTTGAACCAGGGTTCTGTGAATTAGCTCTATCAAGTATTCCTCTCCAACCTCTTCTAGTGTCTTGCCCCTCTTCGGTTTCACAAAGCCTTCAGCGATCCACAACCGAACTAATCTTATGCAATTAACTGAGTAATCCTCGGGAAAGATGCCAACGTATAATACACACAATTTGAGGTAATACGGTAGATGGTGATAGCTGAGGGATAGGATTCTTGTGAGGCTTGTAAGGTGGGGATTGCTTTCTAACTCTGAACTCAAGCTATTGTATAACTTCTGCCATTCAGACACAACTTTAGCTTTGGTTGACAGCAGACCACCTATGGAAACAATTGCCAAAGGTAGTCCTTCGCATCTTTTGACGAAGTTAAGCGACAACTCTTCCAACTCTTCAGGACACTTTCCCTCCAATTCGAACTGAAATGCCTTTCTACGAAACAATTCCCATGCCTTGTCTTGAGGCAGATGCTGCAAGTGATGAACATGAACAAAACAATATCTTTTGCAAAAGTTGGCAACATCTTGAATCCGTGTAGTGATAATTATTCGTCCGCCTTTATTATCGAGTAAAGCATATTCTATAGACCCCCAAAAATCTACTTTCCACACATCATCAAACACAACAACGTACCTCTTTTGCTGCAAATACTCTCTTGATGTGCTAATCAGGGACTCCTTATCCATTGTGTCAATTTCCTCTGGGAAACGCTCCTTCCTTGAACTGTAGAACTTTTTGATTACCGTCCTCAGAAGATCCTCAACCCTGTACGACTGGGACACCGTAATCCAAGCATAGCAATCAAAGTGTGCCATCACCTTCGGCGGATCATAAACTTTCTTGGCAAGAGTGGTTTTCCCAAGTCCTCCCATGCCAACCACTGATATCACTTCACGTCTCGGTGCTCCTTCTACCAACAAACGAGTTAGCTCATCTCTGGCACATTCAATCCCTACAATTTCAGCTTCCTCAATGAAAAGGGAAGCCACTCGAGGGTCATTCCACGGTAGAGTCTTTTCTCCACTGCTCTGGCCACGCTGATCAATGGATTTGAATCCATATCTATCACTTCTATCCTTGATTTCACGAACCAATTTTTTTTATACCGTCAACTTTCAAAACTATCCCATCCTGTGATCTCTTTTTTTTAACCAACCGGATTATTTTGTGGAAAAAACGAATGAATCCATAGTGTTGATGATGCTGTATGATGTGGAGCAAATATTCATCAATGACATCTTCAATGTAAAAAGCTGCTTCTCTTACTTGATTGACCCAAGTTTTGACACCGTCATTCCCCGTCTCTCCATCTGCTGCTGCAGCCTTAGCATCTGCTTCCTTGAGGAATGATCGGATGCTCTCGAGTTCATCTTTGATGAAACCAACTTCAGTACGTGCGTTTCTCGAAAGGTTTGCTTCTGTGGTGATGAGTAGTTGAATTAACTTGTCGATCACAAAGCTTACAATCTGTTCTGCCATTTTGTATCCTGCCCTTTTCTGGCAGACAAAGCGTCTATAATTGATTAATATTTGCTCAATTATATGAAATTTTGAACATTTTAGAATTCTGTGTGCAGTATTTCTGGTTAGGTTGCAGACGGAAGAGTATCCTCTCCGGATCCACCTGATGGGAATCATAGAGATACTCACATCCTAATCATATATCGTACATCATGCGGTTAATTTTCATCAAATATTATTTATGTTTAATTTTAAATAAAATAGTTAAATAATTTTTGATCGCATGATACATGATGAATTACTAAGATGTGAAGATGTCTAACATCTCCATATTTTGAATCCGAATGGAATCCGAATCCATTGCAGACGACTTTCTAGATTGCAAGGTGAATTAAACTATGAAAGTGATGTGATAGGGCTAGAATTATCTCTCTTCCTCTTTCCATCTCCTTCCATCCCATCCTCTCACATTCTCTATTTTGTCTTTCTCTTTCAATAAAAAAAATAATATAAGATGTTGTCGTGACTTAATTATGACCGTTCAAATTGGAGGAGAGGGAAGGAAAGGGAAAAAAAAGAGAGAAGAGGATCCTACTCCGATATGATAAGTCAGCGATTGGCTCATATTGAATTATGATGTGATAAGGCAACGATTGGCTCATATTGAATTAGGTAATCCATAAGGAAAGCGATCCTCTCTGGATCCTTTCCTCCTAATCCACCAAATTAGAAAATTCGTGCTGTTAAAATTTGATCAAACGGTTATAAACAGGAACCCACTTTAAAAGTTATAATAACTTCAATTGTTTAATCAAATTTCAACAGCACAGATTCCCTGATTTGATGGATTAGGAGGAAGGAGTCATGTGATGATCCCTTTCCATTCCATCATATCATATTGCAGACTTGTTCTGATTCAATTTTCAATAATTCAAGAACTGCTAGTATGTTATGGAAAGGGATTTGGAGAGGATTCCTTCCACCTAATTCTCGTCATCAAACAATTTGAATCCTTGAAATTTGATATAACGGCTACAAACAGGGATCCACTTTAAAAGTTCTAATAACTTTAGTCATTATATCAAATTTCAAGAATCCGGATTGTTTGATGAGGAGGATCAGGTGGAAGGGATCCTGAGAGGATCCCTTTCCGTATATTATGCTCTAAACTTAGAATGATATATGAGAAAAAAAATTTCGATATGACTGAAATATGGGATAAAGCACCACATGTGATTATATAAGGCACACCAAAAAAATGAGACCGGATTGATTGGTAATTGCTTGCTTAATGGTTTGCCTTTCCAAAGCCAACAAGATTGCCTGTGGCTTTGCATTAATAGTAATACTTACCCAAACTCTCTTATTTTTTTTTTTTTTTTTAAACAAGAAGAGTATGATAGTTTCATTCATTTATAGAAGAGCATTATAAATTATATATAATGAAGAATTTGGCTTCAAAAGGGTCTTTATAAACTAGATCTAAAAAAATTACAATAAGCATCACTAATTGCAAAGCAATGAGTAGACTTCAACCACTCATCTATGCTCATTGAGAACTGCATGATTACATGGATAAAATGTGAAACTTCATATTACAGGGTGATCACGTGAGAACAAAATCTCAAACCATAAATTGTTATAAGAAGTACGATGCTCATAGGTCTATCACATCACTTAATCACCACCATGATTCTAGAGCGCAACAAATTAATGTAGATCCTGCAAATCAAAAATCTCCACCCTTGAAACATAGATTCAAAAGAGGTAGCACAACAAACGAAAATTAAAATCAAGCACTCCTATAAACAAAAAACCACCATTTTATACTTGGTAGGCTTCTTGTCAATTGTCAAGCCTTTCAAATTTTCAATTCAAAATTATCATATTTTTTAATAGAAGAGGGCCTTCAACACATGTGATCACATCTCTATTAAGAGATAATTTTCAATGTGTTCTAAATACAGACGGCACCCTATATGTTATTGTACTAAGTGTTGGGAAGTTTTTTTTTTTCAAGTGTTTCTTCACTTGTATAATGACATATGATATAGGTGCCCGTGTTTCGGACACTAAAAAATTTATCTCTATTGTAGATGTGGTACAAATGCGACATGAAATGTCACAAAAGTAGCATTTTGATTAAAATTACATCTTTACCCCCAAAAAGAATGAAATTTCTTTCCTTTTGTTATTATTCAGTAGCTCAGCTAGGACAACCTCAATGGTGAATGCCTGCCTCCTCTGTGATGAAAAATGGTAAAGATTTAGTTTACTAAATCATGTTCTTCAGTCTTAGTATTGTTGAGAATGAATCCTACATTGATGAAAGGAGAGAGACATTGCATTTTCGTATAAGTAGTTGGGCTACTCTCTACAATGCCAATTGCTTTTATGGTGGAACCCCAACTTCTTCATGGTATTACGTGTGAAACCCAATGGTCACACGTGCTCTACGTCACCTCGTTTGTGTTGTCTACGTGTTCGGATTGAAAATTTGTCACACATGAGAGAGCGTGTTGAAAATGAATCTCATTGATGGAAGGAGGGACCTTGCATAGTTGGACTACTTCCCATGTTGCCAATTGGTTTTATGATGAAATCTCGACTTTCCTCAATTACTTTTCTCAATTAGTTTAATTGTTGATTTTGGGACAAAACTCACAAAAAAAAAAAGTTGAAGGGATTTTTCATTTTTACAACAAAGATTTGAGGTAAATAGTTGCCATTTATCTCTGTAAAAACTTGATTCATTCACCTAAAGTTCAATGAAATTTTATTATGACATTTGAGCGTTCTGAGTTTAAGATGATGAAACCTATTTATTTTTAATTTTATTAAACAAACAGTTTTATTGCAACCACCAATAAAATTATAAGGAAAATGCTACGAAGGCCACTCAACTGGACGACACAAAGAAAACAGAAGAGAAAGAGCCAAAACTACGATACCAGAGCTAACAACCAACTCTTAACGACTCCTAATCCTCTAACCAAAACCTGTACGAAAAGAGACCATCCCATTCCCATGCTTGGTTTCACAAGCTGGAATCAAGCATTCTTCCAAAAAGAAAAGTTGGAATCACGTAGGGCGTGAGTTTCATATACACCCCATCTTGGTCCGAACTTGTAACTAAAGCGGACATCTTGTATATGTGCAACACCAATGTTTCAGTCCATTATTTGAATCCATATGTCGTTCAAACTCCTTTGGCATGTCAAAGAAAGCAAGTTATCTCAGTTTTCGGAGACGGTGGATGCCAGGGGGCACCTCCTTCAGTCGTGGGGAAGGTCCAATGTGAAACTCTTGGAGAAGAGGCATAACCCCATTGTCTATGATCAATGAATTTAGTTCCTCCATGTCCCTGAGTTCCAGATGCCTCAGCTTCTGAAATCCTCCTTCCTCAAAATGCATCTGCACTCTATCATATGCATTGATTTTCAAAACTAGCTCCAACAGATTAGGTAGATTTTGAAGGGCTTTTAATGGGGAATCTCTCAACCTTGACCAAAAAATCGTTACCTTGACGAGGTGTTGAAGATTTGAAATCCAACTTGACAACTGCTCTAAACGCCCTATCAACAGAGAGCACGAATAAATTGTTAGAACCAATCAAACGTTAAGTATATATTATACAACAATTTGCACAGTTTTATTTCAAATGGTAAAACTCAACAACAAATACAATATATTAAAACATAAACACTTAGTGTAATTATATATAAAATCACAAATCACTAACTTGTTCTTTGACGATAGAGGCTTGCAGAGCAATCTCCTAAGACAGAAATTCGTCCCTACACTAGTGCAGCAGTTCGATGGACGTCTATCTTGCAGGATACAACTATCTAATCCAAGTTCTTGCACTCGAACTTGGATTCTTGGCGAATTGGTTGTGTGGTTCTCAGCGAAATATGGTGGAATGAATTTGGAAAAACGTGATCCTTGTTTCTGATTTTATTGCCCTATATATAATGGCATGATGTGAACTTATCCAACCATTCATGCTTATCAGTTTTTTAAAAAGAAAACCGAATGCAACTGTTAGAAAACTGAACGTAACTATTCAGACAGTTTTATCCTTTCGGAAAAAACTGAATCCAAAAAATCAAAAACGTTACTTGTGTTTTTCGTCCATCCGAGCCCAAGAGCCCCAAGGCCCAAGGCCCATCTTTGACATTTAATATATACACCCAAACTCTCCAATTCTAAGGCACAAGGTCCATGGCTTTGGCCCAATTCTTTTCAAACTATAAGTGAGTGATCTCACTTATAAAGACTTAATATAATAGATGTTTGGGCGATGTGGGACTCCAAGTCCCACATAAAACACAAGTTCCAACAATACCCCACATTTTCTATTCAAACTTTAGCAATACCCCACATTTGAATTGAAAATAAGATACTAGCTACATTAGTAATGTACTTCCAGAGAACTTAGATATGATACGCATCGGGATAGGTGTCTTTTGGACTTGAACCTTCTCTAGTGAGTACTTATCGGTTTTACCTAATGACGCAGTGAATTTACTATCTTGAACTGATCATTTTTCGTAGTAAAATCGAAACAATAAGTATCACACATATCACATCTTGACACACGTCAATTCATACGGTTGTGTTCATTTTGGTCCTGAACATATCCTGGTTTCATGAGACCTTTAGAGAATTGTAGCCATACCAATTCTCAAAGATGCGACCCCACATCAATCTCATATAGGTAATGCTAATAAGGAATATCCTGTTCTATTCATCTTAATCATAAGATATTAGCATTATTAAGAATAGATATTCACCCTTTTCGTCTTACAGGCAACACATAGTTTTCCATCATAAGAATGAGCAAAGATATTGTGTTGTTTACTTTGAGTTTTCCTCAACTAGTTTGCCTATTGAACCTAGACCATGGGATCTCCAATTAGCTAGGTTAGGTTTCCGTCAAGTTATAACTCATTGAGTTGGCTTTAAACCCATTCCCCTCGATGTAAATGCCACTTGATCCTTGGATAGGCCTTTTGTCAAAGGATCGGCAATATTCTCCTTAGATTTAATATTATCAATGGAAATAGTTCCATTCTTGAGTAGTTGTCTAATGGTTTTATGTCGTCGCCTTATATGTCTCGACTTCCCATTATATTCAGCGTTTTTGGCTCGACCTTGTGCAACCATGCTGTCACAATGTATACATATTGCAGTCACAGGCTTGGGCCAGAATGGAATATCTTCCAGAAAATGTTTAAGCCATTCAGCTTCATTAGCAACTGTATCTAAGGCTATAAACTCTGATTCCATTGTCGAACGTGCTATACATGTTTGCTTGGATGATTTCCATGACACAGCTGCTCCACCAAGTGTAAATACATATCCACTTGTGGATTTACTGTCTGTGCTCCCTGAAATCCAATTTGCATCACTATATCCTTCTAATACTGGGGGATATTTAGTGTAATGCAAACCATAGTGCATTGTATGCTTTAAGTATCTTAATACCCTTATTAAAGCATTCCAATGATCTCTTCCAGGATTACTTGAATACCTACTTAGTCGGCTTATTGAATAAGCAAGATCAGGTCTTGTACAATTCATAATGTACATCAAGCAACCTATAACTTGGGTATACTCCAATTGAGATACGCTTTCTTCTTCGTTTTTAGTAAGTTTATGAATGGGATCAAAAGGAGTTACTGCAGGTTTACAATCATAATGTCCAAACCTTTTTAGAACCTTTTCCACATAATGTGATTGAGTTAGGACATATCCATCTTAATTCCTTAGAATTCGAACTCCAAGAATCACATCAGCTAATCCCATATCTTTCATGTCAAAACTAGAATTTAGCATTTTCTTTGTGGAGTTAATCACATCTTTGTGTGTTCCCATTATAAGCATGTCATCAACATATAAACATACAATAACACAAGCATTTTTCGTTTTCTTAACATAAATGCATTTATCACTTTCATTGATTACAAATCCATTTGTAATCATATTATGATCGAATTTTTCATGCCATTGCTTAGGCGCTTGTTTGAGTCCATATAATGACTTAATCAACTTGCAAACTTTCTTTTCTTGACCTTTGACAATGAAACCTTCAGGTTGATCCATATATATTTCTTCGTCTAATTCACCATTTAGAAATGCAGTCTTGACATCCATTTGATGTATCTCAAGATTGTACACAGACGCTATAGCTATTAATAACCTTATAGATGTTATTCTAGCTACTGGTGAATAAGTGTCAAAATAGTCAAGTCCTTCTTTTTTACGATACCCTTTGGCAACTAAACGAGCCTTATACTTGTCTATGGTACCATCCGGTCTCAATTTCCTCTTGAAAATCCATTTGTGTCCTATTGGTTTATTTCCAGGAGGCAAATTAACCAATTCCCATGTATTATTTTGCATGATGGATTCTATTTCACTTTGAATAGCTTCTTTCCAATAAGGTGCTTCAGACGATTCTAATGCAGCCTTATAAGTTTGAGGCTCTTCTTCGGTCACAAAAGTGAGGAAATCAGGACCAAAATCCTTTGCAATTTTTGCTCTTTTACTCTTTCGTGGTTCCAAATCTTGGATTTGAACTCTCGAAGTTGAGGCATGATTATCGTCATCGTTTCTTGTAGTAACCTCATGTACTCTTTTGTTCAAAACATATGACCTATCTTTATAAGGAAAAATTTCCTCAAAGAACTCAACTTCTACAGATTCAAGTATAGTGTTTATATGAATGTCTGCAATTTCAGATTTATGAACCAAAAATCTATATGCCGAACTATTATTGGCATGACCAATAAATATACAATCCACTGTTTTTGGTCCAAGTTTTTGTCTCTTCGGAATAGGCACTTGAACTTTTGCAAGACAACCCCACACTTTCAAGGTTTTATATGTAGGTAACCTACCTTTCCAGATTTCATAAAGAGATTGATTAGTCTTCTTATGTGGAATTCGGTTCAAAATCGTATTTGCAGCAAGGAGTGCCTCACCCTATAAATTATGTGGTGCACCAGAACTGTTCAACATGGAATTAATCATATCCTTCAATGTACGATTTTTCCGTTCAGCCACTCCATTTTGTTGAGGAGTATATGGTGCTGTTGTTTGATGTATTATTCCATGTGTTGAACAAAATTCTGCAAAGTCATTAGATTCGTATTCACCACCTCTATCCGATCTTAAGACCTTTATTCTTTTGTCTAGTTGATTTTCAACTTCGGCTTTAAATGTCTTAAACATGTTTAAAGCTTCATCTTTACTATGAATCAAATAGACATAACAATACTTGCTGCAATCATCAATGAAGGAAATATAATAGTTCTTTCCTCCACGAGTTGGTGTGGATTTGAAATCACAAAGATCACTATGGATTAAACCAAGTATTTCGTTGGATTTTTCCACTGATTTATATGAGTGTCTTGCATATTTAGATTCTGTGCATATCTCAAATTTAGATACTTTGTTCATGGAACATTTTGGCAATAGGCCTAAGTTAACCATTCTTTGAAGAGAACGAAAATTAACATGACCTAATCTTGCATGCCACAATGTAGAGGACTCAATCAAGTAAGCAGAAGAAGCACTTGGCTTGTTATTATTATTCATAGCATTAACAAAAAGTACATTCATTTTGAAGAGCCCCTCAGCCAGGTAGCCCTTTCCCACATACATCCCACCTTTGGTGATTACAAACTTGTCAGATTCAAACACAATTTTGAAACCTTTGTTACTCAGAAGTGATCCAGAAATCAGGTTCTTACGAATATCTGGAACATGCAGAACATTGGTAAGTGAAAGCTCTTTTCCGGAAGTGAGTTTGAGCGTCACTTTTCCCTTCCCTGCAACGGCAGACGCAGTTGCATTTCCCATGTACAGATTTTCTCCACCATCAACAGATTGGTAAGTAACAAATAAATTTCGATCAGCACACACATGCCTTGTTGCTCCTGTATCAACAAACCAGTCATTTGAATTAGTCAATAAATTGACTTCAGAGACAACAGCAACAAATGTGTCTTCTGCAACATTTGCTTGATTGGAACTTCCAGAATTCTGATCCTTCTTATGGCGGCAGTCCTTTGCCCTATGACCTGTCTTTCCACAAACCCAGCAACCTCCTTTGATTTTCTTGAAGGTTTTCCCTTTCACAGCAGTCATTGCTTTCTTTGCAGCATCCTTGCCTTTGTTTTTCTGATGGTGCCTTGCCTTGTGTGAGTCACCTCCTTCCACAACATTGGCCTTTGCCTCCAGCGATGAGACATCATACTTCTCATTTTTACGATGATCCTCCTCCACACGCAGTTTGAGAATCAACTGATCCATGCTCATGTCTTCAGTTAGATGCTTCAGATAAATCTTGAAGTCCTTCCAATTCGAAGGCAGTTTCTCTATGATAGAGCCAACCACAAAACCTTCTTTCAAACCAAGATTTTCTTCATCTAACTCATGAACAATCACTTGGAGTTCTTCAACTTGCTTGACAACAGACTTGGTGTCACTCATCTTGTAATTCAGAAATTTTCCAATTACAAACTTCTTGGAACTTGCCACTTCAGACTTGTACTTCTTATCCAGAGACTCCCACAGTTCTTTCGTTGTCTTATATCATGAATAAACATCATACAGAGAGTCATCTAGCGCATTCAGAATGTAGTTCTTGCATAGAAATTCATTGTGAGTCCAGGCTTCTATAGCCTGCAGAATTTCGGCAGGAATGTCTCCCTCTTCTGGTGCTTTGGGGGACTCAGAAGTAATCACATGACTCAAGTTCAGAGTTGTTAAGTAGAACAACATCTTCTGTTGCCAACGTTTGAAATCAACTCCCTTGAACTTCTCAGGTTTCTCAACATGTTGCTTGACGACACCAACATTTGATTGATCCATAATTTCTGTCTTAGATTGTTAGAACCAATCAAACGTTAAGTATATATTATACAACAATTTGCACAGTTTTATTTCAAATGGTAAAACTCAACAACAAATACAATATATTAAAACATAAACACTTAGTGTAATTATATATAAAATCACAAATCACTGACTTATTCTTTGACGATAGAGGCTTGCAGAGCAATCTCCTAAGACAGAAATTCGTCCCTACACTAGTGCAGCAGTTCGATGGACGTCTATCTTGCAGGATACAACTATCTAATCCAAGTTCTTGCACTCGAACTTGGATTCTTGGCGAATTGGTTGTGTGGTTCTCAGCGAAATATGGTGGAATGAATTTGGAAAAACGTGATCCTTGTTTCTGATTTTATTGCCCTATATATAATGGCATGATGTGAACTTATCCAACCATTCATGCTTATCAGTCCAAGGCCCATCTTTGACATTTAATATATACACCCAAACTCTCCAATTCTAAGGCACAAGGTCCATGGCTTTAGCCCAATTCTTTTCAAACTATAAGTGAGTGAACTCACTTATAAAGACTTAATATAATAGATGTTTGGGCGATGTGGGACTCCAAGTCCCACATAAAACACAAGTTCCAACATAAATTGTGGTGGAGTATTTCTGCTTAGGTTGCAGATGATTTTCTAGATTTCAAGGAGGCCGAATCCATGAAAGTGATGTGATGAGTCAGCGTTTGTCTTAACCATTGACTTATGTAATCCATCATATTGCAGACTTGCTCTGATCAAAATTTAAGGAGTGCAGGTATACTATATGCCCTCTACTTGGGAAGATATGTATGTATGTATGTATGTATGTACGAGTGGATTCATTATATGCTGGTATATTATCGACACCGTGAGAAAGGAAAACTCGAATTGGAGAGGTGATTAACAATGCGATCGGAGATGAATAAAAAGAAAGTTTACATCTTTGCAATATAGGCAGCTGAGTTGGAAAATTGCTATGTTGTAGCAATAGCAGTCGTTGAGGCCAACAAGTGAGACCATACCAACCATTGCACCAGCTGGGTTTGACAAATAAACAAACAACCAATTTTATATTAGGAAAACTAATGAAAAGGGTTTGAAAATTTTGAGTTTTAACGGTAAAAACAAAATAAAGGGTAAAGTGAATACTATCAGGATTGACTTTTTAGTGTAAAAATGTGATTTTTTGTTAAAATGAACAATACCGTGAACAGTAACATGAACTTTTCGTTAAAAGTTCCTTTTATATTTGGTATGAACTCGTTTACATTTTATTGCCTTTTTCATAAATATTTCAGTGTGCTCAAAACACGAAATAATATCTAGTATTTGCACCATGACATATGATACAACTATTGTTTTGAGCACATTAAAAAATTTCTTAATCTCTCTAATAGAAGTAGGATCTATACATATGTATCTCATCTTTATTATATAACGATCATTTATGCAAATGGATCCCCATTTTTTCCAAAAAATGGGAATTAGGTGTGGGGCCAACTCCACATCGAACTTCAACGATTCAAATCGTTTATTTTGGAAGTCTCGATTTATAGATCATTATTGCAAAAATTCAGTTCAATCCGAAATCATTTGCCTATTTAATTATCAAAATAAAATTTCATTGTGTTTTATATAACAAAGTATTCGTTAATTTCTTTGAACTCAATTAGATGTCTTAAACATTTCTGATTTGATTAATATTTTGCAATGATAATCTATGAGGTGCAACTTGAAAAATAGACAGTTCGGATAGTTAAAGTTTGATATGGTGTAGATTCTACAACTAATCCTCATTTTTATAAAAAAAAAAAAAAATGGAAATCCCTTCCCTTAGACCAACTCCAATAGTGGGCTAAAAGCCAAATTACCCCTCAAAATTTCCCCCCAAACTCAATCCAACCCAAGGGGAAAATTTGGGATAAATGCTAAATGTTAAACCATAGCCAAATTCCCCCCAAAATTTAGTCCAAAAATCGGAGTGGACTCCACCCAATATTTAACGGAATTTAAATTTTTTTAGATTAAAATGTTCATAAAATTAATTTACGATAATCTACATATTTATTTTAAAAAAAAATTAATTTAACAAAAAAAAATAGCCTAAGTTCATTCTTTAATAATCCCGGGCTAAAATTTTAGGTTAGAACGGTTGGCGCAGAAAAGCTGTTTCTGGGCTAAAAGCTAAATTTTTCGGGCTAAAATATTTGGCTTTTAGTCTAACCATTGGAGATGGTCTTAAGGGAGCGTTTGTTGTACCGGACTATCTTGAACTGGACTAACTTTAGGGACTAAGCTGAATTGGCTTAGACTAGACTAAGCTGGACTAAATTAGTGAATCGTTTAGTGCAGTGTCTAACTAAGAGGCATGATAATGAAAAAAATATTATTCTCAATTTGGTGTTTGCTCGGAGAATGATTAAATTAATGTTTATTTTAATTTCTTTCTGATTAAAACTGTTATGAAGATTAATATTATCGGTTCCATATTTTTATGAAAATTAATCTTGTTGATTCGAAGTCTTTTAATATCAAACTAAAAGAAAATAAATAGTCTTTAATATCTATCTTGAAAATATCCAGATCCTTCTCCATCTTGGAAATATCAAAAACAAAAGTAAGGGTAAATCTCAGTTTATTACCCTCAAGTTTTGTGGTTTTCAACATTTAGTACATGAAGTTTTTTTTCGTCCAGAGTCATACCTAAAGTATTAATTTTGGGACAGTAAAATACATCCGTTAATCTAGTTGTTAAGTATTTCGTTAACTAATGACGTGGTGTCCATGTGGACAATGACTGGACACCAAGTGTCATTAAGGGGTCCACGTGAAAATTAAAAATTAAACAAAAAAAAAAAAACCAAAATTTCAAAATTCAAAACCGCCTTCCCATTCCTCCCGCAGCTGTCTCCCCATTCCTCCTTTTCCCAACCGCCTTCCTTATGTTTGGAAACGCCAGCAACTATCTCGGCACGTGCAAGCCCTTTTGGGAATCCAGTTCCTGTGGAATGGGAACACCATTTCCCCTTTTCTCCGCGCCCAATTTCTCCACCTGTGGAATTGACCTTGCGAAAGGGGTTCCTGATTCCACCTCACGAACCTTGCAAGATCTCTCAAAACACTCGAACCCAATACGCCGTTTTCGTGGTGGGCGGAGGTGCCTATGAATCCCTGCATCGACTGCAAGTCGTGGTGGGTGTTGGTGAAGTCGAAGATGTTCGTGTTGGTGTGCTTGGCCATGGCTAAGCCGAGGCAGAGGTTATGGCACCGATGTACTTGACGGCAATGTGGGTTAGGGTTTCGTGGATTTAAATCCAACTAATTGGGTCATTTGAGACTAGCTATGGTGAATTGGAACTCTGGTAGGGTCGGGTTTTGGATTGGAGGTGCTGGGCTTTGTTCGAGTTTTGGGATTTTGTGTCGTGTTTTGGATTTTTGGGACACGGTGGTGGTGGCGTTGGCGGATTGGAAGAAGATTTGGTGTTGGAAATGAGGAATGGGAAGGCGGTTTTGAATGTTGAAAATTTGGGGTTTTAATTTTTTTGAATTTTGAATTTCCACGTGGATCCTTTAATGACACGTGGTGCCAAGTCATTGTCCACATAGGCGCCACATCATTAGTTAACAGAAAATTTAACAGCTAGACTAACGGATGTATGAGACTGTCCCAAAATTAACACTTAACGTATGACTCTGGGACGAAAAGAATTTCATGTACTAAATGTTGAAAACCAAGAAACTTAAGGGTAGTAAACTGAGATTTACCCAAGGGCATAGCCCTTTTCTATGCGAAATAGTGCTCTGCAATTAAATCGTCTGCGGTAGGACAAAATCGATGACGGCTTCCAAAGGGTTTGTGGCGCCATTTTCATGCTGCTCAACCACACTGTGCTATTGCAGGGCTTCTATTTCTTCGTCAAAGGGGGTAGATAAAGGTCTCCGTACGACCCACCTAGCATTTTGACAACTACCCACTTTTTATCTCTGCAATTACAGAGCTCTGAAAACCCTAGAGGGAAATTGAAGCTTATGGATTGATGTGAATTTGGGCGGGTTTGACGGGGAGGTGGAAAATAAGAAGAGGATTTTTGGGGGAAATCGGTGAAATCAAGGTTTTGGGGTCTGAATTTGTGGTGAGATTTACATATTGACTGGGATTCTTAAGAGAAGGAAGGAAACGAAGCTCATTCAAGGAAATGAAGAAGGAGGTGCTTAGTGAGGTCCTTAGCAATTCCAAGGTTCAGCAGGTGACTAATTTGACAACCTAACAAAGCCCCGAGTCCAACCGAGTGAAGGCTAGTCTCATTTAACTTAGTCCCTAATCATAACAAACATGAGATAATAATCCTGTATAGTCCACTCTCACTTAAGAAGGTAAAACAAACACATCCTAAAGATTTTCACGGTTACAAAATATGGTATGAAAAATATGATAAGAAAAACATTTGATTCAAAATTACATCTTTACCCCAAAAAAGAATGAAATTTCGTTCTTTCTAATGTTGTTTGTACGCCAACAAAAGATGCAAAGATCGAAACTGGCAGGTGCCAATCATAAACAGACCAAAAGTTTCTGGAAGCAAAACTGCAAAACACACACTTCCCTCGCAAGGCTCTCGAATCTCACTCAATCCCTCCACGGCCAACCAACGGCCAACCCGAAACCCTCCCACTACAGCTCGAGACCCGGAGCCGCGAACTCGACTCCAACCAACCCGAAACAAGCCCACCGGAGTCACCGCGATGAGACCGATTGTGCCACTCCAAGGCGTCGTCCAAGGCAGAGGCGGCCTCATCCTCGGCTCTCTAATCCCATGTGCTCTCTATTACTGCATCCAGCTCTACCTCAAACGATGCCAATCCACCTTCCCCCTCCCAGTCCTCCTCCAACCTGGCGGAGCTCCCCAGAACGCTGTCGCGGTCCAGCTTGTCCACCCGCGGGTCCATGGGCCGGGTCCGGATGTCCTCCCGGGCGAGCTGGGTTGCGAAGCCCAATGACTCGCCGTACTATATCGGGTTGGATAGGGCTTCGGAGGACCCGTACTACAGGGTGGATAATCCGGATGGAGTTATTCAATTCGGATTGTCCGAGAACAGGATGAGATTTTGTTGGGTTTTGTGTAATTTACGTTTTCGCAGGGGAGTTTATGTAAAGTTCGACTTTTTAATTTTTCTGGGTGTGGTTGCAGCTGTGTTTGGATTTGATTGAGAAATGGGTTTCGGAGAATTTGATGGAATCGATGGTGGGAACGGACGGTGGTGATTTGAGATAAGTGGGATTGCAGAGTACCAGCCGTTTGATGGAATGACTGAACTGAAAGTGGTATGATTGTAAAGTGCTAGTACTGTTCATTTTAACAAAAAATCATATTTTAAAATTAAAAAGTCAATTAAAACTTAAAATTTTTAAATCATTTTTATTAGGTTTTCTTTGAATTTTTGTAGCCGTTTGTTCTTTCATCATATTGATTCATGAGAGTGAAGCATGTGGCCTGTAAATATTTGTGACTGTAGTCATTCTACTTTCTGATTTTGAAGAAAATTGAGTGTAACAAGCTCATAGCCAGCCTCTACCTTTTCGTAGGTGGCGGAGAATTCTGTGATTTCTCGTAAAGTTTCCCGAGCTTTTTCGTAACTCTGAAATCAAGAGTCGGAAAATGGGACAGGTTAGAAAACTAGAC
Organism: Pyrus x bretschneideri; assembly: GCF_019419815.1. Lineage (NCBI taxonomy): Eukaryota > Viridiplantae > Streptophyta > Magnoliopsida > Rosales > Rosaceae > Pyrus > Pyrus x bretschneideri. The sequence goes on from NW_025999635.1 coordinate 4,904,126, forward strand.
CACCAAACAATTAGAACAAAAGATACATTGATGACAACAGAAACATCAAATTCAGTTTGCTTGGCCAACTGACTCGCCATGGGTTTCATTAACGCTGAACTCCTTGATAGATGTGGTGACTTACCTGGGAACTTCAGTTTGGTTTTTGAAGTGCCTTGAGCCATGTGATTAGAAAACTCTAATTGTGTCAAAACATGATTCATGAAATTTCTATAATCCACAAAATCTACTCTTTGATTAACAAAATATCTTGGAGATTACAAATTAATATAAAGAATATAAAATAGTAAAGAATTGGTAAAGATCAAAAACAGTAAAAATTTAATATTTTAACTTCAATTATTAAAATGAGGTTGAAAAGAGCAGACGGTTTATCATTTTTCTAGAGAAAATTAATTGGATAGGATAATTTTATTGCAACCACCAATAAAATTACAAGGAAAATGTACGACTGAACGACGCAAAGAAAACAGAAGAGAAAGAGCCCCTCCCAGTCAACCTGCAACAGAAACTAGGATACCACAGCCAACAACCAACTCTTAAACCAAAACATGTCCCATTCCCATGCTTGGTTTCACAAGTTGGAATCAAGCATTCGACCAAAGAGAAAAGCTGGAATCACGCAGGGCATGACTTTCAAATGCACCCCATCTTGGTCTGACCTTGTAACTAAAACTAACATTTTTTATATGTTCAACAATCCAATAATGTTGGCCATTTTTTGGATCCATCTGCCGCGTAAACTCCTTTGGCATGTCACAGAAATTAAGATATGTCAGATTCCGGAGATGGTGGATGCCAGAGGGCACCTCCTTCAGTTCTGGGGAAGGTCCAACGTGAAACTCTTGCAGAAGAGGCATGACCCCATTGGCTATGATCAACGAATTTAGTCCCTCCATTTCCCTGAGTCCTAGCACTCTAAGTTTCTGAAATCCTCCTTCCTCAAAATGCAGCTGCACACCATCATAGGCATTGATAGCCAAAACTAGCTCCAACAGATTAGGTAGATTTTGAAGGGCTTTTAGTGGGGAATCTCTCAATCTTGACCAAAACATGGTTATCTTGACTAGGTGTTGAAGATTTGAAATCCAACCTGGCAACTGCTCTAAACGCCCTATTAAGCGGAGAGCACGGATAAATTGTGGTGGAGTTGAAATGGATTCTAGATCAAGGACTTCATCTTCATTTACTGCAGTTAAAATTAGAGATTCAAGGTGTTTCATCTTTTCAACAGAAGCACACACGGCCCTTCCATCTTCACTTTTCAAGTTTTTTAGGCCTAACTTCCGCAGCTGTCGTAACTTTCCCAGTTCTTTGATTAGCCTCATCCCTCCATGATTCGCCTCCACATAGGACAGTTTTTGCAAAGCTTGTAAGCATCCAATACCTTCATGTATCTTCACTCCTTTTTCCATATTCAAGAACAAGCCCACGTCATAGTTGTAGTCACGATGGTGGGCCAAAAGATGCCGTAGCTTAACAAGCTTATTGATCTTGGCTGGTATTTCATACACCAGAGATTGTTTTAGATCCAGGGTTTCCAAGTTTTGTAGATTGCCTATGGAGTCTGGAAGCAACTTCACCTTTGTATTCCTCAGGCTTAAGTACGTCAAGAGATACAAATCCCCCACATATTTCGGAAGCTGATTGATTGGAGCATCCATGAAATCCAATACTTTCAGAAGTTTAAAGTTTCCACTCAATGTATCGAGAAAAGACTCGGGCCATTCTTCTAGGTTGAAAGTAAATACAGAACGAATATGAGATTGTGTAATGCTTCCCAGGGCCTCAGAGGGACTGATGTCCATTGAGAGACGTCGAGTTGTTGGTTTAAAACTCGACTCGTCTTTTGATAACACATGACAGAAGCTCGAATCCAACCCCTTCTCAAGGAGGACACCGTGCACTAGATCATGAACTCTACAACCTCGAGCTTTTCCATCAATGTAAACTTCTGAAACTTGGACCAGGCTTCTGTGAATTAGCTCTATCAAGTATTCCTCTCCAACCTCTTCTAGTGTCTTGCCCCTCTTCGGTTTCACAAAGCCTTCAGCGATCCACAACCGAACTAATCTTATGCAATTAACTGAGTAATCCTCGGGAAAGATGCCAAAGTATAATACACACAATTTGAGGTAATACGGTAGATGGTGATAGCTGAGGGATAGGATTCTTGTGAGGCTTGTAAGGTGGGGATTGCTTTCTAACTCTGAACTCAAGCTATTGTATAACTTCTGCCATTCAGACACAACTTTAGCTTTGGTTGACAGCAGACCACCTATGGAAACAATTGCCAAAGGTAGTCCTTCGCATCTTTTGACGAAGTTAAGCGACAACTCGTCCAACTCTTCAGGACACTTTCCCTCCAATTCGAACTGAAATGCCTTTCTACGAAACAATTCCCATGCCTTGTCTTGAGGCAGATGCTGCAAGTGATGAACATGAACAAAACAATATCTTTTGCAAAAGTTGGCAACATCTTGAATCCGTGTAGTGATAATTATTCGTCCGCCTTTATTATCGAGTAAAGCATATTCTATAGACCCCCAAAAATCTACTTTCCACACATCATCAAACACAACAACGTACCTCTTTTGCTGCAAATACTCTCTTGATGTGCTAATCAGGGACTCCTTATCCATTGTGTCAATTTCCTCTGGGAAACGCTCCTTCCTGGAACTGTAGAACTTTTTGATTACCGTCCTCAGAAGATCCTCAACCCTGTACGACTGGGACACCGTAATCCAAGCATAGCAATCAAAGTGCCCCATCACCTTCGGCTGGTCATATACTTTCTTGGCAAGAGTGGTTTTCCCAAGTCCTCCCATGCCAACCACTGATATCACTTCACGTCTCCGTGCTCCTTCTACCAACAAACGAGTTAGCTCATCTCTGGCAGATTCAATCCCCACGATTTCAGCTTCCTCAATGAAAAGAGAAGCCACTCGAGGGTCGTTCCATGGTAGAGTCGTTTCTCCACTGATCTGGCCTTGCTGATCAAGGGATTTGAATCCATATCTTTCACTTCTCTCCTTGATTTCACGAACCAATTCTTTTATACCGTCAACTTTCAAAACTATCCCATCCTGTGATCTCATTTTTTTAGCCAACCGGATAATTTTGTGGAAAAAACGAAGGAATCCATGGTGTTGATGATGCCGTAAGATGCGGAGCAAATATTCATCAATGACATCTTCGATGTCAAAAGCTGCTTTTCTTACATGATTGACCCAAGTTTTGAAAACGTCATTCGAAGTCTCTCCATCTGCTGCTGCAGCCTTAGCATCTGCTTCTTTGAGGAATGATCGGATGCTCTCGAGTTCATCTTTGATGAAACGAACTTCAGTATGTGCATTTCTCGAACGGTTTGCTTCTATGGTGATGAGTAGTTGAATTAACTTGTCGATCACAAAGCATACTATCTGTTCCGCCATTTTGTATCCTGCCGTTTTCTGGCAGACGAAGCATCTATAATTGATGAATATTTGCTCAATTATATGAAATTTTGAACATTTTAGAATTCTGTGTGCAGTATTTCTGGTTAGGCTGTAGACGGAAGAGGATCCTCTCCGGATTTTCTGTGCGGGAATTATAGAGATCCTCACGTTCTAATTGTTCATCATACATCGTGCGATTAGTTTTTGTTACATACTATTTATGTTTAATTTTAAATAAAAAAAATCAAATAATTTCTGACCACACGATGCACGATAAATGATTAAGATATGAGAATCTCTAACATTCCTACATTTTGAATCCGAGTGGAATCCGAATCCGTTGCAGACGACTTTCTGAATTGCAAGGTGAATTAAAACATGAAAGTGATGTGACAAGGCAGCGATTGGCTCATATTGAATTATAATGTGATATGGCAACGATTGAATTGAATTATGATGTGATATGGCAACGATTGGCTCATATTGAATTAGGTAATTCATAAGGAAAAGAATCCTCTCCGAATCTCTTTCTCATAATCCATCAAATTAAGAAATTTGTGTCGTTAAAATTTGATTAAACGGTTACAAATAGGGATCCACTTTAGAAGTTATAATAACTTTAATCATTTGATCAAATTTCAACAACACAGATTTCCTGCTTTGATGAATTAGAAGGAAAAGATCAAGAGAAAATCGTTTTCCAATCCATCATATCATATTGCAAACTTGTTCTGATTCAATTTTCAATAATTCAAGAACTGCTAGTATATTATGGAAGGGGATCTAGAGAGGATATCTTCCATCTAATCCTCTTCATTAAATAATCTGGATTCTTAAAAGTTGAGCCAACGATCACAAACAGAGGTTCACTTTAAAAATTATAATAACTTTAGCTGTTGAATCAAATTTCAAGAGTCACGATTGTTTGATGAGAAAAATTAGGTGGAAAGGATTCAGAGAGGATCCCTTTCTGTATATTATGCCCTGAACTTAGAATGATATATGAATATGAGGAGAAATTTTTTAATATAACTAAAATACAGGACAAAGCATCACATGTCATTATACAAGGCACACCAAAAAAGTGAGACCAAACCAACCAATGCACCAGCTGGCAGCTGGTAATTGCATGGTTAAGAGCAACTCCAGCGTTGGAGCCCTCCCCCTGGCAATACACTATTCAATCCACCTAATGAACAGTAACTGCCCTTAGTGAACAGTAAGTAGCTCTGGCAATAGAATTTGCATCTCCACCGTTACACTTCAATAACCCTGGCAATAGGCAATAAAATATTAGTATTTTGTTTATTTATAAAATAATACAAAATAATTTTAATTGTAATATCGGATAAGATTTTTAATCGTTCTCGTTGCGTCATGTGTCATTATCCGAAGTATTATTAAATAATACAAAATAATACAATTATTGGTGATGGATTTCTAATAAGATTATTAACCAATCACGTCGCGCCACGTGTCATAATCGGTTCACAATCTTTGAGGATAGATTTCCATCAGATTTTTAACGAATGACGGCATGCCACGTGTCATAATCTGTTCACAATCTTTGAGGATAGATTTACATCAGATTTGTAACGAATGACGGCATGCCACGTGGCATTATGCACAACCTAATCCTTTCTGAATCCTCTATATAATCCACCATCCATCCTCACAAATCTCACACCAAAATTCTCAAGATCTCTATCATTATTCATAGTTTCTGCTTCCTTATTCACAAAAATCTGTATCATTATTCATAGTTTTTGTTTCTTTCTTTCAATGTCTTCTTCTTCTTTCTCAAGAACGATGTGGGAATTCAATCAGGAAGAGGAAGAATTTTTTTACAATTTTTTTCAGATATTTTTTTGAATTTTTTACAATTTTTTTAAATTTTTATTCAATTAATTAATCTCTGCCGTTGGATATAAAAAAATTTGAATTCCAACACTTCAGATTGTGCCACGTGTCAAAACGGTAACTTTTCAGATTTTTAAAACTATTTTTTCATTTATTTTTTAATTTATAAAGCATTTTAATATCCACCGTTGATCTCAGATCGAACGGTGGATATTAAATCTGACCTTTTTTTTTTTTTTTTACCGTTGAGATCTAATGGTCCACATTAAGTGACCGTTAAGATCTAACGCACCGTGGGAAGCCACGTGGCTTCCCAACGGTAACTGACACTTTTTTTTTTCTGATTTTTGTGTCAGCGACGCGCCCCCACGCGCGGGTGGGGTGCACGCGCCTGACACAAAAAAATTTAAATAATGCCCTGACGCCACCCTGGCCTCAGCCTTGCGTCACCCCCACCTCGGGCTCAAGGCCTGGCAATCCCTCACGGGCCCGTGACTCGGGCCTCCCCCTTCTATCCGGCTCCCCCACGCTGGAGCGACGCCACTGGCCCTCGGGCCATTGTTTTGGACCCCTTCCCTCGAGCAAAACCCCACGCTGGGGATGCTCTAATGGTTTGCCTTACCAAAGCCAAAAAGGTTGCCTGTGGCTTTGCATCAATAGTAATACCTACCCAAACTCTCTTATTTTATTTTATTTTAATCAAGAAGAGTATGATATTTTCATTCATTTATAGAAGAACATTATAAATATATATCATGAAGAAATTGGCTTTAAAAGGGTCTTTATAAACTAGATCTAAAAATAGTACAATAAGCATCACTAATTGCAAAGCAATAAGTAGACTTCAACCACTCATCTGAGCTCATTGGGAACCGCATGATTAAACAAATAAAATGTGAAACTTCATGTTACATGGTGATCATGTGAGAACAAAATCTCAAACTATGAATTGTGATAGGGAGTACTATGCTCATAGGTCTGTCGCATCACTTAATCACCACCATGATTCTAGAGCAACAAATTAATGAAGTAGATCCTGCAAATCAAAAATCTCCACCCTTCATACATAGATTCATAAGAGGTAGCACAACCAAATGAAAATTAAAATCAAGCACTCTCCCATAAATAAACAACCACCACTTTATACTTGGTGGGCCTGCCGTCATTCGTCAAGCCTTTCAAATTTTCAATTCAAAATTATCATATTTTTTAATAGAAGAAGGCCTTCAACAAATGTGGTCATATTTCTATTAAGAGAGAATTTTCAATGTGTTCAAAATACGGACGGCATCCCATATGTTATTGTACTAAGTGTTGAGAAGTTTTTTTTTTTTTTCAAGTGTTTCTTCACATGTATAATGACATATGATGTAGGTGCTCGTGTTTCAGACACTAAAAAAATTCTCTCTATTGTAGATGTGGTACAAAGGTGATATGAAATGTGACAAGAGTAACATTTTGATGAAAATTACATCTTTACCCCCAAAAGGAATGAAATTTTTTTCCTTTTGTTATTATTCAGTAGCTCAGCTAGCACCACCTTAATGGTCAATGCTTGCCTCATCTATGATGAAAAATGGTAAGATTTAGGCCTAATTTGGTACTGAGGTGATTCTGAAAAAAGCTAGTATCAAAAAAAGCTGGGAGCTATTTTTGTGTTTGGTAAACATTCAGTTTCAAATTTTTTTCACAGTTTTGAATGAAAAAAAAGAAGCTGCAAAACCCAGCTTTGAAAAACCGGCTTTTTTTCACATCTGTTTTACATAAAAGGTTACCAAACACTATAATACTGCTTTTTTTTTTTTTTTTCAAAAAGCACTTTTACAAAAAAGTTTACCAAACACTATGTTACTTTATTTCACAGCTGCTTATTCTCACAGCACAGCAGAAGCAGCTTTTTTTCAAAGCACAGCAATACCAAACCAGCCCTTAGTTTACTAAATCACGTTCTTCAGTTTTATTACTGTTGAGAATGAATTCTATATTGATGGAATGAGGGACCTTGCATGTAAATATAAGTAGTTGGACTACTCTCCATAATGCCAATTGATTTTATGGTGAAACTCCAACTTCTTCATGGTATTAGAGCAAATTGTCCCACGTGTGAAATCCAACGGCCACACATGCTCTACGTTACCCGGTTTATGTTGTCTGCATGTTCGGATTGAAAATTCACCATACGTGAGAGAACATGTTGAGAATGAATTCCATTAATGGAAGGAGAGACCTTGCATAGTTGGACAACAAAGATTTGAGGTAAATAGTTGACATTTATCTTTGTAAAAACTTGATTCATTTACGTAAAGTTCAATGAAATTTTATTATGACATTTGAGCATTCTGAGTTTGAGTTTGAGGCGACGATACATTTTTTTTTTTTTAATTTTTATAAACAAACAGTTTTATTGCAACCACTAATAAAATTATAAGGAAAATGCTAGGAAGGTTACTCGACAGGACGACACAAAGAAAACCAAAGAGAAAGAGCCACTCCCAGTCAACCTGCAAGAGAAACTAGGATACCAGAGCTAACAACCAACTCTTAATGACTCCTAAACCTCTAACCAAAAATTGTACAAAAAGAGAGCATCCCATTCCCACGCTTGGTTTCACAAGTCGGAATCTTCTACCAAAAAGAAAAGTTGGAATCACGTAGGGCATGAGTTTCATATACAACCCCATCTTGGTCCGAACTTGTAACTAAAGCGGACATCTTGTATATGTTCAACAATCGAATGTTGCAGTCCATTATTTGGATCCATATGTCGTTCAAACTCCTTTGGCATGTCAAAGAAAGCAAGATATCTCAGCTTTCGGAGACGGTGGATGCCAGAGGGCACCTCCTTCAGTTGTGGGGAAGGTCCAATGTGAAACTCTTGGAGAAGAGGCATAACCCCATTGTCTATGATCAATGAATTTAGTCCCTCCATGTCCCTGAGTTCCAGATGCCTCAGCTTCTGAAATCCTCCTTCCTCAAAATGCAGCTGCACACCGTCATATGCATTGATTTTCAAAACTAGCTCCAACAGATTAGGTAGATTTTGAAGGGCTTTTAATGGGGAATCTCACAACCTTAACCAAATAATCGTTACCCTGACGAGGTGTTGAAGATTTGAAATCCAACTTGGCAACTGCTCTAAACGCCCTATCAACAGAGAGCACGAATAAATTGTGGTGGAATATTTCTGCTTAGGTTGCAGATGACTTTCTACATTGCAAGGAGACCGAATCTATGAAAGTGATGTGATGAGTTGACTCAACCATTTACTCGAATTAGAGAGGTGATTAACAATGCGATCGGAGATGAGAGTCGGAGATGAATAAAAACAAAGTTTATATCTTTGTAATGTAGGCAGCTGAGCTGGAAAATTACTATGTTGTAGCAATAGCAGTCGTTGAGGTCAACAAGTGAGACCACACCAACCATTGCACCAGGTGGGTTTGACAAATAAATAAACAACCGCTATTTGATATTTGGTAGGCCTGCCATCATTCATGAAGTCGTTTACATTTTATCATCTTTCACAGATATTTTTCAGTGTGCTCAAATTATCAAAAAGTATATAGTATTTGTATCATGACATATGGTACAACTACTGTTTTGAGCATATTAAATTTTTTTTCAATCTCTCTAATAGAATTAGGATCCATATACATGTGTATCTCATCTTTATTAAATAACGGCCCTTTATGCAAAAAGATCTCTATTTTTTTCAAAAAATGGGGATTAAGTGTGGAGCCTACTCCATATCGAATTTCACTGATCCAAAGCGTTTATTTTATAAGTCTCGATTCATAGATAATCCATACAAAAATTCGATTCAATCCGAAACCATTTACATATTTAATTATCAAGATAAAATTTCATTGTTTTTTATAAAACAAAGTATTGTGAAGCAAGGTTTCGAGTTCGAGTCTTGTGAATGGAGAAGCCAGTATTGGGAGAGCTTGCCCCCGAATGCGGTCCGACCCAGCTCGAGGGATTAGTCCTCGCCTACGTGTGGGGATACCCTGGATTCATCCAAAAAAATATTCGTTAATTTCTTCGAACTCAATTAAATGTCTTCAACATTTCCGATTTGGTTAATATTTTGTAAGGATGATTTATGAAGTGCAACTTGAAAAATAGAAGGTTTAGATCGTTGAAGTTCGATATGGTGTGTACTCTACAACTAATCCTCATTTGTATAAAGTAAAAAAAAAAAAAAGGAATCACTTCCCTTAAAAGTTTCTACGGTTACAAATACAGTATGAAAAATATGATAAGAAAAGCATTTGATTCAAAAATACATCTTTACCCCCAAAATGAATGAAATTTCGTTCTTTTTGTTATTACTAGCATATGGGCACACACAAAGTGTGTGAGAAAAATTTTTATTTTTGTTTTTTTAAATAGAAGAAGAGAGGAAGAGAGTGATAGAAAATGGGGCAGTGAGAAGTTTTTTTTTTAATTTTTATTTTTTTTTTAATTAGAGATATGTTAAGATTACATGTAGGTGAAGTTTTGAAAAAAAAGTAAAATTTGGTTGTGCAAAATTACATCTTTGTCTCATATTTCTTATTCATATTCTGTTTTAATTAGATGATTAAACTGATAATTTTATAGAATTTTAGTTGATAACAAGTGTTTTATTAATTAGTAGAGATAGAAGAATGAAGTTTGTACGCCAACAAAAGATGCAAAGATCGAAACTGGCAGGTGCCAATCATAAACAGACCAAAAGTTTCTAAAAGCAAAACTGCAAAACACACACTTCCCTCGCAGGGCTCTCGAATCTCGCTCTACCCCTCCACGCCAACCAACGGCCAACGCAAAACCCTCCCACTACAGCTCGAGACCCGGACCCGCGAACCCGACTCCGACCCAACGCGAAACAAGCCCACCGGAGTCACCGCGATGAGACTGATTGTGCCACTCCAAGGCGTCGTCCAAGGCAGAGGCGGCCTCATCCTCGGCTCTCTAATCCCATGTGCTCTCTATTACTGCCTCCAGCTCTACCTAAAACGACGCCGACCCTCCAAACCCGATCCACCTTCCCCCTCCCAGTCCTCCTCCAACCTGGCGGAGCTCCCCAGAACGCTGTCGCGGTCCAGCTTGTCCACCCGCGGGTCCATGGGCCGGGTCCGGATATCCTCCCGGGCGAGCTGGGTTGCGAAGCCCAACGACTCGCCGTACTATATCGGGTTGGACAGGGCTTCGGAGGACCCGTACGATAGGGTGGATAATCCGGATGGGGTTATTCAACTCGGATTGTCCGAGAACAGGGTGAGATTTTGTTGGGTTTTATGTAATTTATGTTTTCGCAGGGGACTTTATGTAAAGTTCGACTTTTTAATTTTCTGGGTGTGGTTGCAGCTGTGTTTGGATTTGATTGAGAAATGGGTTTCGGAGAATTTGATGGAATCGATTGTGGGAACGGAGGGTGGTCATTTCAGCATAAGTGGGATTGCAGCGTACCAGCCGTTTGATGGAATGACTGAGCTGAAAGTGGTATGATTGTTTCTAATCTCTGAAACATTGTTGGATAATTTAGTGAGATGGTACTTTAATACGGTATAATCGCTCTTCTGATATAGTTTCGGTTGCGTAATTTGTAGGATAGTGTTATTTACACGCCCATTTTTCCAATGGCCGAAAATTGAGAGGGAGAAGTATAAAAATTGGTGTGCGGATAGCACTACCCAATTTGCAAAGTGCTATGCTACATTGCTTTGAATTTTCGTAGCCTTTCGTTCTTTCATCATATTGATTCATGAGATTGAAGCATGTGGCCTGCAAATATTTGTGGCTGTAGTCATTCTAGGTTCTGATTTTGAAGAATATTTTAGGAAATATGATTCAATTCTATGACTTTTGAAAAGAAGTGCAACTGTGTTGGATTGCTAGTGTTGTTAAATTTCATGTAAATGATAAAAAATAAAAATCCTCTTTCTGGATTTGCAGGCTATGGCGAGTTTTATGTCTCAGATCATGGGAAGATCAGTGTCATTTGACCCATCCCAAATAGTGTTAACATCTGGTGCAACCCCCGCAGTCGAGATATTAAGCTTCTGTTTAGCAGACCATGGAAATGCATTTCTCGTTCCTACACCTTATTATCCTGGGTAATAATTGTCAGTCTCTTTGAAACTCAGTATTGCTAGAACCCATTTTCCTAGTCAATGCAGATATCATAATTGTTTGCACAAATCTTCTGCAGCAGTTAATTAGAAAAACACACTTGCAGTTTTGACAGGGATATGAGATGGCGAACAGGAGTCGAGCTGATTCCTGTCCACTGTCGCAGCACTGACAACTTCACTTTGAATATAACTGTTCTAGATCAAGCATACGGTCAAGCTAGAAAACGAGGAGTGAAGGTGCAGGGAGTTCTCATTTCTAACCCTTCGAATCCTGTGGGTAATTTACTTTCAAGGGAAATGCTCTGCAGTCTTCTAGATTTTGCCCAAGAGAAGAACATCCATGTCATCTCTGATGAAATATTTGCCGGGTCTATGTATGGAAGTGAGGAGTTTGTGAGCATGGCGGAAATTGTTGACTCAGAAGATTTTGAGAAGAGCAGGGTTCACATAATATATGGTCTATCAAAAGACCTATCTATTCCGGGATTCAGGGTTGGGGTTTTATATTCATATAATGAGAGTGTGTTGGCTGCTGCTAAAAAGTTAACAAGATTTTCTCCCATTTCTTCTCTGACCCAGCGGCTTATTATTTCGATGCTTTCAGATATAAGATTCATTCAGGAATACCTACAGATCAACAAAAAGCGGGTAAAAGATTTGTACGATTTATTTGTGGCTGGTTTGCAACAATTAGGAATCAAGTGTGCAAAGAGCAGTGCTGGTTTATACTGTTGGGCTGATATGAGTGGATTAATTCGCTCTTATGGTGAGAAGGGGGAACTCGAGTTATGGGATAAGCTGTTGAACACTGCCAAGATCAATGTGACTCCTGGTTCAGCCTGCCATTGCATAGAACCAGGATGGTTCAGATGTTGTTTTACTACTTTGACTCCAGAGGATGTTCCTGTAGTTATAGACCGGATCCGGAAAGTTACTGAAACAATTAAATCTTCTAGTTAGTTGAAGTTTTTTTCAAATTTGTTGCTTTAAAGCTCTTTGGGTGCTTTTGGCGTTGTTCTATAAGTCAAAGCTGATATAACTCTAGTAGAGGGGTATGTTGTGGATAATCACAGATTTGATATTGAAGTTACACACACATTCAAGCGTAGCTCGCTTGAGGTATTTGCATAGTACGAAATTTGGTACATATTGGACAGCTATATACTTTTCATCATCTGGAGGGCTGACTGGAAGCTGCGTAGCTCGCTTAAACTCTAAGCAGTGTTTTTCTTCACATCAGTTTTAGCGTCGGCAAGTTCTTCCTCTTGCTGTAGAGCCCTTCTATCACCTTGATTCCAGTTCCAAAGATACCGCATCCAAAACCTTTATTCTTCATGAGTTCCTGTCATTGATGCATTCAGGAAAGAGTAACAGTTTATGAAATCTTGGTGCTGTCAGAAGGAATGACCTACAGTTGATATATGTAATTCTCTTTCGTTTTCTGAATCTATATGAAACTAGTATTTGGTACAGCCATGTTTGTTCCGGAGTAGCTTAGAAACCAAATAAACTTAGAAAACAACAGTGAACGTAAGAGTAAGAACAGAAATTTACCATTGAGAAATTGTGTTTTCTCATTTGAACAGCTTTCCTCCTGCAACTACTCCGTCGACTCATCATTATCAGCTCTCCAAGTGTTCTCGGCCTCCTAAAAATAGCACTGCCATTACTTTCGCGATCAAAATATGTACTATTTGCTTCTGTTGGAGCAAGAGAGGTTTTGTCTGATTGCCCCGTTTTTTCAAGAAATCCAGCATTGGCAGGAATCAGTGGAAAGAGGCATTCCAAAAACGAAGCCCCCACCAGGCTTGAAGCTCCAGTTGCATAGCTGCTAGTACTGCTGCCCTGAATCTGATGCCGGTGAGGAAGGTGTCTCGGGCCAATCACGCTTATCTTCTGTTGGTGTGGTGACTCTGGTTTCATGTGCTGGAATAGCAGTAGAAAGTGCCGCGGATGGAACAAGACAGTTTGCGAGTAGAGAAGGAGCTGAGCGAAATGAATCATCTGTTTCAAAATCAAATGCTTCAAACTCCAACTGAAGCATACTTTCTTCTCCATCGCCATTGTAATCTTCATGCTTACCATCATGATAATGTTGGTGAGAGGCAGCGCTTGTTGGAGGTGACGGGTAAGTGAGAAGCATCAGCGGCTGCAGAGGAGATACTGATTCCGTTGTTGGTTCTGAGAAAGATGGTAGCGGTGTTCCTGGCTTTTCTTCCCATTCAAACGGGACACAGGCTATAAACTTGACCGGAGGGGGCGGAAATGAACAACTCGAAGAAAACTCCGGTTTCCAGTCTTTTTTGGCGATTCCCGGCCTTTCTTCCCATAGAAAAGGAACTGAAGGTGGCTCTCTTACCTGCTTCTTGTAAGAGTTTGCCATCAGACTCAGTTGCTTGTCTACTGATTAGGGTGTTGCAGTGCGTGTTTTATACTAAGGGGGTTTAAGGACTGACGCTGGTGGGTTAGAAATTTGCAACTAACATTTTTCAAGCTAACTGAACCATCTTCGAGTAGATTAGGCATACCTGCTCTGTGCTTGTATTATATTTTTCTACTTGATTTCAACTCGTTTAAACCTGGGAAAATGGGTACACATCATCGACCACTTGTGTTTACTGTATTCATTCAGAGCTTATTAGTAATTGATGGATTAGTTCACTTGATTTCATTTTGCTCTTTTCTGACCAAAATGACAAGTGGAATGATCAGCCTCTTTGTAAAGTAAGAGTAATACTGTATTACATTTCTTTCTGACCGTCGCAAAGTGGAATGCCTTGTTGTCTTAGGGTCATTCTTTTTTATTTTTTCGATCTATAAGTTTGACTTGAAAAGATGCTCTTGCCCTTGAAAATGACGCACATAATGGTCCAAAGAATTTTCACCATAGTATCGTTGACATACACTACATGGATGATGTGTGCAAAAGAAGCCCTTAAAATTTAAAACATCAAATGGTTATGATAAAATCCCCAAAATACCCACCAACTTGAGTGCATTTTGGCTCACCCTCTTACAGTGAGAGTGACTTTAACTTTTTCATTGTTTGTCGTTAGATTAGTTTAAATTTTGAATTTCGTGTTTTAAATCAATTAAACTTAACTAATCTGACGATAATTAACGGGAGTGAACAAAGTTGCACTCCGCCAACTTACAAGAAAAAGAAGGAAATAAAAAACATTTAGAAATCTTTACAGAGTAGGGAAATTAGAAACCAATCCTAAGAAGAAAAGGAAATTCATACCAGTCATAATCCTACGCTACTAAGTACGACCGCCCCCTTCGCAATATAAAACCACTCACATACTTGCCAAACCTCTTCACTAATACTCAAAACCTAATTAATTAAGAAGCTTAATCCTGAATCCCCAGTAAGAAGTAGAACTACGCTGCGAGGGCTTATAGTTTAGTTGATCAAGAGCATTCACTTCTTCGAAGTAGAACTACGCTGCGAGGGCTTATAGTTTAGTTGATCAAGAGCATTCACTTCTTCGTCCGAAGTCTCAAGTTCTCTTTTCCACTTCCCTAGTGTGATTGCCAAAGAAACAAAAAGATATTCCAGAACCCAAATATGAAGTCACGAAACGACATCAACATGGAGCCTCCACGCTGCGCAAAACGCTGCGGCTTCTTTGGCTCTGTGACAAACATGAACATGTGCTCAAAGTGCTACAGAGAGTGTCTAAAAGAAGAGCAGTTTGCTAAGCCTGCAGCCATAGTAGGTTTAGCTTCAATGGACAAACCCCTCATTGTCTCAAACTCCACTGCTACCGCAGCTGTTATTTCTTCTTTGCCTTCACAATCATCACAAGGTTCTTCGGATTCGTCGGAGAAAAAGAGGTGCTTGAGCTGCAAGAAAAGGGTTGGACCGAAGGGGTTTGAGTGCCGCTGCGGCGGTGTGTTTTGTGGGAAGCATAGGTACCCTGAAGAACACTCATGCTGTGTGGATTACAAGAAGACTGGACAAGATCTTTTGACCAAGCAAAACCCTCTTTGCAATGGTGATAAGTTGGCTTGGAGGGTTTAGAATTTTAGGTGATCAACTTAATCTAGGAGGCATATCATTGTCTAGTTTAGTTGCTCAATTTCAAGTTTATAATTCTTTTCCTTTTGATTTTTGGTCATTAGTTATACATTGACACACATCATAATTGTTTTAGTTAATTGGCTTACAATCAAACCAGAAATTTAGTTATTACAATTTTTTTATGCATGATGCCTGATTTATATAAAGCAATGGACAAACCATCAATATAATATCGATATTGTCAATGGTGTATCAAAACATGTCATATCCCGGCCCGAGCGGAACCACTTCTCGGGCCTGACTTCACCGTAGCACGATATTGTTCGTTTTGAGCCCCCAACACACACCGAAATCAAGGCGTGTTGGCCGTCACGCCTTGATTTCAGTCGGGGTGTGTCAAAACATGTCAATACACAATAATGGAATCGATGACATAGAAACAATCCGTCTCTTAGCCGGTAAAAGAACATCAAACACTCAGTACTCTCCAAACGCTCAGAACATATCAATCAAACACTTCTTTCCCTTGAGGTTATGTGTTTAATCCGCCCCTCCTACAGTATGATTCGTATCGGTACAAATGAAAAAAAAATCTGAAGATTCGATTTTTTAATTCAAAACAAACACACTCAATGCCCTATAGGCTATATGTTGTCTTTAAATGCCAATTGGTTCAATTTGAAGTGCTTTAACACATATCAAATATGTTGATCACATGAATGTCAATGAAGAATCTTACAGACACACACACACACACACACACACACAAGTGGGGCAATGCATCGTTGCAATTATATGAATTTCACTATGTATTATAAGCAAAATGCCATTAGCTGGAGGATCAAACACTTTTTTATTCTATTTGTTTGAATTTGTGTGTTTGGTTTTTAGTCCTCTAGTGTTTGGATCTGGCCGAGAGTTAGAGATTCAGCTCACATGTTCACATGAAGTCCTTCCTGGATTTATATGATTCAATTGCATAAATTCATTTTTTTATCGTCTTGCGGTTGCGAATGTAAGTTAGGTGAATTAATTTCGACCGTTTCGTAAATTAGAGTAAGTTTTTTTTTTATTCAATTGATATTGGAGAAGAAAAATTCAAACTCGAAATTGCAAACTCTTATTAAGCTACAAATTCCATACCAAAAAATTATTTTTTATAAGCAGAAAATGTGCTTGAATAATGAGAGATCATATTGAAAAAAAAATTCCACTTTGACATAATTTTTTACTTGTATCTACTGTTCCTAATAGAATACTGAGGAAAATAAAAGAAAGTGGTCACAATAAAAAGGCTAGATTATTCTCTAACCGAAAATTAAAAGGCTACTTAAAATCAGAGTTTAAGTGGGAGTCCTTTTTAATAAAGTATTCAGTACCAACTACCGAGTATCTACCATTGGAATGAGAAATATTTTAAGTATGTTAGAAATATAGTTCGTTACAGCAAATATCATGATACATTAATCGAATTTTTTTAAATTTTAATCAATTGTATTACTTTATAAGAATAATAAATCAAAGAAACGCATTCCCTATGCTAGAGATACAGCTCGTGCAAGAGATACAGCTAGTTCCAACCGTATTTTCGGCACCCTAAAAAATCTTTATGTTATAATAAATTAGATTTGAAATAAATCAAAGAAACGCATAGTCTTGGCCAATAATGATGATGAAGTAGTGTTAGAAGATTCCCTGTGCTGATTAAAAGAAAATAAAAATACCACCTACTACCAATCTCATTATATGACCCCTTTTTGTTTGTATGGTACCCAAGCTATGGATCGTACCTAAAATGTTAATAAAAGCATTTATTCTTGCATCTAAAATTTTGTTTAAATAGAATTTATATGGTAGTCGAGTTTAATTGTTTAATTAATCGTTCGTAACCAAACGCATGTATTACAAGTCCACTGGAAAATATTCATCTTATTTTGAAATTATATTTTGTGATATTTATTGGTTCAGAGTATCAACAAATATTTTCACATGATCATGCATGAACAATACTCTCAAAATTCATAATCTCCTGGTTCTGATTTCGACAAATATCTCAAGAACAAATCATTTACATTTTATATCTATTTATTTCATCATATACAAACGAGAATTCGATACCAAAAGGAACCCTCGAGGATCTAAAACGCAGCTCAATCAAAACCAACAACGGTAAAATTTCAGAAATCAAAATTGAAATCCAAAATATAAACTAAAATAAACACAAAAGTGTGATTCTTCTTCTCTCTCCTTCACTAACTAGCTAGAACTCTGCAAATTGAGCAAGCCATTAATGGAGTTATTGCATTCAAACAATGCCTTAGCCGTCATCTCCCTCTCAAACCTGCAAATATAATTCAACCCCACAAGCAGCTCAGTTATGGCAGCCTCGGTCTTGTCCTTGTTTGCAAAAAACAAAGTTTGCAAAAGCATCACATTTGTTTTCGGCACCATGTTTTGTTGCTCGAAGCTCCTCTCGCTTTGCCACTTTATCATATTATGCGCCAACGGCGCCAACCACCCTAGGATCCTCCCCAAGGCCTCCCTCCACTCGCCAGCTAGCACCGGATCACTTGCGCAAAACCCGACACCTCTCAACCGGGCGCGTAGCGAAGACCTTACGCTGCTCGGCAGCATTGAGTATAGATCGTCCCTCGCGTCGACGCCAACCATTTGTGGGAATTTGATCATCTTCTCCATCACTATGATCAAGTTGGCGTAGTGTAGTGACAGCGCCGCTGCGCCTAACGTGCTTGATGGTGGCTTCAGGAGCTTTGAGTTGGACTCGAAAAACCCAGCGTCTTCCGCACTGTCTTTCATATCAACAGACGTCCTGCATAGAGAACTTTTATTGTCTTGATGTGTAGTACTTACAACAGACGTCTTGTATAGAGAATTTATGTTATCTTCCTTATCAAGCTTTGGGGATCTCAATGGGCCAGATACAAAATGGCACGCAGTTTGGTTGGACGGATGGACAGTCGCCGAAGCCGAGAGGCTCCGAGGCAACGTTGATGGCGGGCATTGTCCGATGCCGAAAACGAGCTTTGTCCTAGCAAGAACGGTGAAAATCGACCTCACCATAGCCCAAGTGACCGTGTCGAAGCTTCGGCTCCACAATGATCTGCCCTTCAAATACTTCACCTCATTTCTCTGCCACACGATCTTCTGCTGAAGATCGCCGATCTTCTGCTGAAGATCGACGATCTTTTGCTCTTTAGTACTACTCATCATCGGCGCGGAATGATTAGTCCCGTACTCGTTGTACTTCCACGCTTTGCCCAGCGCGCTTTCAAGAGCGGTGAGCTCGTCCATCTCTCTGTGGAGACTGGACGTGATCGTCACATACCTCTCCAACTTCTTGACGTTTTTGGTGTCCATCTCTTTAAATCCGAGCACCCAATTGTACGGATCGTGGCCGGAGTTGGCGAACTCGAGGAAAAGGCGGTCGAATGAGCGGAGGTGGGAGTCCTCACATTGGGTGCTGAGTCGGGAGATTGAGTTGGCGAGGAGGCGGAGATTCTCAACGAGCTCAGCGCAGGCGAGAGCGAGGAGGAAAGCGTCGTCGTTTGAGACGATCTTTCGGACACCTTCGAGGGAGATGGACTCGTTGTGGAGGCGGATCATGTTCTTGTCTGACAGTGCCTGCCAGAGGTGGATGAGCTTCGACATGAGGCCGGCGATCTCGAAGGCCAAGACGCCGACGTTTGATTTTCTTACCGGTTTGAGTGGGTGGTGCAGGTGGTGGGAGGTCCGTACGGCATCAAAACGGTGGGAGATTGCCGTCTTCACCTTGAGAAGGAGAGTCTCAAGTGCCATGAATATATATTTTATGCGAAATTAAACAAAAATGTTTAGTCAGACCAAAAAAAAAAATGTTTAAATTTGAGGAGGAGGAGGAGGAGAAGAAGAAGAAGAGATATAACTGAAGTGTGGGAGTTGCAGAGAGAGAGAGAGAGAGAGAGAGAGAGGACAGAGGAAGATAATGGAAATAATGGAAGAAGAAAGCTCTGGCTAAAGCTTTTGTAAATGTAAATTAAGCTCGTGAGGTGTTCTGGGCGTTACATATAGTCTAATAAATAAATAATAAATTTAAATAAAATCAAAAGATGGCAAGTAATTTTTTGTGCGATGGTCACATGTATTATTACTTGATTTGACTATGTTTTATGATATGGGTAGATGATACAGTATGGTAATACCATGCAAAGTGATAAGTACATTAAAAAAACTTCTCACCAATTACTCTAGCTTTTCACGATAGTTTATGTCAGTTTGATTCTCATATATATCAATCAGGCTACTTGAGTGCGATTTTTATAACACGTAAGTGATGTGACTTTAGTATAGTGGCATACGATTTTATGGGACTCAAACTCATGGCATGTATGTTACTCAAAAACTAAATTCACTCAGAAGTATCAAGTTTTTCCCCACTTTATGTGGAGATATTTTTCAATGTAATCAATACACGGAGTGGTACATCATGTGTTACTATACAAATGATGTGATATGTGTGCTAAAAGTTAATAACTTAAAAAGTAAAATTTTCCACCACTTTTATTAAAACACGTGGCGTACCACTTATGTTCCCGTCAAAATTAAAAATTTCTCCTATATGTGTGAGTTTGATTCCAGTTTACAATAGGCAAACTCAAAATTTCAAAAAAAAAAAAAAAAAAAATTGTGGAAGACTTTAAGAAGAGACAACCATGTCGTCGATTTATAGCATAACATGTGAATGACTCCTTGAGTTTTGAGGAGGTGAATTTGAGAAAAACTGTCAGCGTGTGGTTAATTTTGTAGTAATTGTAGAAAACTTTAAGAAGAGATAACTATGTCGTCCATTTATATCATAACATGTGAACAATTCCTTGAATTTTGAGGGAGTGAATTTGAGTAAAACTGCCACGCCCACATGGACAAGTCGTGTGGTTAATTTTGTAGTTAAGGCATTAGTCGGTAAGGAGGAACTGTTGTGGAGGCTGTTCAGTGCTGAAAAAGCTTTTTCTTAGATGCTGTTTGTTCTACTAAAATGGAGGGGGAGGGCCATGCCATCATTGGTTTTTCCTTTTGATTGTTGTGAAGAAATAAACTACCTTTCTCGTCAATTGATTTATTTGTCGTGTATTATTTATTCAATCCAATACCTTTAGCTCGAGGAGGAAGGATACCAAATGGAAAAGCTCCAATTTAAGAAGAAAAGTATGGGAAGAGAAGAATACTACCAAATAAGATGTATTTAGTTTCTTTAAGTTTGAGGAACTTGAACCCTATCATGTTTCGTGACCTATCATTCACGTACCATTTGGATTAACCTGAAGGACTTATTAAATGAAGTTGAGGTTTTACCATAAAATTAATTGGTAATATGGGGACTAGTCTAACGTCTTATAAGCATATGCAAAGTCCCTCATTTCTTCAATGTGGGATTAATACTCTCAACACGCCCTCTCACTTATGCCAAATTTTCAAGCCTAGCATGTGGACGATACAAATCGGATGATGTGGAGCACGTGATTGTTGACTTTCACACGTGAGACAACCTGCTTTGAGACCATGAATGAAATTGAAGTTTCACTATAAATTCAATTAGTAATATAAGGAGTAGCCCAACATCTTATAAGCACATGCAAGATTCCTCATTTTTCCAATATAGAATCGATACTCTCAACACTTATTAAATCCTATATGAAATAAGAAAGTTTATATAGTATATATTGCTTAATAATTCTCACTTGATCATGATGTATTTTAAATTTCTGTAGGAACATGTATTCTATATATAAAAAATAAAAAAAAAGCTAAAATGATTAAATTTGCACTAAGTGCAAGTTGATATGCCTGCAAGTTGATATGCCAACATAAAATAGGATTTTGACCCATGAGTTGGCCATTAACCACATTTTTTAAGGCGCCGTTAGATATGGTAGTGATATTTCTATAGTGCAAATACCACTCTCAGGTATATATGTTGTTTGAATTCGTCGAAGGGTAGCGGCTGGTGCGGGGCCTTAGGGTTGACTTGGAAGAGCCACATGTGGTGTAGAGATGCTTAACTAGTTAGCATACATGCTATAATACATGTGATCTCACCTACGCCTCTATAAGATAATGCTTTCTTCTCTACCTTTCCTTGTCCGTGGATATCCAGGTGTTGAACCTTCTTCCTCGAGTGAGACAGACAGAATGTGCCCGGGGTTGATCATCGATGCCAGGGACGATGAAAGAATTTGAGTACAGATGTAGCTAACAACCACCCTCATATTCGATTCATTAGGGTCATCACCTTCTACCCAACTAGTGGAAGTATCCACCGTTTTCTTTATCTGTTAATCCTCACTGCTATGGACTTCCTATTAGTAAGGATGCATAAAAGCATTCAAGGATCACTCTTCGGCCTTTAGACTCGCTTCAGTGATGTCACCCTTTAAGTGATACGGGGATTGAGGTAAGGAGTAGTAAAGACCAGTTATCAGGCATACAACTGCGAGGCGTATCTTGGTTTTTGGATGCTACAAATAGTTGGAAGCTTAAACAGTTAGATGTTAAAAACCATAGAAGATGAAATGAAGTAGTCTAAATGAGGCAGCCTCATGGTTTACGAGGATAATGAACATCCTAAATTTGTTTTTAAGCTTCAAAAGATCAATAATGTAGTTGGTTAAGTGTGTTCGATAGTGAAGCTTAATACAACCGGAACATAATTAAAGAAGCTCCCAACCACACAACCCTTAATCTCTCTTCCTTTACCTTTGATATTTCTTAACGACAATTCATCAAAGATTTCAGGTAAAATATTAAATAATAAGGTCAAGACTGAACACCGAATGAGATTAGTGAAAACCTAAGCATAACCATTAGAGTCATTAGAATCCATTGATCCCTTAACTCCACTATTTTGTGTCTAAATAACATTATATATTATATAAAAAAAGATATTGCAGTTTTTTTATGTAGAGAAAATGGGGATACATATGAGATTAAAAAAAAAAGGCACTAGATTACTCATTCCACACCACATGGTGAGCGGGAAGTGTGGTCTTGTTGCCTTATTGGGTTGGTGGAACTGACTGGGTGTCTCTGATAAAACAATTCAAAGAATTGGGCAGAGAGAGAGGGGGGGAGAGAGAGACGGAGAGAGATGATGTTCAAAGATTTGTTTCTTTTTTACTTTGCCGTAGCTTTTGCCTACCAATGGAACGGCAGAGACGATTTCCTTTGTTTACTTGTCGGAAAACGAATAGGCAAACCATCACCCCCTTCCTACATCTATCTATCTCCATGTCTTGATGGAAGTGCTTCTCTCTTTCTCTCAACACATACAACTTGTTTAATTAATTATTATAATTTTCATCTTGTCCAAGATCAAAAGGCCAATGCCAACTGCCAAGTTATGTTCTAATGCATCCTTTTTTTCACATAAGATACTGCATAAAAGGGATTTGACATGCATGTGTATATAATTTATAAAGAATCGGAGGGTTTTAAGATGATATATATCAAGTGGATCGATATTTTAGTACTTCCAGTAAAGAGGAAACTCTTCATTCTTAATACTTAATAACATTTTATTGTATGGTTCATTTTTTTTCTTATCATCATCATTTAAAAATTATCTTTAAAAACCTCAATTCAATCGCTTGACTCTTGAGTGAAGATAAAGAAAAAATGCAACTCCAAGACAATAAGGCTCCCATCTTGCAAGAATTGAGGAAGGGGGAGACATCTTTTGCATGCAACTTTACCCTTGTTGCAAAGAGGCTGTTCCATGTACGACTTAAATTTATAACCTTTCAATCACAAAAAAACAATATTTTTACTATGCTAAGGCTCGCCCTCTTGGTGAACATGGTATTATATATGCGTACATATATTATATATTAGGGGTTTTTTTATATTATATATTAGGGTTTAAGTATGCACCATTTTTTAACATCTTTTGTTGTCTTTTGTCTGTTGCATTTCTAATCTCCAGAGGCAACGGGATTTGCATTGATGAAGATCTGCTAGATAGCAATGTACTACGTACCACTTGCTTGTTTCGATGGAAAAAGGCTAGCTTTTCAACAATTGTTGGAAAAGGAAGCCAACCAAGCTCCCAGTATATTCTTGGTCTGCATCTGCACGACCATGACACTTGGCAGAAACTGAATGGCTAATTGGTGAAGAATCGGGATTCTCACCGGATCCTCTTTGTAAGGATCCTGAGATCTATGAATCGTGTCTGTTCATCGTACATCGTGCGATCATAAATTATTTTAAATATTTATATTTAAAATTAAACACCTAACAAAAACTGATCGCACGATATACAATGAACGAACATAATTTACAAATTCTCAAAATCCTCACCAAAAAGATCCGGAAAGGATCCCGTTGGATTGGTGAAAACTAGATCCGTTGCACAAGCAGATTAGACAGCTTACATCTCTAACTCATCGGGATTCTAGATTTGAGGTAGTGTTCTTATAGTTAAGTGCATCTAATATGACTAGCATTAGTCAAACAGTAAAATATTATCCAAGTTGTGAGCATTAATGCAAATCCAAGATTGTGATTTGATCAGATTTTTTTTTTTTGGACACGCAGAGGTCTCCTTTTGTTGCGAATGCAATGTACCAGATGTTATTGAATCTGCAAAACTCAAAGAAGATTTCCAACTAAACTGAAAAAGATGGGTCTTTGTTTCTGTTTTAAAATGCTCCATTTGGGCAAATATTAAAACTAGTCAAATGAAGCAGGATCTCTAAGTTTGTTATAAATTAAGGTTTGGTTTATTTTTTTAATTACAAGCAATATCACTATTCTATTTTACACTAAAAGAAATAAGGTTCGAATTTAAAATACAACTAAAAATAAATTAAAAAAAATTCTATCTAGCAGGACAATCCATCACTTACTTTTATTTAAATAACTTCATATATGTAAATTTTAACTTGAAATGTATAACCTGAAACAGACAGCGTTGCATCTGCATGGAAGACAACATGATAATCATGAATTCCATTACTTGAGCGATGACTAAATAATTTGGATTTTATAATTCAAATGGTGTTAAATATTATTGAACCTTCCAATATCACATTACTACCAAGGTGAAATAGATGTATATATTTGTAATTCACATAGCCAATTTGGATATGGTGCTAACAATTTCTAATTGTTGAATTGATCAAAATCAAATAGTGGCAATGTATTAACAAGATCCCAGGTCATTTCAGCAAAGATTTGTAGTTTGATCATATAAGTAAATTTCCTATCTTATTTGATTTATTTATGCATTTGATAATGCAAAGAGATAGTCTAATTAAAACAGGACCTGAGCGGTAAAATAATTACTTTTGACTAACTGAACTGCAAATCTTATACATGAATCTGGATACATGACCCTTTTATGGGAGTACTAGGTTAAGGATTAAGATGATGAAACAACAAGATCAAGAGGGTCCAATTAGCTTCATGATGGTAACCAAGTACACTATGAGCTAAGGTAAAACAAGTTAAAATAATTTAATTAGCAAATGATCGAAAAAGAGAATACAAAAACTGATAATAATCAAGTGTGTTGCACCATGCGGACTATATATCTTAATCTGATTTCCATGGCCAAAGGGTGGCTGGATCGTGCATGCTGCTGGCTTTGCTTTCACGCTGCCACGCAAACCACCCCATTTAACATCATTCAACAAGGAAATCATCATTAACGTAGACTCGGGGGGATGGTCAGACCATGCTAAGTGGCTGCATTTTAAACCATATATATATATATATATGTTATGATGGGGCTGATGCCATCATCCATATAACTAAGTGGGTGATGATATACATATGTATAGTCTCTCCCACTTTCTCGATCAAGTCAAATGGATCAATGAAGATTGGAAATAATGGAATTTAATTGATGAATGACGTAGTAGGCTTTTAATTATAGGCATATGGATGGATAATGTTAACTCCTTAGAGTCCAAGGACATAAAACCACTACGAGGTGGCTCGTTGATTAGGGACTTCTAGATATGTTTTGGGTTCGATTTCTGACGTTAATGAATTACACGATGGTGGTCAGGGAAAGACTGAAATGCTTCGTCTATCAATTTTCTCGATCTTCACAAGAGTGAACTGCCATAACACAGACACTAACTATTCCTTTCCAAGGACATATTGCAAGCTTCTAATTTAAGCCAAACTTTATGAGTCAAAGAATCAAAATCTGATATGATTTCTAAACTAGAATGATTGGACTGACTATCTAACACGCTTGTTTACATATGTTTGTGTGTATCTGTTTGATATGAATATATTGGACTCAAATTATTAGTGCACGTCTCTTTCTCTCATTTATAAAACTGAATACGGTAAATGAAAACCATTTAGTTAATTAGGTATTCTCGTATAGATTTAGGGTTTTCTAGCATAAAGTTTGTGAGGTTGCACCAAAAGAAAAGGGAGAAATCAAAATGATCACATATGACCTACCGACAAACTTGAGAATTGAGTCTTTAATTTCTTAAGCCCCAAAAGAAAAGGATTTTAGTTTTGGTATTGTTTACGTATCATGGAGTATCATTACCTCTCTATTTCTCTCTTAATTAACTTGATTGATCACTTGAGAAAAAAGATAAAAACATTTGCGTTGTCACGTTATAGGAGGGAAATAGGGATTTTAGCATGGAAGTACATTCCCTAAACTAAGGGAAGGAAACGTGACATGCTAATGAAAACGACATTGTTTCATGCCTACTGCTAGTCTGCCATGGTGCTCGAATGTTCCCCATGGTTCCAGAAACGACGCTTTCCAGTGCTGCTGCTGTTTTACTGTCATCAAATGCCCGGGATGGGGGTGTCTTTTTTTACTGAAAGATGTAACAGAGACCATGCCAATTGCCATTGCCAAGTTTATTAAAAAGGTAAAGATAAAAAGGCAAAAAAAAAATAAAAAATTTAAAGGTAATTTTGGTTTTGTCAAGAAGCAGTGAATAATCAAGGTGGCCAAAGTTTTGATTTCGACTTGGAATTGGACCCATTTAGAAAACAGAAATTCAAACACTACCTCAACTTTGGTCATTGTCAAATCACTTGTGTGCCTCTCTCTCTCTCTCTCTCTCTGTCCTCTCTCTTAACATAAGCGTGCATGCATTGCTAAGAACCCACTTCTCGTTCTAGATTTTCTAGGAGTGTACTAATGCCTTTATGGAAAATTAAAAACCCTAAACCCAAAAAAAAAAAAAAAGAACTTTAACAAAAAGTTTCTGGTACTGTTCACTTTAACGAAAAACTACATTTTTACACTAAAATGTCAATCTTTGTACTATTCACTTTACCCTTTATTTTGTTCTTATCATTAAAATTTTAAGTTTTTGAACCATTTTCATTAGTTTTCCTAAAAAAAAAAAACACAATATATTGCAAAGAAATATGAGAAATGCTAAAACTCTCTCAGAAATAGGATTTTTCATGGACTATCTGTCGCTTCACAATTTATCTTCAATTCTTATGTCAACATTAGGACACATTATGCAAAAAATATATGGTAGAGAGTCTCACTCTTAAGGGTGTCTCATTAGCATTTATCAAGAAATATATATATATATATGGAAAGAGATAAAGAGATAAGTAGTGATGGATTGGGGCATGAGAGGGGAACACTCTCACACTCCATGGCCTCTCTCCCATTCACCACAATTGAATCGAAGGACATTGTGTTGCACTTTAACTTGACATTCTTTGAATCCATTGGTCCCGTAACACAAGTACACAACACCACCTTCCCACATGCATCCTCTTTTCTTTTACAAAACCCTAAACCCTAATTATAAGATGCTCTTTCTATTTCTCTTCTATGTTTTCAGTCAATCATTCCCTTTGCCCAAACAGATGGATCGAATTATGTGCACGTGAGTTATCATTATCTTTCTTCCTATGTGCATAACTACGCTGAGAAGTTTTTCTGTATATCTAGAACACTTGTCACATAGTATATTTTTCTTGTGTTATGTAAGAAAGAGATATATTAAGAGGATTTTTTCAAAAATGAGACTTTCTATAGATTCTCTGTCACCTCACAGTTGAACATCAACTTTCGTTCCACCATTGTAAAACTTTGTACCAAAATCATAAGGTGATAGGGATCCATGAAGAGAATTGCTTTTGAGAGCCTCCTTAACATTTTTCAATAAAAAAATAATTTATGAGTCTCACTTCTTATATATATTAATAAAAATAAATAAATATACATAATATAATTTTGGAATTGTAATATCACGGGTTGTAACGTCACATCACAGTGTTTCAACGTAAAATTGCTACTCTACATGGAAAGAGAGATGGACAGCCACTTGATTAATTAGTGAATTAGGGAACACGCGCATCGCCATGATAGGCCCACGAGGTTTGTGCAACTGTGGAAACCCACTCCTGCTGTCTCCGTCTGCCATTGTCAAGTAAAAAGTGAAAAATCATTTAACTCGAAGGACCCTACTCATTCTTTGCCTTATCTGCTCCTTTTTTTAAGTGTTTACCCCGTGCAGTTGTTTTCTAAATTCTATTAGATATACACCTCTTTTAAAAGTGTATTTAAAATGATTAAAAGTGTTTTAGTAAAATACTTTTGAAAGTCATTCTTTAGTAAAAATTCAAAATAGATCCTAAAAACGCACCGTGTTTCTGCCAGAAGCACGTATATAGTGTTTCTGCAAGAAGCACGTATATAGTGTTTCTTCTAAAAAAAAACACTTACAAATGTTTTTAGAACCCAAAATCAATTCACCAAAAACACTTTCAGTATTTTTAGAAACACTCCCAAATTAATCCATGGTGCACCTCTATTCCCATTATAAAAAATTTAAAAAAATAAATAAATAAATAAATAACTACGAATTTTCAGAGTACAATAATTCAGAATTTTGATGTGCAACAATTTGACTTCCATTCCAAAAATTCTTGAATTTTAACATCTTTCTCAAAAGCGAAAGAGGAGTCTGAGTCACAAGGCATTTGCGGTAATATCACAAAAATTGCATTCGGCCTCAAAGTGCGAAAAGAAATGTCGATGAAAATGGAGTTTGCGAGAGATGGAGGAGATAAATCTCATGGTAGTTTCATTAATATGGCTATTACATGTGAACAAATGATGCGGTCTCGGACTAAGGTTAACGACCATGATAACTTGCAACCCATCAGCGGACACACGAATGACTGTTATACTCGTCGTGACAAAACTGAACGATTTACTGAGCCTAGCGATACTGGTTAGCCGGAAACTCTCAACTCTTGTCACCTGACAGTAATGAGCGGTCGGTCACCATTTGTTTAGCACAAATCGATAACTACAGCACTGGTCCCTCCTCTTTCTTCTCAATTCAGTGGAACCCAACAGTTACGAACGAGGTAAACACAGCACTTACAAGAAGCTCGTTCCTATAGCAAGGTCATTTAAGTTTGTGAAAATTTGTGATCGAGTCGTCCCTATCTGGCTTGCAATTTCAAGCTGTTCCTCCAATGGAAGCATCTCGTAACTGCAAGGATGGAAATTGAAGTACACTTGTTAGGCCCAGTTTTTATCATGCCATCAAATACTGTTTAACGGTGTTGATCAACAATTCAAAGCATGCATCGCTTCATCTGGAACCTTTTTATCATTATTGGAGTTGCAAAGAAGACGAAATATTCCTCTCCAAAGAGCAAGGCTCCTATAAGAGAATTTGAGCAACTAATACATCTAACGATGTAAAGCACGTGACATCCAACACCAGCATGTATCGTTAACTGTAATCTAAATAGAAGGAACAACGAACTTACTGGGTTAGAAGCTCGCAGTCAACTATGGTGTCAGGACCAGGCCGATGAGCCTTTCCATTTGACCGAAACTGGCGGAAAGCTCTTGGATTCAAACCAGCAACATGGGCAACTGCATCAACGAGCTTTTTCTGTAGTGACTGCAACCTACGAAATGTCAGTTCATCAAGAGGCGCAACGCAACCAATGCTGCCATCCAGGGTACCAAATAACAAAGCATAGCGATTAGTTTTGTCAGAGCCTGGATTGGTCCCTGAAGTAGAGAGCATCTGCAACCGCAAGAACTTGGTAACATGGGTTCCAACATGAAATTCAGCCCTTGAGAGAAGCTTCTGGCCTTTCCAACTCTCAGACATCTTTGGTGCATAGAAAAAGATCTGTGTTGGCATATAAATTGCGTTAAATATAAGTAAACTAACGTTATCCCTCCAACAATCACGGATGAACAACTAACTTAAAGCATTATTACAGTCGCAAAAGAAAAAAAAGGGAATTGTGGTAAAAATGACATGCATACCTACTCTATTCAAATATGTTCCTTATTTTTGCTCTCATTTGCCCTCTTTACTGAGTTTTCATAAAAAATAAAATTTCGCCTTTTAGTTACCTTATCTAGTAATATTTACAGTCGTAAATTTTTTAAACACAAGCACCTGTAAAATATTAACCCTATCCAAACATGTTTAGCAACATGACAACTACAGTAACTATACCAATTCTGCTGAATAATTTTCAGCAGAGCAGAAAAGTTTATTGAAAAGAAAAAGGAACCCCTAGTATTTTTTTTTGGGGGTGTGAGCCGGAAGGTAGAGGAGGAAGACCTAAAAGAGGGCTAACATAGATCTCAACTACAATTCACCAACCTGAATGTTCTTTTGTTCATCTGCAACTACAAGGCTCAGCGTACTTCCATCAATCAGAAATTCCGTTGCAAAACAATCTAGGTTACCAAAATCCTTGGCCAACAAATTGAGCTGAGATCCCTGCTCCTTCCAACTGAGAAAGTAAATGCTTTTGTGAATGTCACCAAGGAGGATAAAATTCTTAACCTGCAAGAACAAATTCGGTCATTGGCAAGGATCATATATTGCTCAGAATCATATCGTAATAAATTAAGCATAACATTGTACACAACGAATCAATTTAAAGACACAACTTGAGAAGTTCTGAAAAAAATTTCAACGTGCACCCTCAGATTTCACATCACAAAATTAAATCGTAATATCCAGGTGTATGATACAAAGAATCAATTAAAAGAGACGGTAGAGTAAAGGAAGTATACATACAATATTCAAGCTCACAACGTACAATGGTGGAACATCAAAAAATGCCACACCATTCAGTTCAGTGCCATTCCACTTGTTTAAAGTAATTTTAGGACCTTGTGCTATCAACAGATGACCTTGAAGTGAGGCTAATGCAGATATGGCACCCTTGAATTCTTTGGCGTAAACCTCTGAAACCTGAATACAGAAATAACTGACTTTATCTCATAGAATGTGGAATTCAGAAATAACGAAACCAGGTGAAGGTACCTATAAGGTTTGTATAGCAATAGATATTGTGGGGGATTGAAAGTAATAGTGATTTTAAGAAAGACGTTTAAATGATCCAGAAAATACCAAATTCTGAGTATTGTTTCCAGCTGAAAATAAAAGAACCCGTCCTCTAGCAGCAACATCCTCCCCTTGCACATACGCTGTCCCAATTGCTATAAGTGTTTCATTCTCGTTGGTGGTTGTATTCTGAAATGAAGTACCATGTGACTTATTTATTGAGATTAGGGCCTTAGGCATAAACCAGTGTACTTGTGGTTGTATATGTTTTATTCAATCCAAAAGTTCTCTCGGAAAGAGAGAAGAGGTGGAACAAACACGTACAGAAAGCATAGTCCAACAAACACAAACAGGCAGATGACAAGGCAGAAAACTTACAAACAGCGTAACCACTCGAACAGTTAGAGCATTTTCAGAAGTTTGCATGGGAATGGTGGCCTTAGTTTGCCAAGGGCCACCAGATTTTTCTGGCTCCATAATCCGAACCTCAAATTCATCAACAGTATAAGTTCTGTGTAGTTCATCAGAACTCAAATTATGATTCTCAACCTGATGGCCAGCTTCTTGATCAACCAAAGACGAAAGAATTTGATTCAGTGGCTTATGAACCTGAAGAATATAATTGATTCACATTAGTCAAAGTGAGTTCATAATGCGTATGGTCAAGCAAGAAAACAAATTAACAAAAATTATACAAAACTAAGATTAAAAAAGATTTGCACATAAAGGAAGGAACCAAGCATATATTTGTATGTGTGTGTATAGTGAACTTATCTGGATGCATACAAGGTCTACTTGTAAAAGTAAGAAGCTTAAAATAAAACAGCTACTTTTGTGCAAGCAAGAAAAATATTAAGGGTAGATATATACTCACAGGTACTGAAACTATAAGTGGGTATAAATTCTTCTCTGCAAAGTAAGTGACCTGATGAGGAGTTCCCTTTAATGGAATCTAATCAAAGCATGAAAAATATTAATGCCAAAACTTTTAGTTATGCATAAACCATAAACTTAACGTCAGACATAGATGGCAGATTGGGATCAAGTATTATATTGACTTAAACTGAAGTACCCACCTTTTGTACTGGCCAATAATTGTCATAGCTTGAGATGGGTGGTAGTTGGCAAATCTTCAATATACCCTAGAATGTAGACACAGAAGTAGAAAGGATTAGGTTAAATTTGTAAGCCTAGTATCGGAGATAATAACACAGGGAAGGGGAGCATACTGTCGTCAAACCTGTGATGTAACATATATGAGCCCATGATTACAATTCACATTGTGAAGGACAGTGAAGGCAACAACCGAACCATCACAAAGCTGCCAAAGAAATTAACAAACGAACTTAACAAATTGCCCACCTTCTTAGAAAACATCAGTTATAGTTTTTAATTTGCACATACAAGCAGTGGCCCCAAGGGCAATGAGGTCAAATCTCAGAAACTAACTTCATCCAAATTTGACCACAAAGAAAATTACCTCCATTCTGTAAAGCCAAATTATTATAACAACATGAATGAAGTTAGGAGGATAAACATATGTAAATACAAGTACATTAAAGGAATACCTGATATAGAGTTCATTAGGCATTTAAAAAGACCAAACAAAAGCAAACTAGCAAACACATAATATATAGGCTGTCTCAATTATTTTCCTCATTTTAATAAGAGAACTGGATTTCTCACCTGTGGATGGACACGTAGACGTTCTCTGAAAACCATTAACCAAGCTGGTCTTGACCCGGAAAGGAACAACCCCTGATAACCCGCAATGTTCTTGAAAATTGTCATTCTTTGGCACGAAGTTTCAGTTGACATGTCCTTCCTAGCATATGTGTCCAAGGGGACACGAGCAAATCTCAAGTTTCTAAGCCTTGAAGCACTAACATTAGTTAAGCCAGAAGTACCCTGTGCCGAAGCGGAATCTTCAGTTTTTGAGGTAGTCTCTGGACCTTCAAACAGGTAAGCATGGTAACAAAGAATCATCCCGTCATTCAAAATCCCAAAAAGAAAAGGACGGCTATGCTGTCCTGACCATCTCTGCATAGCCAGCTCTACAACTTTCATATCCTCTATATTTTCTTTCCTGCCCTGGGCACTCACTTCTTCAGAACTTTTATTGATCAGTTTTTGGGAATCTTTTGAAGAGTCTTGCATTAAAGTATCAACTAGGTGCGTCTTTCCCGATACAAATTTATCCACAGAGAAAACACAATTAAAATTGGGCACATCAAATATTTCAAGGGAACCACTTTCATAACAAACAACACAATATATATCACCCTGATCATGTAATAAACCATCAGAACCATCAATGGCTTCGTCAACTCCTGTGGAAAGCCAAGCATCAGTACTTGCCTTCCGAAGCCAAGGCTCAGGTCCTTTATCATGATAAAGTGTACAAGCGGATATTTGTTTCTTTGAGTTCTCAAAGGCAGCTGGAATGCTTACAGAAACAGTGCATGAAGAAGGATCTGCACATCAAAACCAGCATGAGTTTTCATTTAACCATATGGAATAGAAAAGTCCAACTAGACAAAGAACTATGAGAGCGACATGTCAAGAAGATGATAGTGCACTTATTTATATGTAGAGCATCTTGTTGACAAAAACATACCTCCAATAAGGAGTCGAATACCACCATCAGACATTCTCAGCAATACATACGGATCAACAATAGAAACTGATAACACTGTGCTCTCTGAACCGGTGGCCGATTCAGCATTCAAAGTTCCAAAGCTTATATCCTTAGTCATAAAAGAACCATCGAGAATTCGAGCACCGCGTTCATGGACCTGCACAACTCGACGCCTTGAAAATAAAAAAGGATCAGTAACAAAAAGAAGGTGCAGGATACACAAAACCACTATTCCTCTTAACAAATTATATACTTCATGAAGTTAGATTTAAATTGACTAACAAAAGAAGTTAACTGTAGAAAACACAGTTGGAAAGAATCTTCTTAAAGGGAAACCATCATTGGAGCACAGGCCAGGCAAGGAGAAAAATATCCTATAAAGAAACACACTTACCTTCCAAACAAATTCCCTGCAGCAATTGTTCTCCCTTGCACAAAATAGTCAACACTTTCTGTCACTTCACTCAGAAGATCTGCTGTTTCAAGTACCTGGGGGGAGTATCAAAGCAACAAAATATGTTGGAAACTGAAATATCAAATAAATAACATTCTTGTATGGATTATCACATTAAAATAAAAAGTCACTCTTTTTATCGTTGAAATACTTGACAGTGATCAGACTGAACCAGCATGCATGCCAAAAACCAGCTACAGGAACATTTGCAATCATATGTATAGCAATTATGCAAAAGATATTGAAATGTTTACAAAGAAAGTCTAGATGGGTATCCAGTAGAGGGGCAAAGGAGGAGGATCTAAAGCAGAGGCAAACAGAGAGGGAGAGAATAATTAAAGACATAAAAGAACAAATAGTTACTAATCCACAAGTTAATTACCCACACAAGCATCTATGTTATTCGCAAATCATGTGCTATAAGGCCCTAACCATACTCCCTCTCCACCACCCTTCAAAGGCTAGTTTTCCACATGTGCATTCAACTTGCAAGTAGCTCATATGTTATGATTTGAAAAAATGTCACACATTTCTAGCTTTGCATCTTACAAACTTACAAGGAACAGTTTCATTAAGAAAAGCGTGTAGCTCTATGAACAAGACAAATATTTACAAACCAGAGAGTCCTCAAAAACACTTTTAACTTTTATCTAACACAAGAAAGTAGATGACTTACCATCGTTCGAGCCTCCAGACTTATAATTAAATATGCATGATATTCATCATCAGAAGCAGTGATTTTAGAATCGGCATTATGAGCACGTGCATTCTTGTGGTAAACAGTCCAAATTCCCTTACAACCTGGTAGTTCAACCTGCAAAGTCAAAATGGGAAGGGAAGAGTTGGGTCATATTATTATCTTGGTTACTGCCCACTCCTGTTAGCAAGCAAAATCAATCTAAAATCCCAAAGAGTGTAGGTAGGGAACATTTTCATGTGATAGATATTAAACCAGCGCCAGGAAATACAAAATTATCCGCCCTGACCCCTGATGCAATCAACGGGAACACTACCACCTACCTCAGTAATCATTTCTGGATTTATTGACTGACGAAGAACAGAAAGGGCACCATTCTTTCCATGACCGGAACAGCAGACCTAAAATATGAAAGTAAACATATAGATCAGTTTCATAAAACAATGAAAACAGTAGTAACGTGAAATTCCCGGATTTTCAACTAATAAATAAAAAAATGAATGCCACAATATCCTAAATTAAAGTCTGATCAAGCACAGATTAGGAAGAGGTGACTAAAGTCTGATCAAGCACAGATTAGGAAGAGGTGATTGTACTCATTTGCATAAGGAGCCTAGGAAACAAGTTCAAGCTAAGCCTGCAGCCCATTATTCTAATCGATGAGCAATAATATAACAAAAATAAAATATGTTCATCAGACTAACCAGTTCGTAATTACTCTGTTTAGCAATTCCAGTAGCATTTGCATCTGCATTAATCCTTAAACCATAGGAGAAGTCCTTCAAAGGACCAACATTAATCAAAGAGTCCCTTACAGCAAATGAAAAAGACTTCTGCATGCACCCAAAAAAAAGAAGTCAAATTCAAAAATCGAAAGTCATGATATTTAACGTTATGAACTTGAGCTGCCATGTCTAATAACCGAATCAGAAAATTTTGCAATATTGACATTGAACATTCAATTTCACACCAAGTACACAAGCAAATATCAGAAGAGCACTATGTTAAAGAAATGAAGCTAATGGTGATTGTAATTATGATGATTATAATGCCTAAAACAACATATTTAATTACAACAATTAGAATTAAAAAGGAAATAAGCGAACATGTGGCCTTCAATTCAGATTTAAGTGACTGGGAAGTGCAGCATGATTTTGGAGTGCGAAAGAGTGGAGATTTCGACCTTAATTGGATTTACCAATGCTATTATTGTTAGAAGTTCAGTCTATCCAATGTTTAATTTCTCTTCCTACCATGGAAAGGGATCCTCTTGGACGGTTACACCAGTAACACCACATATGGAACAAATTAAGCAGGAAAAAAACGGAAACAAGAAATGCATTCCCAGAAAGATAAACAACCTGAGCTGAATCTGCACTATTTGGAGCTGACCCAAATAGAGAGAGCTCCTCACCGCTAACCATATCTTGCAATGCATCCGAAGACGACAATCGCAGTCGCTTGGCCGATGGGATATCACCCTCAATATCCCCTACCTGTGAAACTTCAAGCATCAGGAATATGAAGATAAGGTTGAAAAGTATTGCACATGCCAAAGTCTCCAAGAATGAGTAACATCAAATACTGAGAGCTGAATTCAAAAACTAATAACAACAAAAAGAGTTTAATCATATTAACATTGGTATCAACTCTTTCACAAATTACGATTATCAACTCCACAAATTACGATTAAGTAGCAAATTAAGGATTTCAACACAAACCTCATCCTTCAAACCAGATGACAACATGGAGCCCCCTCCTCCACAAGTGAACTGCACAAGCAAACTGTCCCCTAACCGACTGCCCAGAAAAAATAATGAATTTCCAAGTGTTGTAATCCCCTAAAAAAAAAATTAGCAGATTATTCACCAAAACTATAAAAATAATTATATAAATGGAACCAAAAATCAGAAACATACATAGCTGAAATAAGAGTAGAGCAAAAGAAAACAAAAATGTGACTAACCGACGTAAGTACTGAAGCTTTAGACTTTGAAAGGTCAAGTCTCTGTACAACCCTGCAGATTGTAAAACAAGATTACTGCTTACCTAAATATTGAGCAGACGCATACATATGCATGTACATATACACACATACATATACATACACACGTCCTCTACAAGTGGCAAGAGAAAAAAAATACACTTTTTGAGAAATATACAAGGCTGTGTCCACATTCCAACTTCTTGTAGTATTACTCCAAATCATATCAAATCAATAAATGGGCCAAAGTAGCATGTACGTGGAAATGGTGGTATATATTTCAAATTTCTAAAGTACAGCAGAGGACTGAAATAAATGAAAACTTAAGCCCTCTTGTATTTCTAACATCATAAAAAATACATCACCAACTCCCTAATCATGCAAAATGTCAATGATAATACCCTCCAAGTACAACTCAAATGAAATTAAAATTTAAAATTGTAATTACTAACCGTCCATCATAAACAAGGGTGAGCAATAGTAGCTCCCCAGTTTTTGTAGACAACAGGGCTACATCGTTCAGCAACCAAGTTGCATTGGCAGCATCAAGCTCCACAGTAAAACTAGATCTTGGCATCTCTTGACTGAATAAAGCAGAAAATACATTAAATTATATAAAAACAAAGTGTGGAGAAAAGAAATTAGCCAAAGAGATGAGGAGGGAGGGAATACAAGGGTGTGTGAGTTGTGAGTGTGTGTGTGTGTGTGTGTGTGAGAGAGAGAGAGAGAGAGAGACCTGCTATCAACAGAAACAGCATAACCGTTTAATGCCAACGCGCATGAGGCTGACTGCATAAAGTAGGTAAAAAAATCTCATAAAAATGTGTTTCAGCTAATAAAATCCACTACAAGAAATTAACTTACCTGGCTATGATAATGGATAGAATTTGCACTAATCACCAGAACACCACCAATTGGAGATGGTACAGCAAGCAGCTTGTAGGAATCATGGGGGAGATTCTGACACAAATATAAGCAAAAATAGAGCGAAAGTAAGGATTTCTTCCCAAATATCCAACACTTAAAGAACAATAATCTTTCAGGTCATCTGACTTGCATCAGACATACACATTCTCCAGTGCAGAAAAAGCAAGCAAGAC
Organism: Pyrus x bretschneideri; assembly: GCF_019419815.1. Lineage (NCBI taxonomy): Eukaryota > Viridiplantae > Streptophyta > Magnoliopsida > Rosales > Rosaceae > Pyrus > Pyrus x bretschneideri. Next base: position 4,941,795 of record NW_025999635.1, read on the forward strand.
TTTCAAGAAAAATTTGTTCATATTTTTTCATATTCAGCTGAATGCTTAACCATTAATATTATGGATCACAAAGATTCTGAACTAAATTTATCAAACATAAAAACAAAAAGTAGTTGGGGACATAAAGAAAAGAAATCTCCAATTGATAGTTTCAAAATTTGAAGATAAAATATATCTTTTGTGGAACTTACAACAGCTGACCATATGAGCGGATGCTGCTTCAAAGTTGTGCTGATACTAAGTGCAGAAATCATACAAGTATGGTGCTTCCATGAGACACGCCCAGCCCAAGTAAGCTCCCGCTCGTGAAGGATAACCATCACAGGCTCAATGTAACCTATACAACATAAGTTATGTCAAACTTTAAAAGATATAAAGCCACGAGAAGTTATTAGAACTAACATATTTTGTTTCAATCCTACTTGGGAATGCAATACAAGCAAATATGGATACTGATAACCACAACATTTTTTTCGTAAGAAACAGAACACTTTTATCAACACAAATCTATATTATGGAGTGAATTACGCAACCTATATGAATTCTGCCAATTTCAAATACTCAAATCCACATATGAATTTAATTATCATAGAATATATAAAGTCCCATTAAATAATACACACTAAGAATTCATATCCAAATATCTTCTTTTTAGTCCACAAATACAAATACAATGTTTGTCTATTAAATGTCTTACAAACATTACTCCTTTCAAAGATCATTCGACAACCAAACTCACCATGTACAAATGTAAAATCCTTTACATGCTTCATGTCCATATCTCCCAGGTTAACAATGTAAGACGAGTCAACACGAGCAGATATTGCACCTCCAGAACCAAAGCCATCATCTTCCCCAACCAAACCAGAGCCACCCTGACACAAGATATACAAATTGGTATAGAAGAGGATCCTCTTTTATAGATCACAATCTACTAGAGGACTTTGAGAGTTGAGGCACAATGACCAAGACCAATAATTGAAAGCACTACTAGCAAAGGTATACTGCATAGGTAACACTTAGAACTGTTACTTAGGCAACAAGGTTTCACTTTTTTGCCCTCCAAATCCTACAATTTATAAAGCACGAATAGAGAATAAACTTCTTAAATTATACTTTTTTAGCCAAAGATGTCATGACCAGCACTAAGCAACACATTGTTGAATATGAGAGAGAGCCAGTAACTCGTTGGCATAATAACCTAGATCAATTTGAGTATGCTCCTAATAAGGGCATATGAGCCAAAGCTTACAACTGTTGCTAAGCCAAGAGTTTTTCTTTTTTTCCCCTCCAAGAGTTTTCCTATGGTAAACATATCAGGAATCGAAACTAACTTATTGTTCCATAATTTTTCAACACAAGACGCCATGTTAATGCTAGTACCACCACAATCATCAAAATACAAAGTTTAGGCAGCAGAAGAGACCTGTGCAGCTTTAAGTATTATCATTTGAAAGCCATAAACAAGAACGCCTCCGCACCTGCCTTGAGGATCAACCTTAACCAATGGGCCTCTTGCAAATGACTCTCTGCCTCTTCTCAAATGAAGCCACTCTGGGCCCTCAAAACAGTGCATAGAGCTGGAAAAAGGATCAATGAATTAATATCACCTTGCAACATGGTTAAACAAACTATGGAAAATATAACAAAACGAAACTCTGTAAAACTAACTAATAAGGGGGATAACTAGTTAATAACGGTACAGACTACAGATTATAGACTTTAAATCTCTTCAATCACTAAATTACACAACCAACTTCAAGTAAAAGTCAGTTTATGTATTCAAGCCTGCTAGAGGAGATCAAGTATCCCCTTGATAAATTCACGATTAAATTCTTACTCAGGATTTAAAATCAGCAACTTCAACACTTACAATACTTTCAAAAGAAAAAACACTCAAGTGTGTTGCAATTTGGACTTAAACGGAGCTTCAATCGATATAACATCAACAAAATAGCAAAACTAATAATGCACCTAGTACGGAGTCCATGAATTGAATCATCAAACTCAAGAACTGAAATTTTTGCATCTTCAAAGGTTAAGACAATAGAATCTCTTCTTCTGGAACCATCACCGCCTCCACCAGATAAAACCGTCATTGTTACCACATTACCGTGCATTCTGCAATCCAATTACACGCAAACAAAAATTTGAATTGAAACCATCAGTAATTAATTTAAATACAGCATTACGAGAGACTAATTTGGCGAATTCATCTCCTGACAAAACGCCAATAAAATCGAAAGAGGGGTTCAAATGGGGCAACGGACCTGTAATGGCAAACGAGTTCGAGCGAAGCCCCCGAGACGCCGTCCATGAGACCACCACGCTTGGGTTCTCCGGAAGCCCTAGATCCTCTGGCACCCTCTTCCTCCTGAACTCTCACGACGTACACTTCGAGGACGTTTCCGGCGGTGACGACGAGGTCCGGAATGGGGCCGATTTCTCGGCGGGTAGGTGGCCAGTCGGACTCCAGGTCATCGGTCTGGACCTGAGGCATTCGAGGCACGAAGTCAGCTCGTGAGTGGGAGATGAATCCCGAGGCGCAGCTCTCGATGCCGGTCGGCCAGTGCATCATCTTGTAGGCCGCGAAGCTCATCTCCGCCGAGGTGCGGGAAAGCTAGGGTTTTAGAATTCGACAGCAGAAGACTATGGAGTCTGAGATTCCTGAGAAATGACGACGAATTGGGGTGTGAAGGGGGTTAGGGTTTAAGAGTGGGTGCGGAGTGAGAGCGAGAGTGAAGTCTTAACCTTTTGGGGGATAATTCGGTGTTTGGCGGGAGGATGTTGGATCCCTAATTAACATGAACGTTTAGGACCGTTGAGGAAGAGAAATGGAGGAGAGAGAGAGAGTCTGCGGTTTTGTAAGAGTTACTCTTGCGTGTGACTCCGGTTCAACCTTTGAATTTTTATTTGAGAAATTTAATTTGAGCTTGTACTAATCTCCTTTAACACCGAACATCTTCTTTACACATACTACTCTTCAATAACAATTTGAATTTTTCCTCCTAAAGGGCATGCCCGGCCCGAGCTACTAGGCTTAGAATTAGATCCACTCTTTGCCTTTGCAACTCTTGAAGAAGTAAATGTGGTATCTCTATTAGCTACTGAATCTTCAAGCGGATCTATGATTGGTCAAGATGACCGAGAGGACAATATCTCCTCCATATTCCTTAAACAGGCAAGACTCGGATGCTACATGCTAGAAGCATAGGGCCAAAGGTCCCAAAGCTAAAAAATGACTTATTTGCCCAAAAATTCATCTTCAACCGACGTACTAAGCTATAATTTTGTGAAGCCCCTAGGGCTCTATTTGGCAAAAAGGGCATTAAACTATCCAAATGTAGCCCCCATCTTAACCTTTTTTTTTTGGGGCCTAGCTCCTTAAATGCAATAGTTGATTCAAATTTAAGGATTAGAATTGAAGACATTCAAAGGTAATTTAATTAAATTAACCAATAAATTTAAAGTATAAACTTAAAAACTAATAAATTATTTAGGGGATATGTTTAACTCCTTCAGTTAAAGATGGTATATAAGTATAGCCTAACGCTATTCATTTAAAAATAATATTTTGTAGGGCTATAATGAGCTTATTGTTGGTCTAACGAATATAGCAAAAGGACAACAGAGTGTAACAATCCCAATTCCAACCAATAAATTTAGGTATTCCAATACTCGTATCATTTAATGTCGCATAGCATAAAATACGTTTTCTTCTTTTTCTTCATATCAAAAGAAAATTGCCCAATAACCTCAAATAAACCAATTAATGTAACATCCCACATCAACCAACGGAGAGGAGGTGATGTGTCTTATATGTGCATGCCCTACCTCCGTTTAGCATGAGGCCTTTGGGGAGTTCAGTGGTTTAGAGTTCCATCGGAACTCTGAAGTTAAGCGAGTTTCGAGTAAGAGCATTCTCAGATGGGTGATCCACTAGGAAGTTCTCGTATGAGTTCCTATAAACAAAACCTTGAGGGCGTGACCGGGGCTTAAAGCGAACAATATCATGCTATGGCGGAGTCAAAAATGGGATGTGACAGAATGGTATCAGAGCCATTATGTTGTGTGGTGCAAGTGTGCCAACGAGGACATCGGGCCCCAAGGTGGGTGAATTGTAACATCCCACATCGACCAACGGAAAGGGAGTGATGTATCTTATATGTACATGCCCACCTCTATTTAGCACGAGGCCTTTTAGGAGCTCACTAGCTTTGGGTTCATTAGAACTCCTAAGTTAAGCGAGTTCGGACGAGAGCAATCCCAGGATAGGTGATCCATTGTAGAAGTTCTTGTGTGAGTTCCCATAAACAAAACCGTGAAGGCATGGCCAGGACCTAAAACGGACAATATCGTGTTACGGCGGAGCTGAAACTAGGATGTGACAATTAAGGTCGTGTTAAAATTGTTTATGAAATTGTTAAAAGTATTTTATGACATATGCAGGCATTTCTTATTATTTTTGACCAAAAAAGAACGGATTTGGATCCTCTCCTGAGCTCAAGGGTAAAGATTCTCCTAACCAAAGAGTGTGGGCCATTATTCAACGGTTACAAACAGGATGATCCTTTTAAAATTATAATAATTATAACCGTTGAATTTTCATCCAACGACCTATACTCCTTGGTTAGAAGGATCCTCATCTTGGGCTTAAGAGATGAACCAAAAAGAACTACGTTTGAAATAATACTATAAAAATAGTTGTGGGCGATATGAGTGCATTCTTAATCAAATGCAATAATCAAAACCAATAAAAAAAAAAAAGGGATTTATCCGTCAACTTCATAAGAAAAAATGTCGTCTTGTTACGAATTAATTAGTATTCAATTTAATATAATTAACTCGTACAATGTGACCTTCCACCAAAATGTAATGCGAAAATGAGTTGACATTTGTCACATTTTCTAATTAATTGTTGAATTTAATTGACTTATTAGAACGAAAATTAATGTTATATTGTAAGATGATAAAAAATTTATAAAAACAAATTTTAGGAGAAAATTATTAACATTTCTTTATTAACATCCATAATACATCAGAAAATTGAAAATTCATAGTTTCATTTTTTTTAAAAGGAAAAAGTTAATAGTTTCGTCACGGTAGTCTACATTTTTTGATACTGAAAAAACTCACATAAGCATTTCAAACTTTCTTAATCATGTGTGATTTACTAACAATAAGAATGAAACATAAAACTTGTCAAATAAAATACGTGTCTAAAATTCACCTCTAACTATTAAGTCATCCTAATTGAAAATCATGGTTGATGCTATTAAAAGCTGTCACCTCCTCAACTACCCACCCATGCCGCACCCAAACAATGAGGTCGGTCTCACAGCACTTACTTTGATGGAATCACGACGAACCAAAGGGCATTATATAGTAACTCCAGACTCTCTCTCTCCTCTCTGAAAGTCGTTTTCCCATTTAAATCTTTCATCTTTGATCTTAATTCTTTAATACCAAGTCCCCTGTTTCCAGATCATCATCCGCTACTTCCATTAACAAAAGCTCTCAGCCGTTGATCTGATTCCGCGTCCCGTACATAAAGCATTCAACTTTCCAGGTTGGGAATCCGAGTTTCCCATTCTTTTCGCTTACCCAGGAATCCAATTCCCCTGGAGACAAATCTTCATGCTTCCATTGTTGTTTTCCGTTTTCGGAATCATCGAAATTTTAGCGCTTTTCAGTGCTTCAAGATCTTCTATTGCCTGTAGTGTCGATCAAGGTACATTTTCTTTAGATCTACATACCCTTTTGGAGCCATTGTTTTTTGTCTAATTTTAGTAAGGAAATTTACTTAAAATAGTAATTATGATTAATTATGATTAAGCATGATTATAAAGTTTCCGTTTTTATCATTGTGTTGCCTGAATTACATGTAAAATCTGGAGTTCTTGCTTGTATGTTTTCAGGATTTGCTGGAGGAGGCTGAGCTTAAAGTTGGGATTTTCCTAGTTTGGAAAGATAACGAAGAGTTGGGGTTTCTTCTTTAGCCATTTGTACGCATGCTTTTGGGGTTTTATTTGGTTGTTGATATAGTTTAGGTAATTATTTCGCACAAATTGCTTGATTTGGAAAACAATGACTTGGGCTTCGCCCAAAGGTTCGATTTCAATGACTTCCTACCCGAAAGGTCTTTCTTGGATTGTAGTTTCGGGGGTGGCATTGGCTTTGTTCTTACTTTTTGCTTCCTGGGTTTTAGTTACTTATCCAATTGGTTCCACGGTTAGCTGGTATTTCTATGGTGTTGATAGTATGCAGAAATTGGATTATTCTAGCTCTATAGGGAATCCCATGTCCCACGATTCTCCTCTTCCTAACAATGTAGATAGTGTTGATAAGAATGTGTTATCCGATTCTAATTTAGATGTTCGGAGAAGTTCAGATGATCCACAACCAAAAGTTGTTGATCATCAAACTGAGTCTAATTTAGAAGTTCCAAAAAGTTCAGATGGTCCGCAAACAAAAGTTATTGATCAGAATATTCCTACTGAATTGAATTCACAAGTACCTACGACATCAGATGGTTCAGTGGTAGTTTCAGAAACTAGAGAGATCAAAGATGTACCAGATGTGACAGGAAACTCATCCGGTTCATCAGACAATGAAAATGTTGGATCAGTGCCTGCTAGTTTCAACCTGCTTCATCAATTGTTGACGGTATGATAAAAACTGATAAGAATTTGTCAGATGAGTCCAATCCACAACTGTCCTCACATTCAAGTGATCCATCAATAGTTTCAGAAATAAAGGAGACAAAGGATAGAGAAGCACCTGCTCTTGGGCCATCTAATAACACAATGCAAGAAGAAGGGGCTAAGGTTGCTTCTGGTTTGTCCAATGTTACAGAAATTGAAGAAAATGATAACCTGTTTCTGTGAGTCTTTCCAACAATTCAGACATCGCACACATTGAGCCAAATGATACTATTTCAGCTCCATCTGATTCCAAACCTGAAGGCATCCCAGCTTCTACTCAGCTGCGCAACAATGCAACCAGTGGTGGTTCCGTTGATTCAGGTAGCTTTTGTGTTGTTTTGTTATGCTTTCATGTTTGCTGAAATTTGACAAGTTGTGCTATAATCTGAGCCTTTTATACTTCTGATTGAACTTTTGTATAATCTTTACCTTTTGTACCTATGAAATTTGAGTTGTTGCTATAATATTTCATTTTCAAGTGGATTTTTTGTTCTCGGTACTTGTTTTTATGTTTTTGACTTACATCTTGTTTGTATTATGCAGGCTGTGATCTATACAGTGGAAGTTGGATTTATGATTCAGAAGGACCGCTATATACAAACAATACATGTCCTGTCCTGACACAGATGCAAAATTGCCAGGGAAATGGGAGGCCTGACAAGCAGTATGAGAATTGGCGATGGAAGCCCTTTCAGTGTGACCTGCCACATTTTGATCCCAGGAAATTTCTAGAGTTGATGAGGGGAAAAACAATAGCTTTCATTGGTGATTCCGTTGCTCGAAACCATATGGAATCATTGTTGTGCATGCTCTGGCAGGCAATTATCTTAAACTTTTTTATGAATTTTATCTCAAATTAGATGCTTCTCCTTCTCGGACAAAACAGTTTTTTCTTATACGGAATTTTCACAACTCTGGATTCATCAACCCTGCTAGCGTTTGTGATTAGAATTAGATTTGTGGAGTTTGTTTAGTGTTTGCAACTTTGCATTTCAAAGCAACTCTATAAGATTGCAGTCCTTTTTTGCGGATAATGCTGTTAGAACTGACTCTAGTGGTGCTTACATCTTTGTGTGGTGTATGCAGGTAGAAGTTCCAAAAAATCGGGGGAACAAGAGAATGCAACGCTATTATTTCAAGTCGACATCTACATTTGTTGTCCGGATTTGGTCCTCATGGCTTGTGAAACAAACAAACCAGGCATTTGATTTTGCTCAAGAGGGTGTGGCCAAGCTCCACCTTGATGCCCCTGATGACAAATTCATAGATCTCATCCCAAAGTTCGATGTGATTATTTTCTCTTCCGGCCATTGGTTCGCCAAGCAGTCGGTCTATATCTTAAACAACGAGATAGTGGGAGGGCAGTTGTGGTGGCCGGACAATTCAAGGCCTATGAAGGTTAACAACATTGAAGCATTTGGAATATCTGTCGAGACAATTCTCACTGCTGTTGCTAGACATCCGAATTATACAGGGATTGCGATTGTGCGGTCCTATTCACCTGACCATTACGAGGGTGGAGCTTGGAACACAGGAGGATCATGCACGGGGAAGGTCAAGCCTCTTGCGCTTGGCGAAGTAGTGGAAAATGGCTTTACAAACATAATGCATGAAAAACAGGTTATGGGATTCAACCGTGCGATTCAGAAAGGTGTGACAAACAAATCGAAGTTGAAGTTGATGGATATCACGAAACCTTTTGAGTACCGCCATGACGGACATCCAGGCCCGTACAGAAGCCCGGATCCTAATAAGAAAACACAGCGGGGACCAGACGGAAGGCCTCCGCCGCAGGATTGCTTGCACTGGTGCATGCCGGGTCCGGTTGATACATGGAACGAATTTGTGCTTGAAATTATAAGGAGAGAATATGAGGGCAGCAACGACTCTTCTTCATGAGTTGGTGAAAGGCTTATAGAGTAACCATTTTTTGTTTAAAATTATTTAAATATTAGCTTGTAGAGTAATTATTTGTTGGATTAGATGGGAGAATTAGCCGCTAATTCTGTATTTTGAGAGCAATTAGAGTAAATAAGTGATTTGCTTGTTTAGCTATGTACTTGTGTCATACATCTCAATTTAAGATTACATAAAAAACTTTCTTTTTATAATTTTCATTCCAATTTAGAAATTCTTTTTTGCATCTTTCTCAGACGAAATTCTAATTTTTATATTTTAATAAGTACAATATTCGTTGATAAGATAAAATGAATAAGAACAATGAGGATAAGGTGCATATATGTGGGTTTTAATTAAAATTGTGTTAAGATCTCAGGTGTTTCCTCAGCAAGCTAGGAACGCTCTTTTGTATGACTCTAGAAGTCTCGGGTGTTTTCGAGGTTTCTCTTTAAATTACATCATTTTTATCAGAGCAACTCCACCCCTATCCACTTTGTGCCAGCACCCAGCTCATTTATCCACTTAATTGAACAGTAACAGACTCAATGAACAGTAATAGGCCAAAGCATCTCCACCCCAAAAAAAAATGTGCTGGCACCTAGTCTAAAATTGCGCTGGCACAAACGATCTCCACCCCTACAAAATGCGCTGGCACCCAGTCCATTTAAAATATTAAATAATTTTTTTATAAAATAATAAAAAAAATAGTTTTAATTTCGGATAGGATTTTTAACCAATCTCGTCACGCCACGTGTCATTATCCGAACGTAATATTTTTTTAATAGATTTCCGCTAAGATTTTCAACCAATCCCGACAACCCACGTGTCACTTCCTGTTTACAATAATTTAGGCAAGATTTCGATAAGATTTTTAACCAATCTCGTCACGCCACGTGTCATTATCCGAACGTACTATTTTTTGAATAGATTTCCGCTAAGATTTTCAACCAATCACGTAGTGCCATAAGAAATTACATAAGAAATTAAATAAAGTTCTAAAAATAAATAAGAAATTACATAAGAAATTAAATAAAGTCTGTGGAGTTAGGATATGTGGTGCTAGGATCTTGGTTGCTAGGATTTCTGTAGCTGGAACCCCCTTGACTTGTTTCGGCATCTCTTGCACGCCTCCTTCGCACGACATCTCTTTTTTCTGATGTCCAAAAATATTTTGAATTCGGAGACAGTCCTACTAGAGACTTGTTCATAGTGTCACGATCTGTTTGAGTCATCCTTTCTTCTCTAAGCATCTCATTCTCTCGATGAAGTGCTTCTCTAATCATCTCGTTCTCTCGATTAACTATTTCTCTTTGTCTCTCAGACGCCGCATCACGAGCCTCAGTAGCTGCAATAATTGCTGCCACAGCAGCAGCTTTTTCCTCATCTCTAGCCTTTTCCCATGCCATGTTCATTTCACCTTGACGAGTAAGTTCCTCCATATATTTAGTGTAGTCATTTTTTGAAGAACTACCTTTTTTCTTTGATGCCTTTTTACCTTGAGGCCTGAGGGACTGACGAGTCGGTTGGGTCTCTGGCACTTGTTCAGGCATCCCTTCCGTGTCTTCAAATGTGTTGGCTTCTTGTTCGGCTGTGTCTGCTTCTGGCGAACTGTGTAGACCCATACCGTGCATGACAACTTCTGGACCGGTTGCCACAATTTTGTATCTAGGGCAATCTTTGACAATTTGCCAACATTCCCATTTGTTGAATGATTTGTTATGGTTCTTTGCATTGTAGAATGCTTGTGCTTGTAGTGTCTATAAAAATTACATAAGAATTGTGGAATGCATAAAAATTATATAAAAATTACATAAAAATTACATAAGTATTTGGAATGCATATTACATAAAAATTACATAAGAAATTAAATAAGAATTGTGGAATGCATAAAAATTATATAAAAATTACATAAAAATTACATAAGTATTTGGAATGCATATTACATAAAAATTACATATAAGAAATTAAAAAAATTAAAATATTGATGTGGGTGGAATGCATATAAATAAATAAAAATATTGTTACCTCATCCGCTAAACTTGTCCCACTACGCAAATTACCAGAAGCATGAGAGAGGGCGTTTTTCCAACAAGTAAAGGATGCGTTGAGTTTTTTCCAACGACCTTGAAGACCTTGACTAGATCTGGCATCTTTTCCATGTACATCTTTTCCATGTACATCGTTGAACGATTTCGTAATTTTACTCCACATTTCTCGCTTATCCATCTCATTACCCGTAATCGGGTCATGAGTAGTGCGAACCCAACATTCACACAACGTAACATCTTCACTGAGCTTCCACGAAGTCATTTTTTTCTCTCAAAGTGTACAAAATATTCAAATGTAGAAAGTGTAGAAAATATTGAAATGTGGTGTAAGGTGGAAGATGAGTGTTAGGTATTTATAGAAAAAAAAATTAATTTTTTAAAATTTTTCTGTATTTTTTAAAAAAATTTTGACATTTTTTAATTAATTTTTAATAAATTTTAATGTTGTAATTAATCGGGACCGTTGGATTTGAAAAATAATCAAATCCAACAGCACTCATTACGCCACGTGGCCAACGGTCAAATTTCTGACCGTTGGGCCTTTTTTTTTTTTTTTTAAAAAAAAATTTTGGTGAAATAAACGTGGACCATTGATCTGTGATCGGACGGTCCAATTTAAAATTTAAATTTAAATTTTTTTTACCGTTGGAAATCCAACGGCTCTGAGGAGGCCACGTTTCCTTCACCCGGACGCCTGCAAGTGGGTCTGCACGCGGGCCCCAGCGCCTGCAAAGCTGTCGGCTACGCACCGCGCCCCCCGCGTGTTGTGCACGCACCAGAAACAGACCGGGGAATGGGTCTGTCCATTTTGGGCTGGGCTCTTGACTGGCACGGGCTGGGTGCCAGGCAAGTTGGCGGGCTGGAGCACATATGGAGCATGCCGGGCTGTTATTTGGACTGGGTGCTGGGCAAAAAGAGCTCCGGTGGAGCTGCTCTCATAAAAAGATTAAAACTTTGTTGGAGTTTTATCCAACCTTAGGAAAATAGAGTCTTCTGCTCCAAATTACAAATTATGAAGATCAAAGTTCAAAGTTGAATTAAAATGTATAAATATGATTATTTTTGAAAACGAGATATGCGGCCGTAATTAATACACCGTCGAGCGTTCGTTTTCGTCATTTACCAAAATAGAAAACAAAAGGGATCAACACATTGACTTTTTATGCTGACGTGGCAAATTTCCATTCGCCACATGCACGAGAGCGGCGATATATCTACTACAGCAAATCGGAGTCATTTCCTGAAAATTTGAAATTCAAATGTCGTCCTGGAGAATCATTAAAGTACAAAATCCTTGACAAGCGCTCTCTGCCTTCTTCAACGGTCCTCTTTTCTCCTCCTTCAAACGGCTACTTTCTCTCTCTCTCTCTCTCTCTCTCTCTCTCTAAACATTTCACATTTCAGTTACGCATCTCACATCTCCATTAAAATTCAAACCCCAATTTCTACCTTTTTCCCCCAAAGTTTCCAAGAAAAGAAAAACGAAACGAAACCCACATTTTCTCGGGAAAATCCTCCAGTCGCCAACGACCGCAGCTGTAGCAAGAAAATCCATACAGCAGATAGAAAATTGACGTTCGTTGATTTGATCTCTCAGGTTTGTCAACGAATCCTTCCTCTTCCCGTCTTCCTTCTTTTTCTTCAATTTTCCCCAATTCTCCGTTTTGTTCTCGAGCAAGATTTGAAATTTGAAAATTTTGAATTTTTGGTATTTGATTTTGTGAATTGTTGGAAACAGTTCCTCGGCTTCTTCTAGTTGATTTTGTCGCCTGGGATCTGGACGGTGCTTTGAATTTTAATTTCTTTGAGCTAAATTGCATGGAATTTTAGAATTTGGTGTTCATATAGAAATTTGACCTAATCTGGACTAGAATTGGGGATGTAATATTTTTTGCTCCAAAGTTTTGGGAGAAACCTGAAATTGGGTTTCGAGGAATCTAGGGTTTTGTTGCTATTTAGAGCTTTTTCCATATACTGTGTTGCTATTTAGAGATTTTTAAGAATTTTATGGTCAATTTATGCAATGCATATAGTTAGGGTTTCATGGTGGAGTTTGTTTGTGGCAGGTAGCATTGCTTCAATATGTCTAATCTTCAAAGTGAGCAGCTTCTGCAAATGGAAACAACATGTGGATCACTTCTGTATGAACTTCAGGTATCACATGAATTAGATATGTGAAAAGAAAACCTGTCTAGCTTTTCGGTAATTACGGAAATTGGATTGTACAAAAGTACTAAACTCACTCTTTTTCTTGTCTAATTCAACAAATGCAGATAATTTGGAATGAAGTCGGAGAGTCTGACAAAGATAGGGATAAGATGTTGCTCGAGCTTGAGCAGGAGTGTCTAGAAGTATACAGAAGAAAAGTTGACAAGGCAAATCGGTGTAGGGCACAGCTACGGCAGGCAATTGCTGATTCCGAAGCAGAACTTGCAGCAATCTGCTCTGCAATGGGGGAGCGACCGGTACATATTAGGCAGGTCAGGATCGACTGTAATGAAGATAACTGTGATTGTTTTCATAGATAAATAGGTTAAATATTCTGTTTCCATTGAAGTTCTTACTATTGTTTAAAATCAGAACTGTTTACAAATTGCTGTGTCATTTCAGTCTGATCAAAATGCCGGAAGTTTGAAAGAAGAGCTCAGCAAAATAATTCCACAGTTGGAGGAGATGAAGAAAAGAAAATACGACAGGAAAAATAACTTTCTGGAAGTTCTAGAGGAGATACAGAAAATTTCAAGTGAGATTAATGGAAGCACAGATTACAGTTCATCTATACCGGCTGTGGATGAAACTGATTTATCATTGAGAAGGCTTGAAGAATTGCACAGACATCTACATGGACTCCAAACTGAGAAGGTTGGGAGTTCTTTTTTACATTTCCTCTCTGTCTGCATATCATCGTAATCAACTTTTGTATTCTTATGTGCTCTTCATTTCCTTATTCATCTGTTCATTCTTGTTTTGCAGAGTGATAGGCTTAAGCACATACAGGACCACCTGTGTACATTGAACTCACTTTGCTCGGTTCTTGGTATGGACTACAAACAGACAATTAGTGAGGTTCATCCCAGTTTAGTTGATTCAGAAGGAAGCAAGAATATAAGTAATGATACAATTCAGCGGTTGGCTGCTGCAATACAAAAATTGCGGGAGGTTAAATTACAGAGAATGCAGAGGGTAAAGAATGTTCTTACTTCTTTATCATTTCTTAGTTTCTAGTCAAAGTTGCGCATTTAATTGAATCATATTAACCTTCTAATCTCTGACAGCTTCAAGATCTGGCAACTACCATGTTAGAGCTGTGGAACTTGATGGATACGCCAATTGAGGAGCAACAGATGTTTCAGAATATAACCTGCAATATTGCTGCTTCAGAACATGAGATAACTGAACCAAATACACTCTCTGTGGACTTCATCAATTGTGTGAGTTTTTTTATATTGTAATTCTGTATTATTTCAGATTTTTGAATCAGTATATTTTTCAAGGATTTCATCTGGGATTAAATCTATTGTGCAGGTTGAGGCAGAAGTGTCTCGGTTGGAAGAGTTGAAATCAAGTAAAATGAAAGAGCTTGTTCTTAAGAAGAGGTCAGAGCTAGAGGAAATCTGTAGAAAGACACATATGGTCCTTGAAGCAGATAGTGCAATTGACTACGTAATTGCAGCTATAGAGTCAGGTCCATATTATATTCTTAAAAGCATATCATGGGGTAACAGAAAATTCCTACATAAATGTCCTTGAACATGTGCATCATTCTTACTTGTGCAGGAGATGTGGACCCTGCTTGTGTCCTCGATCAAATTGAGCTTCAGGTTGCAAAGGTTAAAGAGGAAGCTTTTAGCAGGAAAGACATACTTGAAAGAGTTGAGAAGTGGTTGTTTGCTTGTGATGAGGAGTGCTGGCTCGAAGAGTATAACAGGGTTAGTTGTTTCCATCACCATGTCGATTACTTCACCACATTGAAACTCCTTTTCTTACTTGTTCCTTTTTGCGTTCATGTAGGATGAAAACCGATACAATGCTGGAAGAGGAGCTCATCTTACTCTCAAGCGTGCTGAGAAAGCACGTGCTTTGGTTAATAAACTTCCAGGTATCGTCCGAATTTTGAAAAATGGCACCTTTGGTTAATAATGGTAGACTATCCTATATACAAAACTGTTACAGAACTGTGCTTTGGTCAAGAGTATCATTTTGATTATGTTTATGCTGGTTTCAGTTTTTTCCTTTTTTTTTTTTTGCGTTTAAATAAGCGTTTTTACGTGGATCCTGGTTTTAATACAGCAATGGTGGATGCATTGGCTTCAAAAACCATATCATGGGAGAAGGAGAGGGGCATTGAGTTCACATATGATGGTGTAAGTTGCTTCCCTTGTATTTGTGCAGTCTCTAGGAGATTTATTCCAGTTGAAGTTTATTTTTTGTTTTCATACATGCAACTTCTGAAACAATTTTTATTGTTAACCACTTCTGTTCAGATTCGTCTTCTTTCCATGCTCGAAGAGTATACTATATTACGGGAGGAGAAGGAGCAGGAACGTCGAAGACAGCGGGTATGGCCAGCAGTTTCACTTGGACATATTTCTTTGACGATCTTACTGTGAACTGTGTGACAAATCTTCATCTTCCATTTTCAGGACCAGAAAAAGATTCAGGGTCAGTTGATAGCTGAGCAAGAGGTACTTTATGGGTCAAAACCAAGTCCTTCAAAACCTCAGAGTGTAAAGAAGGCTCCGAGAATGTCAACTGGAGGTGCAAGCAATAGAAGACTTTCAATGCAAGCTCCTAAACCCGATCCACTTCACTCTATCAAAGGTACTCCGCGTTCAAGAAAGAGTGACCGAGTGAATCCAAATGAGCAATTAAACAATCATCTGGATGATGGCTTTTCATCTTTGTCCACAGGTTAATCTCTTCTCCAACGGTTCTCATTTGTGTATGGTTGACAAATGAGAATATTGAAAAAAATATATTTTAGTTGCTTTGAAGGTTATTCACCATCTGTTTCCTTGCAGGGGGGGACTCTGACTCTGGTAGTAGTACCTAAAAACATGTTTGTTTTATTCTTCGTTGCATCGGTGTTTCAGAAGCTTCTGTTGATTTCATTTTAAACAAAACATGAGGCATGACGCTGGAACACCATATCTCTGTTGCTGTCTAGTGTCTCGAAAAAAAAAAAATGCCTATACAGACACTATACGAAAACATGTTGACAATCAAATTTTAACATATTTTCATCCTGTCTTTTTTATGCAGGTAGAAGAGGCTTAGGCTTAGATGTTGCTGGACTTTCTGTTAAAAAACACTCTTTTGGTGCCCCAAATCCTTCTGAAGTGGAGACACCAACAATTCGTAAACCCTTCTCCCCCATTTCTGTTCCCATTTCCATTCCATCCGAAAATGTTGCTTTCGGCACTACTCCTCTGAAGCCTAGAACTGTTGCAGACGAAGAGAACAAGACTCCCAAGGTAATGCCAATCTTCATGCCAGCGACACCATCAACAGTGTCAGTTCCCATGCAGACAGCTATGACCCCAGCTCCTCCTCCACCGGTTCCTTTCGCTACCAACTTAGTTCAAGAGATTCCTGAGGAGATTGAGTACTCATTTGAGGAACGAAGAGCTGGTTTTGTGCTCCCAAAAACACATGTCAAGTCGATGATACAAGTTTGATAGGCTAATTAGTTGCATTTTGGTGAGAACTTGAGTTAAAATTGTTGCTTTAGCATTTATTTTTCCTTTTGTATTGGATTTTTTCGAATTTCAAGTCAATTGTAATTGGCTTTCCTGGTTTTTATGTACATAGTCTACAACCAGTGAACGTGGACTAAGAATGTCTGAACCTGTTCCCCTCCTGATTAATGTGATCATTAAGTTTCTAATTTCTTTGTTTCAATTCAGTAGTTTGTTCGAGAGAAATTTCGATAGAGTTGTCTGATTAGTTATTCTCATTTGTAGTAAAATGTTTTCAAATGAAAAAGACAAGAAAAATACCAAAATTATATTATGTGAGAACACGAAATATAACTGCCTGATACAAATTTTTCTCGAGATTTTAATTTTGGTTGATCAAACTTCATCAATTTCTTTTTTTTTTTTTTTTGTAAGGGCATTTTGTGTACAGTGGCATTAACAGTAGATACCCCAAACTAAAAGGGCGTTTAGCAAATTAAAATCTTCGAGTCAAACTTTAATTTTCTGAAAAGACAAAGGAGTTGTCAGTAGTTGGAAAATTGGTGTAGCTCCCTAACGTTAGCTTTACAGCTTTGATATAATATTTATTTATTTATACAACTTTATCTAAATTAATAAAATGGTAATAAAAAATAGAAAAGCCCTTTTCTTTTCTCAAACAAAACTTGATTGTTTTTTTTAATATTCAAGTTTAGTATCATTGTCCATTTATTAAATTCAGTTTTATTGAATTTCCAAGACGGACGTGAACCATTTTCTTAACTAAAATTTATACTTTGCATTTGCAATTAGAATATTAATTTTTAATTAAATTCATCAGTATTTAATTATTACAATTACATTTTTATTTATAATTTACCAAATTTTTATACTTTATTTATTTCTCCTCCTTTTCCTGTAAAAACCCTAAATTCACGTTTCTCAGAAGTGTTTCTGAAATCAGCGTGTCTAGTTTCCTTGTAATTTCTTTGAAGTGGTTTACAAATTTTTTTACTGAAATTCCAGTCTCTGCCATTGAAGCTCTGTGCTTTCTCTGCAATGGTGGAGGCAAACATCAGAACTGGAGGAGTTGCAGCACTGAGTTCTTCACCTTTCTGCATTTAGAGACGACTTGTCGTTTCTGGGTTCCAAATTTTTTGAAAGTTTGGAACTTTCTAGCCTTCTTTTACGGAAATCTGCTCAAGTTCTTGCTTTGCAGTTAAATTATTATCTGGGTTTTTTTTTTTTTTTTGCTTCCTAAAGTTGCAGACTTTAATGGGTAGATTCTAGGGTTTGAAAAGTTTGTAGGGTTTTAAGATTTTTAGGGTTTTTGTGTCTGCAAATTTGGATATGCAAATGGAGGAGAAAGACAACAAGGTGGTTTCTGGTGTAGCAGTGAGCGGTGAACAAGCTCCAGAGAATTACAGAATTGCCCCCAGAACCGAAAACCCTAGCCCATCTGGGGGCCCCACAACGGTGGTAGCTCCGACAGCGTCGCCGATGAGCTTGACTGGGACCGGTACGGATGGGAAGAAGAAGAGGGGCAGGCCTAGGAAGTACGGACCCGACGACAAGCCTGTCCGGTCGTCGGCATTGTCCCCGATGCCGATTTCGTCGTCGATTCTGCTCCCTGGCGAGTTCTCCGCCTGGAAGAGGGGCAGAGGCAAGCCCGTTGACTCGATCAAGAAGTCTCACAAGCATGACGTGTTTGAGAACTCAGGTAATGAAACGTGACCCTTTTAAATAAAAGCTTTGAAAATTTTGACTTTCAGTTAATGTTGGTTACCATTTTTACTGTTACATTTGGGATGAAATGATCATGGTTTGTTGTAGCTCTGACGCTGTTGACGGGGATTTTTGGATCAGCGTTATGTTATTGAGCCTAATGATGCCGATCCAAAAATCCCCGTCAACAGATTGTGTCATGTTTACTGCTGTGTGAGATCTGAAGGGAATGTTTGGATTTGGTTTGCAAGTGGACCCTTTGTGATCAGATTCCCTTGTCAGATCTGGAAGTAAATGGTGATTTATTGGATTTGCTGATGTTATCAGTTATGCGGAGTTTTTCTGCTGCCTACAAATTTATATTGTACTCTCTTTGCCTTGTCTGTGAGGAAAACAGATTGAGAGAATGATTGAAGTGCCAGCTTGTTCAATAGGTAATAGGTAGAGTCCACTAATTAGGCTGACGTGCCTGGATTAGACTTGCCTAATTAGGTGATTATCTCTTAATCACCTGCTGACTCTGGACTAATTGCACAAGATGAGAAAGAAAAGAGAATAAAAATGAAGAAAGCATAAGCAGAGAGTTTGGGTTTAAACACCTGGTTTTGGGTCAGTTTTGACCTTAACCACTCTCCTCAATATGACCATTCCACTCTTGGAACCTCATCTTATGTTAAAGAGCTCCCGTCTCCTGAGGATTACAAGCAGTTTTTCGAGTGGCCCTTAGGGGTAAACTATGACCTTTGTTATAAAACAAATGGGGTTTTAAAATTTGTATGATTAGTTAATCATTTTGTTTTGTGGTGATTCTTTTCTGTCTGCTTGTGAACTAGGCAACAATTTCCGGGCTTTGTTCATCTTGATCCCTATGTTTTAGTTCACCTAATTATCTCCTTGCATTGCTGTTTTCAGGTTTACGAGTATTATGTTCTTTAGATGAGACTTCACTTGTTTGTTAGTGTTTCGTCTCTTTGATTGCTCTACATTTTGGTGGTGATTACATCATTAAACCTAGCATTTTGAATTGTAGTTAGGATACTTTCTGGGTGTTTATTATGCAAATTCCAATTTTAAAATGGTTTGATTTGGGATTTCACTGACAGTTTTTAATCTTTTTGTGTAGGTGACAAAATTGCATACTCGGTTGGTGCGAACTTTACACCTCACATCCTCACTGTCCATTCGGGCGAGGTATGCATCAGAAAGTTATATGTGAAACAAACTTTCGCGTCAGTACAAAACTGTCGTGTCAACTGTTCTAATCTATAATGAAAGTTTTTCATCTTATAATTTTTGAAACCAGTCATTATTCTTGTAGACGTTTAAATTACGAGCAAAAAACAACATCAAACAAAAATTACATACTGGAAAGTTGATTCAGATTCCTTATCTAGAGATTTGTTAAAGAGGAGTTTTCTTGTTCCAGTATTATTGCTTTGATTAAGGTTGCACTTTACTATATTACTGATAGTACTTCTGGTTCTTGCAGGATGTTACAATGAAGATCATGTCATTCTCTCAACAAGGAGCTCGAGCTATTTGCATACTTTCTGCAAATGGTACCATTTCAAATGTTACGCTTAGGCAGGCCAGCTCTTCGGGGGGTACTTTAACATATGAGGTATGGTGGTGTGCCCGTCTTTGAAATTGTCTGTTATTAGTTATTACTGTATCAATGTAAGTTCCTAGCTGCAAGCTATTTACATACTAGGTCTCGTGACTCTCGTGTAATATTGTGTTGTGTTTTGTCTCTAATCGCTGTATATTTAAGAACATAACCTTAAGTTAATATTTTCTTTATATATGCATACAGATGCACATGTATTTTGCTATATAGCTAATTGATTCTGCAGGGCAACAAAAAAAAATAGTAAATTGTTCCTGCATCATATTGAATTTATTTACTTGAGAGAACATCTGAAGTTCTTTTTGTTGATTTTACAGGGCCGCTTTGAGATACTTTCCTTGTCAGGATCTTATATACCAACTGAGAATGCAGGAACAAAGAGCAGATCCGGTGGCATGAGTGTTGCTTTGGCAGGTCCAGACGGTAGAGTGGTTGGGGGTGGACTTGCTGGTATGCTGATCGCTGCTGGCCCCGTGCAGGTAACATCATTATACGATTATAAACGCGTTTAAAAAGTTATTTTTATGATCAAGTAATCTAGTACTTTGCTATTATGTCAGAAATTAGTTGTGGTAATGTAGTTTACTCTCTAAAAACAAGTTCTGTAATTCATGTTATCCTCCAAACTGTTTTGACTGCATCAGGTTGTGGTGGGCAGTTTTCTGCAAGGTCACCAGCTGGAACAGAAGCCAAAGAAGCAGAGAGTCGAGCCTGTATCATCGTCAATTGTCCCTATCATTGTCAATGCTGTGTCTGGTGAAGAAATGAAGGTCTATGGCGGAGTAAAGCCCATTCTGACAGCTCCTTCCTTCCACGGAGACCAATCAAATTCTCCGAATCCCATGCACAGCTTCAAGAACTCAGCTTCTGAGAGTAAATCATTGTTGTCGGAAGAGGATTCTAAAGGCTCTGGTCAAGCAAACTGTGAAGTTTCTTATTGATCATGCTTGCTCCTTTCGTGTGACGGTTGTATCTTAATTGTTTTGTTCAGACTGAGTGACATCTAGGCTCTATCAAACCTGTCTGACTATTTTCTGAAGGACAAACTAGGTTTAACGTACCTCGTGTTGGTTTTAACCCCGAGTCGGTAGTCTTTTGTATTAGGTTTTAGGTTGGTCTCTTGATCGTGATCAGGCTCGCCACGGACGTGGCTGTTGTATCCGTGTATTTCTACTTTCTAGTGTTGTATGATATAGCATTTTTAGATGTATGAAAAACATGACTGGTCATTTGTCCCTTCAAGTTCTTATTATCTGAAAGTTGGAATATGAATGGATGTTGTGACTCTTTGCTTACGAACCTAAAGTGCTTTAAACATTCAAAAGCGCTTATGAACATAAGTGCTTCTTTCTTATTGTGCATTCTTGTGAATGATTTTTCTTTACATTGCTACAGTTGAGTAACTTGAGTTCCATTACTGCAACACAAAATTGCTGCCTAGAATACACATGAAGTTGTCAGCACTTCTGCTTTCCATGCCTTATTAACCTTTTCTATAAACTCTTCTGCTCTTGTCCTCAGCTCATCGTCAGTGTCAGTTTCATCATCGTCACCATCTCCATCGGTGCTGCTGAATTCACCATCATCAGCTGCCGCATTCTGTTCATTTGACACTAATTCACTGACCTGCATCAAGGCATTCTTCTCCTTCCACGCGTGTTTCACCCTCGTGCCTTGTTCATCATCCGCATGCTTGCTGGGGGCCGTTGTGGTGCGAGTTATGCTCCGTTCATCGTTGTTGGAGACGGGTTTCGATCCCACGAGAATAATGACTACGATCAAGTTGCAGAAGCAGAAGATGAACACAGAGTTGGAAGCTGCCTGAGTGATTAATTGTAGTGTCGAATCAAGCATTGTGAAGGATGAGTGAGAGCGAGAGAGGGGTGGGTTTGGATGGAGGAAAGAGTGGAGATGGGAAGCTTTATGTAGCATATTATCAACCATATTATCATTATGGGGCCTATTTTTACATTAATTACTTTAATGAAAAGGCCTCATCACATCCATATCACTATTTCTGGTTTTATGGCACTTAATTGTCTTCTTCTTTCATATTTTCCTTTTTTATATTAACGGGAAACAGAAAATTTGAATTTTGAATATCTTTCAACGTTGAAGTATTACTTAACTAAGAGTGAGTTGGCATATACGTGTTAGGGCAGTTGCACAGGACATTATGTTGCCCCTTGTATCCCAGTTTGCATTCCCGCTCTCTAACTATTCCCATAATTTGCAATATTTACTTTTGTAAAAGAAAAAGGAAAACCCGAATTGTTTTTGCCCTTTGCACCCATGTACATGATATTGATTAAATTATAAGACATTTATATCAATTTTTAATTAGAGCTAATGAAAAGAGATTTTAAGAAGAAGAAGAAAAAGCACTGGGTATTTGGAGCTAACGGAAATCTTGACACAAAATTATGTGCAATGATGTTCTAGAATTCATAAAACCGACCTCAATTAATAAAGTAATACTTTGTTGTTGTTATGTTATATCGATTTTTAATTGCCGCCCCACCCCCACCTAAAATTGACTAAATTAGCAAGATGTTGACAAACTACAACATTAGGTAATTATGTGACAGACTAATAAGAATAGTCTAAATTAAATCATATATAATAAGGTCCTTTGATTACAAACTTGCTTGGAAATTGATGCGGAGACCAACACGTACAAAGACAGGCAATAGCATTGACCTGGCTATCAATCGACAGCTTTCTAATAAATGGCAACATTATTTGGAATCTTAAAACGTTGAAGGTGTCTCACGTCGAAAGATTGGAAATCTAGCGTAAGTACACGACCTTGAACTTTTTCATTTATTGTCAATTGATTTTGAGAAAGTGATCGATAAACGCTTTATAAGGACGTTTATTGTTGAGTTGGGAAGTGATAAAAAGTTGTATGATGGCCCCAAATACAAAAGTGAAGATAAGAAAAGTTGAACATCTTATACAATTCAGATTCGGTCTAGACTCCGTATCTTGCAGTCTGAGCCTACAAACCAAAAAATTTGGACTTTTCAAGAAAGGGACAGAGATTTGAATGTTTGGTTTGTGTGAGGTGACTCACTGATAAACGTTAAATGGGATCCTAAGATTTAAAATGAGTGGTCTAAATTTCTCGGATCATTAATTTCAGGCTGCAAAATTTGGAGAGGATCTCGATTCCTTCTTATATCATGCAGCTTACGAAAGAATATGCCCTTTTGTAACTTTTCAAACACTTTATACTCCTTTATCCATGTGACTTGAGAATCAAAGGCATTTCTGTAAGGACTGCCAATTCTAAGAATGTGTCATTCCGAATGATTAAAATTAGGGTCGGAAAAGGGCAATCGTTCATTCTTAAAATCGGCATTCTTAAGACCAGAGAGTCGGATGAAAAAAAGGCGAAATTTTGTAGTTTCCTTAATAGATCAACTCATTGTTACAAATGTGCAAAATTTTAAGCTTGATAAAGCCTGCTAGATTAAATGGGAGGTTATCAACAACTCTGCCCTCCATCCTCTGTTAACTTTTTCAATGAACTCCTCCGCTCTTCTCCTCAGCTCATCTTCACTGTCACACTCCTTGCTTTCATTGTGATCATCACTGCTGCCGTTGTCATCTCCGGCAGCGGCAAGTTCTACCTCGGGATTCGCCACTTGGCCGAAAACAACTGGTGATTTGATCATGGAACCTTCCTCCTGCTCACATTTACCATCTTCAACTTGCTTATGATCATTTGTGTTTCTGTTTTTGTAGCTGCTGGTGACAACCGAGACGGGAATTTCACTTTCTTGATCAAAGTAAAAGCCGGGTTTCGATCCCACGAGGATCATGACTATGATCAAGTTGCAGAAGCAGAAAACGTAAAGAGAGTTGGAAGCGGCCTGAGTGAGCAAGTCCAATGTAGAATCCAACATGGTTGAACAAACAACTCGTACGATTGGATTGGATTGGATAACTTTCAAGCACGAGCGAGGAGAAGACGGGTTTATGGTGGTGTTAGAAGAAGGAAATGAGGGTATTTACAAGTACTGGTGTGGGGATTGAAAGAAGTGTCTGTGAGAAGCTTTTTGTAGGAGAACATGTTGGAAGACAAGATGGTGAGGTGTGGTGTGAAAGCTAACTGAGAAAATCATTAAAAAAAATTCAATTGTAAATTGGGATGAAACTTCCCAACTTGCAGTTTTGTAGGTCTTCGGCCAAGTCCACACGTACCTTCCAACAACCTCACATGGAACTTCCTTAGTTTTCTCATTTACTCTATCTCATCGAAAAGTGACTTCAAGGAACCCTAACCTCTTTTAGACATTTTAGCATGTAAAATGTATAGGCTTTTTATCCAAAATAATCCCGACATTGACATATTTTTTTACTTTAGTCCAAAGATTTAAAATCACTAGAAGTGATCGTCAATAATTTAGGTTCTTCTGTGAGAAATATATGTTAAATTAAGAGTATTTTTGTCAAATCAACCCATCTCCTAAATTGGTGATTTAAACATGACTGGTCATTTGTCCCTTCAAGTTCTTATTATCTGAAAGTTGGAATATGAATGGATGTTGTGACTCTTTGCTTACGAACTTTAAGTGCTTTAAACGTTCAAAATCGCTTATGAACATAAGTGCTTCTTTCTTATTGTGCATTTTTGTGAATGATTTTTCTTTACATTGCTACAGTTGAGTAACTTGAGTTCCATTACTGCAACACAAAATTGCTGCCTAGAATACACATGAAGTTGTCAGCACTTCTGCTTTCCATGCCTTATTAACCTTTTCTATAAACTCTTCTACTCTTGTCCTCAGCTCATCGTCAGTGTCAGTTTCATCATCGTCGCTATCTCCATCGGTGCTGCTGAATTCACCATCATCAGCTGCTGCATTCTGTTCATTTGACACTAATTCACTGACCTGCATCAAGGCATTCTTCTCCTTCCACGCTTGTTTCGCCCTCGTGCCTTGTTCATCATCCGCACTCTTGCTGGGGGCCGTTGTGACGCGAATTATGCTCCGTTCGTCGTTGTTGGAGACGGGTCTCGATCCCACGAGGATGATGACTATGATCAAGTTGCAGAAGCAGAAGATGAACACAGAGTTGGAAGCTGCCTGAGTGATTAATTGTAGTGTAGAATCAAGCATTGTGAAGGATGAGTGAGAGAGAGAGAGGGGTGGGTTTGGATGGAGGTAAGAGTGGCGGTGGGAAGCTTTATGTAGCATATTATCATTATGGGGCCTATTTTTCCATTAATTAATTTAATGAAAAGGCCTCAGCACATCCACATCACTATTCCTGGTTTTATGGCACTTAATTGTCTTCTTCTTTCTTGTTTTCTTTCCTTATATCAACGGAAGACGGAAAATTTGGATTTTGAATCTCTTTCAATGTTAAAGTATTACTTAACTAAGAATGAATTGGCATATGTGTGTTAGGGTAGTTGCACAGGACATTATGTTGCCCTTTGTACCCCAGTTTGCATTCCCGCTCTCTAACTATTCCCATAATTTGGAATATTTACTTTTGTAAAAGAAAAAGGAAAACCCGAATTGTTTTAGCCCTTTACACCCATGTACATGATCTTGATTAAATTATAAGACATTTATATCAATGTTTAATTAGAGCCAATGAAAAGAGATTTTGAGAAGAAGAAGAAAAAGCACAGAGTATTTGGAACTAACAAAAATCTTAACACAAAATTGTGTGCAATGACATTCTAGAATTTATAAAACAGCCCTCAACTAATAGGATAATGCTTTGTTGTTGTGTTATATCGATTTTTAATTGCCGCCCTACCCAACCTAAAATTGACTAAACTAGCTAGATGTTGACAAACTACAACATTAGGTAATTATGTGAAAGAGACTAATAAGAATAGTCTAAATTAAATCATATATAATAAGGGCCATAGATACAAAGACAGGCAATAGCATTGACTTGGCTATCAAATCGACAGCTTTCTTATAACTGGCAACATTATTTGAAATCTTAAAATGTTGAAGTTGTCTCACGTCGAAAGATGGAAATCTAGCGTAAGTACTCCCACCTTGAACATTTCCGCTTATTGTCAATTGATTTTGAGAGAGAGCTCAATAAACGCTTTATAAGAATGTTTATTGTTGAGTTGGGAAGTGATAAAAAGTTGTATGATGGCCCCAAATACAAAAGCGAAGATAAGAAAAGTTGAACATCTTATACAATTTAGAGTTGGTCCAGACTTTGAATCTTGCAGTCTGAGCCTACA
Organism: Pyrus x bretschneideri; assembly: GCF_019419815.1. Taxonomy (NCBI): domain Eukaryota; kingdom Viridiplantae; phylum Streptophyta; class Magnoliopsida; order Rosales; family Rosaceae; genus Pyrus; species Pyrus x bretschneideri. The sequence continues at coordinate 4,967,705 of NW_025999635.1, forward strand.
AAACAAAAAATCTGGACCATTCAAGAGAGGGACAGGGATCCGAATGTTTGGTTTGTGTGAGATGACCCACTGAGAAAGGTTAACGAAGACCCTAAGATTTAAAATGAGTGGTCTGAATTTCTCGAACCGTCAGTTTCAGACCACAAGATTCAAAGAGGATCTTAATTCCTTCTTATATCATGTAGCTTACGAAAGAATATGCCCTTTATCCATGTGACTTGAGAATCATAGGCATTTCTGTAAGGACCACCAATTCTAAGAATGTGTCATTCCGAATGAATAAAATTAGGGTCGGAAAAGGACAATCGCTCATTCTTAAAATCGACATTCTTAAGACTAGAGAGTCGAATGAAAAAAGAAGCGAAATATTTTGTAGTTTCCTCAGTAGATAAACTCATTTTTACAAATGTACAAAATTTCAAGCTTGATAAAGCCTGCTAGATTAAATGGGAGGTTATCAGCAACTCTGCCCTCCATCCTCTGTTAACTTTTTCAATGAACTCCTCCGCTCTTCTCCTCAGCTCATCTTCACTGTCACACTCCTTGCTTTCATTGTGATCATCACTGCTGCCCTTGTCATCTCCGGCAGCGGCAAGTTCTACCTCGGGATTCACCACTTGGCCGAAAACAATTGGTGATTTGATCATGGAACCTTCCTCCTGCTCACATTTACCATCTTCAACTTGCTTATGATCATTTGTGTTTCTGTTTTTGTAGCTGCTGGTGACAACCGAGACGGGAATTTCACTTTCTTGATCAAAGTAAGAGCCGGGTTTCGATCCCACGAGGATCATGACTATGATCAAGTTGCAGAAGCAGAAAACGTAAAGAGAGTTGGAAGCGGCCTGAGTGAGCAAGTCCAATGTAGAATCCAACATGGTTGAACAAACAACTCGTAGGATTGGATTGGACTGGATAACCTTTGACCACGAGCAAGGCGAAGACGGGTTTATGGTGGTGTTAGAAGAAGGAAATGAGGGTATTTATAAGTACTGGTGTAGTGGTGTGGGGATTGAAAGAAGTGTCTGTGAGAGAAGCTTTTTGTAGGAGAACATGTTGGAGGAGCAGATGGTGAGGTGTGGTGTGAAAGCTAACTGAGAAAATCATTAAAAAAAAAAAAATCAATTGTAAATTGGGATGAAACTTCCCAACTTCCAGTTTTGTATGTCTTCGGCCAAGTCCACACGTACCTCCCAAGAACCTCACATGGAACTTCCTTAGTTTTCTCGTTTACTCTATGTCATCGAAAAGTGACTTCAAGGAACCCTAACCTCTTTTAGACATTTTAGCATGTAAAATGTATAGGCTTTTTATCCAAAATGATCCCAACATTGACATATTTTTTTACTTTAGTCCCAAAAATTTAAAATCACTAGAAGTGATCGTCAATAATTTAGGTTCTTCTGTGAGAAATATATGTTAAATTAAGAGTATTTTTGTCAATCAACTCATTTCCTGAATTGGTGATTTCTTCAATTTAACGGAAGTTTTTAACTAAATGATGAACGGTAAACAATTTCAATGAGTGATGAGTTATAACAATCTCAATAACAATTTTAATTAAAAAACTATATGTGTGTGTATATATATATATATATATATTTAAATGACAACCTGCTGATATAAACATGGCTAATCTTGTAGAATAGAAAGTAGCATGAATACTACAAATTGGATGAACACAACTATCCGATAACTATAAAACTTGTTAGCAAACCATAATTTTTCATATGAAAAACGCCTACAAATTCGTAAGAGTTTTGGTTTCATGAGGGCCAAATATTACTTCGTAAGATACCAAGGCAAAGCACAACAAATAGGCTACACAGGCAAGCCCTTACCGAACAAAAGAGTAGAACGAAAGCCAAAATCATAAGATGCTATCACCTCTTCCTTTTCCTATTTCCTGATGTGAGACTATCTTTGTTGAATCCCCTCAAATCATTAGTCGTTTCAGCCACATTTTGCTTCTTGGAACCTTTCCTTCCTCCATATCCAAACTTGGAATCCTTGATTTCTCTCTTCTTCGGTTTCTTCCCAGCCGGCTTCCCACCTTGTCTTGCTTTCCCTCCGGACCGATCTCCTGGAGCCACAAATGGCCTCTTCTTACTTGACCTCTCGAATGGTTTCCCATCCTCGAAGGCCAAATCCAACTCGCTGCCTTTGTCACCCCCGGCAAACCCACTTTGCTGCCTCTGCTTCCTCCACTTCTTCACAGATTCTATGTCCTCCTTTTTCTGCTTAGCTCTCTCTTTCAACTTCTGAGCCTGAATCTCCTTAGATAGTTTCTTGGACTCCCTAGCTTTCCTTCTCTCATCCGCCTCCTCGATCTTCTTCTTCTCTACCAAAAGCCGGCTCTTCACTCTCTCCATATGGGAATCTGACTTCACCATCTCTGCATAGTAGTCCTCAGGCCTCAGAAACGGAAGCCCCATTGACTGAAGCTTCTCAAATGCCTTCCTCGTTCCCTCTAAAGCCTGTGTGTAGAAGGCAAGCTCACGAGTCAGGTCATCATTCACGTCCACCTTTTGCTCTTGATCAATGTCAACAGCGAGTTTGTGCACCCATCCTGCATTCTCCGGCCAGCTTATATCTCCAAGTTTATCCATGATACCGTCTCTGTTGTATACAGCCTTCTTCGACGGCTCATCCAGCTTCACATCTCCCCTCCTCTTCAGAGTCTTCCTCCGATTCTGACCCGGACCCAACCTCTTCGAAATCATCCTCTTCCATCGAATCCTCGTTAATCAACCGGGACTCTTTATTGGACACACCCATTTCGTAAACCTATTAAAAGGAAATACAAATCCCACATACTAATGAGCAAAATGCACAAAAAAGCAATCAACGGATTCCAAAAAACACATAAAATTTCCTCAAAACATCATATATCTTAATCTGAATAAACACAGAAGCATTCCAAATACCAATATACTTCAATTATTTACAGCTAAACTCTTGTCAAATTCTAAATATCAAAATATCGCGCTGCAATCTACGACCAACATATTCAAACCCTAGAAACATACTGTTGGGATTTCAGGAAAATTAAAAAAACTAAAACAAAAACAAAAAATGGGATATCTTTTTCTTACCCAAATTTTCTCGGCAACCAAACAGAAAACGGGAAAAAGAAGAACTCAAAACTCAGAACCCAGATAATAATACAGCTAAATCGGAAGTATGATAGTGTAGAGCTCAAATCAGTTTACTTTAAGATTGAAAATTGGGAGGCTGAGTACTAAAATTAACCTTTCCTCTGTGGCCTCTGAAACCTCGATAAAACCCTACTTCTTCCAATAGGTTGGTCGACGCAGAGAAGGAGGTTTTAGGACCTGCCTTATAGGGCTTAAGCTTTGGGCCCAACTAACAATTTGGGCTCATAATTGGTGGGCTTGGGCCTGTGAATTTCACTTTTATCCAAGGTTCTAAAATACTTTAGACGCTAGTCGGGTAATATACTGGAGTCTAGTGCCTAGGCGGTTAGGCAGATTAGACGGATTTAAGTAAATCTATTATATTTTGTATATATAAGTGTCTGTTTATACTTAAAATATATATAATTTCATCATAAACTACAAACTAGAGTGATATATATTATGAAGTATTAGAACATAATGAAAACATGAAGAACAAATATATAATATGTGTTCATTTAAGTATACAACAAGTCCCTAATAATTTATTGTAAAAAAAAATAAGATGCAAAATGAAAGTTATTTATTTTCTGTCTAAGTGAGTCGCAACCTAGAAGGATCTGAACGGGCTAGGCGGACACCTCAGTAGGTCTAAGCTTCCTTTCTTAATTTTTAAACATTTAAACATTAATCGAGATGATAACCAACCGTCTAACGCCTAAATAAGATCTAAACGATAAAAAGGAATTTTTAAAACAGTAGTTTTACTTTTACCTGCACGACTTTTCTGCAACCATAAAACAAGCACTAGAAAAACTGGCCACTGTTTAACAAATCTGGGTGCGCCCCCGACAATAAGAACCTCGAAATACCAAACTTACCCTTCCTTTTCAACAGAACCAATGCCCAATTCAATTCCTTGGGCAAGGGGCAGCGAGGAACCGCATATTCCACTTCAATGTGCCACTCCGGGCCCACGGAGGCCAAGCGGACACCCCGTGATCGGCAAGAAAAGCAATCACGACCGTTGACATCATCGCACTTTCTAGAAGCTCAACGGCAGAGATTTCGTTGCCCGTGCTTCTCGCCCGCTTGTCCCGCCTCTATATATATTTTCCGCAACTCCTCCGTCAGTTTCCCACAAAAGCCTTCGGTAAATACAGAGAGTGAAAAAGCAGACTGAGAGAAAAATGGCAACGATCAAGCTTGTTAAAGCCCGTCAAATCTTCGACAGCCGTGGGAATCCCACCGTCGAAGTAAGTTCCGTTCAATCCCCGCCGTCCCATATTTCGAAATTTTCATTTTATTTTACTATCTCCGTTTTTGTTTTTGTACGGTTTTCCCGGCCTTACTGTCTGTTTAGTTTCTGAGAAAATGCGAGAAACTCCGGGAAAATAAAGAAACTCCAATCAGAAATGTTGGATTTCTGAGTGACCGAACATGTTTGTGTTTTTTTAGGTTGATGTCACGCTATCGGATGGAACCTACGCAAGAGCTGCTGTTCCAAGTGGGGCTTCCACAGGTAAAAAAACATAGTTGTTTGTTTTAATCTCTGTGATTTCGATCAAGCATACATACGAATATATGTATTTGTCTCTATTTATTTTCGGATTGTTACTGAACTTATGTGTTTATGTACGTCTGTAGATTTTATTTAACCTGAAAGTACAAATAAATATTTAAAATAATTAAAAAATAGGATAAAATACAAAAAATTACTCCAACTATTAGGGTCTCATGTATTAGGATCACGACAGTTCATACTTTATCTTCTAAAATTGACAATGTCATACCGTACCATACGAATTTGTTATTAAGTGCTGACGTGGCAAAAAACAGGACCACTCACTAATCCAGTTAGATTAAAAAAATTTAAATATTAAAAAAATTAAGAACAAAAAATTTCCTGGGGGGTGCGGGGATCCTTCCCCCTCTTCTCTCCTTCCTTTTTCTGGGTTTTTTTTTAATTTTTAATTTTTAATTTTACTTTTATTTATTATTTTAATATTAAAAAATTATAAATTTTTTTTTAGTTTTTAATAATTTTTAATAGAAATGGTCCGAGTCTCTTACCACGTCAGCAACAGAAAAATTGACGAGGTATGACATTGTCATAAATTCGTAAGATGCGTTATGACATTGTCTATTTTAAAAGATAAGGGATGAAACTGTCGTGGTCCTAATAATTGAGGTAGTTTTTTGTACTTTACCCTAAAAAATAAGAAGCGCCCAAGGCTAAGCGCTTTCCTCTTGAGAGCAATTCCAATGTGTAAGGGCTCCCATGGCAATTGAATCTCTAGGGAATAGTAATTACCTTTAATGGACCGTAATTATTTTTGTCTCTCCACTTCTAAATTGAATTGTCATGACAATATGTAATAAAATATTAATATTTTTTATTTTATAAAATAATAAAAAATAATTTAAATTTAAATTTCGAATAAGATTTTTAACCGATTTCGTAATGTTACGTGTCATTATCCGAAAATATAATTTTTGTGAATAGATTTCTATCAGATTTTTAACCAATTACGTCGTGCAACATGTTCTTACCTATTTAGAATTGTTGGAAATATTGAAATGTGGTGTAAGGTGGGAGAAAATGGTGTGTATTTATAAAAATAAAATAAAAAATTGGATTTTTAAGTTGTTTAAAAAAAATTATTAACTTAATTAATCTGGACCATTGGGTTACAAAAAAAAATGAAATTCAACCGTCCAGAATGAGACACGTGGCCCACCCAAACATATCTAATTTTTTTCTTTTTCAAAAAAAAATTCTAAAGCCGATAAAACTGAACCGTTGATCTGGAAATCAAACGGTCCAGATTCACAGTAACTGAGTGGGGTGGACACGCGGGCTCCATCGTCTGAAAATATGCTTGAGACACGCCTCCACGTGCGTGGCTGGCATCATGCTGATGTCAGCCTTGCATCACTCCTCACTCGGGCCGTGGGCTCCTGCCTGCCCTCTCCCACAAGCTCCCTCTTAGCCCAATTGCCCGAATGGGCTGGAGCTAGTTTGGGAGAGGATTGGATTGCAAATGGAGCCTGTCCACAGGGCAAAAGAGCACACTGGAAGTGCTCTGAGGAAGAGGAAGCGTGGTGTTCCACGGGAGAGGATTTAATAGTGGCGCCAAGATAGTGCGTCGGCCCTTGGGCGCACAGTAACGACCTTATTTTCGGGCTTCATGGCCGTCCTTGCTGCTATAGTGTAAGCAGCATTAGTGATATGTTTGCCCTACATTAATTTTGCATTTTGCTATTAAGCTGTGAAGTACGTTGAATTTGAACTTATTTTCGTGCATTGCGATTAGCGTGGTTTGCATTATAGTTCTTTTCGATGATGTTCGATTGTTTGGTTATTTTAAAGGTATCTATGAAGCCCTTGAACTCAGAGATGGCGGATCGGATTATCTTGGAAAAGGTGTCCTCAAGGTATGTTGGTTGTTATTGGCTAACGGATTTTGATTATGCGATTTCTTTAAAATGTTACCTCTCTATCGCTTTGATTTCGGTTTTTAAAATGGAGAAAAAGTTGGTTGGCGATATTGATCTCTGTGTTGGTTAGGCTGTGGAGAATGTGAATTCGATCATTGGACCAGCTTTGATTGGAAAGGACCCAACAGAGCAGACCAAAATCGACAATTATATGGTACAGCAACTCGATGGAACTGTCAACGAATGGGGTTGGTGCAAACAGAAGCTCGGAGCAAATGCTATATTGGCGGTGTCTCTAGCTGTTTGCAAAGCCGGTGCCCTTGTGAACAAGATCCCTCTTTACAAGGTTTGTTTCTCGGGAGAGTAGTGCCCCACCATTTTATTTCGCTAAAGGCGCGTCTGAGGTTTACTCTTAAGATTGCATTTGCTTTACACTTTGCAGCATATAGCCAATCTTGCTGGAAACAAGACCTTGGTGCTGCCCGTACCTGCATTTAATGTCATTAACGGAGGTTCTCATGCAGGCAATAAACTAGCAATGCAGGTTAATATTTATCTGTTAGTATTTTTCTCGAGAAATTAGGACCTCTTGCAATTGTTATTCTTACCGTTTCTTCTATGACAGGAATTTATGATCCTCCCTGTCGGAGCATCTTCTTTCAAGGAAGCTATGAAGATGGGTGTTGAAGTATATCATCACCTGAAGGTATTGCCATTATCTTTTGCGGCTTTTGGATAATAGATGACCTTCTGTTCAGGCTTTTTAAAGTTTCCACTTGGTTTTGCCTGCAGGCTGTAATTAAGAAGAAGTATGGACAAGATGCCACAAATGTTGGGGACGAAGGTGGCTTTGCCCCCAATATTCAGGTCTGTATACACATAAAATATTCACAAGACGAGATTAATTTAAGTGGCTTTGTGTTATGTTTGGTTTGGAAGCAGCGTTTTTTATTGTTCGAATGCTTGTATTCTTTTGATGTTTCGTTAATAGGAAAACAAAGAGGGTCTTGAACTGCTAAAGACAGCCATAGCTAAAGCTGGATATACTGGAAAGGTTGTCATTGGGATGGATGTTGCTGCCTCGGAATTCTACGATGACAAGGATAAGACCTATGACTTGAACTTCAAGGAAGAGGTAATTAAATTAGAATACGTCTGGCTACATATGGATATATATACGAAGTTAATGGGTTTATGGCTAGATGGCTGAACTGCGTAGTTTTATCTACTGCAGAAAAATGATGGATCACAAAAGATATCTGGAGACAGTCTGAAGAATGTTTACAAGTCATTTGTTACTGAGTATCCAATTGTGTCAATTGAAGATCCGTTTGACCAGGATGATTGGGAACACTATGCAAAGATGACTGCTGAAATTGGTGAGCAAGTCCAAATTGTCGGCGATGATCTTCTCGTCACAAATCCAAAGGCAAGCAGATGTTACTATTATTACTGTTATGTATCAAATTATGTGATGAATGTTAGAAAATATGTCTTGACGTTTCTTTATTCATTATGCCGCTGCAGCGAGTGGAGAAAGCAATCAATGAGAAGACCTGCAATGCCCTTCTTTTGAAGGTAGTACTCCCTGCTCCTTTCGTGTAGCGCTAATGCTGCTACTCTGTATACTTCCGAATTGTTACAGTTTACAGATTCCTGTGGATAATTAGTGAGTAGTAATGGCACTCTGTATTTTTATGTTTGTGTAGGTGAATCAAATTGGTTCAGTTACTGAAAGTATTGAAGCTGTGAAAATGTCAAAGCGTGCTGGCTGGGGTGTCATGGCAAGTCACCGAAGGTATCCCATCTTCACTGTTTTCGTTTCCCATTTCACGCACACACCACGCATCATATTTTGCTAATTTTGTTTGTTTAATTTTCCAGTGGTGAAACTGAGGATACTTTCATTGCCGACCTTTCTGTTGGGCTGTCAACGGTAAGTGTTGGGGTCTTACCTTGATGCTGTTACTTTCATTACTTGTTGATGCATATTGATAACTTTTCCACCTCGTTACTTTATAATTCGGGACTTCGAATTATGCTGAAAGTGTATTGTCCAAGTTTCGGATTAAGGCTGTTGCATAAACTGATTTGATCTATGCATCCTTGTTTGGTTAAACAGGGACAGATTAAGACCGGAGCTCCGTGCAGATCAGAGCGACTTGCTAAATACAACCAGGTAAAACTTCATACGCACGTCTGCTTATTTAGTCGCATCTAAGTTCTCTCTAACCGCGTGTTTGCGCCTTCCTTTGTGTTCTGCAGCTTCTTAGGATAGAGGAGGAGCTTGGATCCGCAGCAGTCTATGCCGGTGCAAAATTCAGAGTCCCAGTGGAACCATACTGATCCGAGTGCTGGAATCTTAAAACCGTTGTTAAACAAGCCCTCTTAGTTTTCGATATTACGAAGCGTGTAATTCGGCATAAGTAAACATGTGTTCTAGTTACTAATAAGGTCTTGGTGAGGAGATCAGGAACCATTTGATGAGAGAGTTGTAGAGTTGTTTCTGTTTCAGCTTGTTTTTCTGGTGATGTAATGCACAGAGGGCTTGTTCATGTTATGTCTCTAATATTACTTAAGCTTGTGGGTTAAGACAAAATCTCGATATCTTGTTAAGATTAGAGTTTAATCCTTTTCGTAATCTTAGTTTGCATATCTCTTGTTCAATCCCTTCAAAATTTCATTAGTTCTTTTTTTTATCTAATAACTATTATTGGCACTTTAAAATCTGAATCGAATTGTGCACTCTCTGGAAGGGGTTTTTTTTTTTTTTTTTTTTTTTTAATAAAAAGTTTGGTATGCACGATCAGATTTTTGAGGGAATTGCAGCAATGATTCTCAACTTAAACTAAACTGGAGAATGGTCCCTGGTCCCTCGGCTAAAAGTTTGTAATCATTGGTCTCTTAACTTATTAAAATGTGCAGCTATATTCCTTTTCATCAACTCTGTCAAGATTTTTGGCAAAATGAGTCATGAAGCTGAATCATGAGGCAAATGTGAAAAACCAAATGAGAAAATTGTAGCACTAGTACCTTAACTTTAACCCAATTAGAGCAATAATTTTTCAACTTTAAACCAATTGTAGCAATAGTTATTCCACTATGACTCGTTTTGACGAAAATTCTCACAAAGTTGATGAAAATAACATAGCTACATGTTTTGATGAGTTAAAAGATGAATGATCATGAATTTTTAGTTCAAGGATCAACACTCCAATTGGGTTAATGTTAAGGGGTCATTGACACAATATTCCATGTGACCAAACGAATTAATTTCAAGTTTTAATCAAAACTCGGTTCTTATAAGGGAAAAATAACCAAATTGGATACCAAAAAAGTACATGATTAACACCAAAATGGATACCGAAAAAGTAGGTAGACAATCTAGAAACGTTCTCAGCCGCAACACATGCTCATATAAACAATTTCAACATCGACATAAATCGAGTATATGCTGTTAGGACCAAGTTGGAAACCGACGGTTAGGGGCGAGACAGAAACAGAGTACATTTGCATTTTTCAAAACTGGTTTTCCAAGCAGAACAAGAACTTCAAAATTGGAAGCAGACGGAGCATCTCCGCAGCTGAATCAATTAACACCGAGCAGCTCAACATCAAACACAAGCCATGAGTTTGGTGGTATTTTACCGGCACGTTTATGTCCATAACTGCATCCAAAGGAAACACATTAATAAGCTTTGCAGAAATGGAGAAAGAGTTACTATCATGGGCAAACTTACTATCGTGACATACCCCATTTCTGGTGGAATAGTGAGTCTTCTTTTATCCCCGACACGCATACCTGGAGGAAGGTAGATATGCATTAAAAGATGCAACAACTGCTTAGGAAAGTTGAAGATCCGATTTAAGAAATATTTGAACAGCTCAGAAAATTACCGTTAACCCCGACATCCCATCCTGGTATAACTTGTCCTAGACCTGCACAACCAAAGGAAAATGAGGTCACACTCATGGTGAAGTTAAGTTGTTTCTTGATTGCTGTTAAATGACATTAATGGTACCTAGGCGGAATTTGAAAGGTGGCCCTCCCACGTTGGAGTCAAATATGTTGCCATTCTTTAGCTTGCCAATGTAGCGAACACTGACCTGCAAAACAACAAATATTAGCAATATGAATCCTTTAAAAGGTAAATGTAAACATGCCGAAAGGCTAAACCTTAACCTTTTTTCCCGAAGAAGCTTTCTTGCCATCAGGTTTTCCCATAGCTAGCTCCTCGATAACCAATCCATTTGGATAGGTTTTCGCTTTGGATCGCTTGCCAATGGTTTGCTCCAAACCAGGTTTGTTCTGATCTTCCATGTTGTCAACGATTTCATCCATGTCAATTTTTGTTTCAGTCTCCTGGGCTTTCTTGTTCTTTTTCTTCTTCTTTTTCCCCTCCGTGAGATTTTCACCAGGAATAGAATTCTTTTCGATGTCAGATCTCCTGTGCATGAACATGCTATTTTACTCAATGCAAAAACAACAAAGCAAATTTGTGCACAAACATGAGAAATAAGAGTGAATAGCAAATCCAAGCCATTAGTGAGGGTGTTATCATGCCAACTATTCAACATCTTGGCTCCAAATTACTAATCTGACATAAATTCTTAGTAAAATATATATTAAGTTGGCCATATAAGATATAATTATAATTTATCAATAAATAAATAAAAGCTTGGGTTTTGAACAGAAAATTTTCATAAAGCCAATAAATGTACTCTGTAAAATAACGGAAAGATGATGCAGCAGATCTCACTCACTTCTTATTAGATAGCTTTTGCTCATGCTCTTGGCTCTTCAAAATCTCAGGTTGCTTTTCATTGTCATCAGCATTACCCTCCTTAGCTTGCTCTTTCAATTTCTTCTTCTTCTTATTATTCTTTTCCCTGACATCATTTCATATAACACTTCAATAAATTAGAAAACTGAATATTTAGCGTGCATCACTGAACAAGACAATATAAACAAAGTTGTTAAACGATTGTTGATTATCGACTAAAGGCTTCAAAAAAAAAAAAAAAAAAAAACCACACCTAAAAACCGAAAACATCTAACCAGTGAAATGGGTTAATTACTCACCCTTCTGGCTGACTGTCTTGCTGAACATCTTCGACTTTCCTTTTGGACCCAGCAGCTTCACCATCATTCACTTTCTTCTTCTTGGTTTTCTCAGTAATTTTGCTATCCTTCTGTTCAGTTGCTGCTTCATGCTTCTCAATGTTGGTTTTCTGTTTAGTGGATATTGGAAAACCATCTTCATCTTCACTCTCCAAAACAGGGTCACCAGCATTTTCCTTGACAACAATTTGTTGCTGAGAATTTGTGATCTTTTCAGAGTCATTTGATTGATTCTTTTTCACTTGTCGTTTGGACCGACTGTTTCCATTAGTAGGTTTCTCATCGTCCTCTATCTCCTCAATTACAACTAAGATTTAAACCAAAGAAAATATTGAGTCAGGCACTATATTACAGCATATAATGAACAAATCACAGCTGAAATGGTGACAATCATCAATAAATCAAAGCGGCATTCACCAGCAGAATACAACCCAATGTATACAAAAAGACCATAATTAAGTATAACATAGTGCCGAATAATAGCATATTTATGGTTTGGTACTTTGGAGTACGCCAAAATACTAAGGAAGACTAAAATCTAGCTGAAACTTAACATCTTGAAGTTAATCAAACTTTTGCATGGAAATTAACTATATTTATGCTTCCTCTAATATCAGATCTAATACGCAAAACCAGTCACGAAATTCATGAAAGATCTATGCCAAATCATCATAAATAAATAAAAAAACGTGAGCAATAGGTATCCAATAGGCCAATTTACCTCCACTATTTGGAACAGGTGAAGGCGGGTACATGTCAAAATCTTCATCGTCAATAAATCCAACATTATCATAATCGGTATCATACTCTGAAGACTCTGACTCGGTGTCCGCAATATCCTCCCCGGAAGAATCCCTTAAAATGTTGCAGAGAAATAAAAATTACCGTTAAAAATGATAAAAATCTTACCAAAACAAACTCACAAAAAGTAAAATGAATTAGCACTTACGATCCATAGTCATCTCCTTCATCCTCGCCTTCCTCCACAAGGTAACCAGAGAGGTGGATACTTCGTTTTCCAATCACCGAGAAGGTCACCAAACCATCAATTGGCTCAAAATCAAGATCCAAGGGGACAGATTCATTCTTATTTGGTAACAAAGAACATAGAAAGATTGGACTTTTATCTCCAATGGAACACTGAACTATACTCCTCCCCTTCGATTCACCGAGGCCTAAAGTCGCCTAACTTATCAACACAAAGTTAACAAGAAAATTCAACATCATACCACACCCAAATCGCGGCGGTTTCCAAAAATTATTGAGAGGGCTCTAAACAATAAAAAATATTTAAGAAATAAACTACACAATGAATTTGAGCAACTGAAGTTAAATAAAATTACCTGAGAAATGTGAAGCCTTCCTTCGAATTGATCCGATTGATGCTCGTACGATTTTCCTGGTTTTACTTCAATTCCTAGAATTTCAAATTCAACCATAAATAAATAAATAAATAATTATTTTTTCAACTACTAAAACTTAGAAATCAAACAATCCCAATTCCATCCTAAGTTCCTAAAACTGGATTCCAACTTTCAATTTTCCACCTGCGATTTTTCAGCGGCAAAACAGAGATTTTAAGAAATCACAGAATTTTCGCTCTATTTTCTTCCGATTTCAAGAAATATTGCGAAAAATTACAGCACTAAACATAAATAAATTAAATAATTAAAAACCCGAAAGAGGACTGACCCCAAAATCCCATCGTGCCTGAATTGTTGTCTCGCACAGCGACGCTACGAACTTTTTCTAAAACCCTGGCAAAACCCTCTCGCAGGTCTTAAAACCCTAATCCTACCCTCGTGTTCGAGTCACCCGCGGTAGCACGGTTATTACATGCAACAGGGTTCACGGAAGCACAGGTGGCGTCAGGAGACTTGACGCGCGAAATTAACATTTAAGCCCCAACACGCCAAAAAAAAAAAAAAAAAAAGGTTGGTGTAATCAATTGAGAAGTGGGCCAGTTTTCCAAAAACCGACGAAATATGCGGGGTCTTCAATGGGCTCCATCTCAACCCATTTGCAGACTTTTTGGGCTGGTGATCCAGTACAATTTGGTGGAGTTAGCTTAATGTTGTTTTTTGTCTCGCAATTACACGATTACGTAGTGTTATTAATTCAAGCGTTATAATATAGTTAGAAAGTATACTCGATTTTTTTCTTGATAATTCAATGTTTTTAATTATTTTGACATGACAGGAGAGAATTTAAGCTCTTGTGTAAGGAGATAGGCACATTCTCCTAACCAATTAACTTAATTCACATACTCAGATTACAAAAGTAGTAAGTTCGAAAGAAATTGACTATTTGAACTACGGCCTCCTAAGTTTGGAAAAAATGGAAACTACAGCCTAACGACATTTATCTATCCGTATAAGTGGGAAGTATCAAATTTAACTCATTTATATGGCAAGTTCAAAAACCAGTTATTATGAATGACTCATTTTGGGACTTAGTTTGAAATCCCAGTATTCAGTGAGTAAAATTGACTTAGGGTCAGTTTGGGATTGTTGTGCTTGTTTTTTTAAACTGCTTATGTTGTGCTTTAAGAATAATTTGCTGTAAAACAAAGCAATTGAGCTTTTAATAAACTGCATTTTTAAAAGTGTTGTAAGTATATATAAAAAAAAAATGTAAAAGCGTGATAAATTTTAAAGATGGCATGAGTGGTTAGATTTTGTAGTTGTAAGTGGTGATACAAGAATTGAAAATGTTGCTAGAATGATAAATAATGTCATTTTTTAAATTAATGAAGGTATTACAAGAGTTGAAAATATTCATCAAAACTTCAACTCCGTTTTTTAATAAAACAGCTTATAAAAGCAACTTACATGATGTTTTTAAAAACTAACGTCTGGAGGTCATTAAAGTTAGATATTTTAAACTGATTAAACATTTTTTTATTGCTTAACTTTAAAACGAAACCGTTTTGATAAAATAATAATAATAATAACAATATCAAATGGGACCTAGTCCTACATCATTAATGTTAAAAATAGAGAGTAATTCAATGTTTTGAAGATATTAAGAAAACAATTTAGAGGAGCCGAATAACGTACAGTAAAAGGTATTCCAATTATTAAATTCATCAAAAAGCTTATTCCATACGATTAGGGTTGGGTTCCACCCAAGACATATGAAACTCGTGTACAAATTAATGCTTGAAAGAAAATAATGAACTGAAACCTAATTATTAGTTTAATGGGAAGTAATTATAAGGGTGGTGTATTGGAATCTTGAAAATACTTTCTCTATATTTTTTATGTAAATGTTGGTAAAGACCTATGATTCCAAGTTTGAACTCTTATTCTCTACACTTTAATATTGTTTTGTGGGAAAAATAACCTACCACCAACGAATATACTTCTTTTATAGTTCATAAACTCGATATATATTCCTTATCTAGTGTTTGGAAAAAGTTGTTAATATAGGAATATCGTCACACAATATTATCAGTTCACGTGTTTTAGTGATGTAGAACAGATGATTGAGTGGATTAAGACGAAATGAACCGAAGAAAGACAAAAGAGCGTGGCGGGAATTTATAGATTTGGCATTCGAGCTCCGTTTTGGACACATAATATAATACCTTTCTGAAATGAGTACGGAGTTCCAATTCAACACACGATTTTGCCCAGATGTATGATGAATTAAAGTCGTCTGAGGTCGTTTAGACTTTCAAAACCGCCCTTGAAAGTTTGTAATAAAAATCAAACTTTTTGTTTTATGTTCGATTTACCTTTTTAACATATCCTGAGACTCCCTTGACTTTCTCAAGAGTCGACTTAAGTCTATTTAAGCCTTATGGCTGCTATTGTAATCAACATTCATGAACTAATAAAAAAATAAACATCTCTGTTTTCTCTATAACCTGATGGATTCCAGCTTGCTGATTCTTGGACTTATGTTTGTATCCCATTTACTATGCTGGTGTTGCGTCATATAATATGCATGAACTACTTGATCATCCTCTAGGATGGATCCATCAATCAACGTGTTATAATATTAATAAATTGTTAACTCTACATTATTGGTGGGATTTGATTACAAACAATATTTTTACTCAACGCTAACCTAAAAAGATAGGGAAGTGTTTGAACCAGAATGCAGTGATACGTTCTACTAGTCTAGAAAAATCCAAAACTAATATAGTAGTATATCTTACAGAATCATGTTTCGCTGCTAAAAAAGGAATAGCAAGTATTGCTGAAAAACAAATAACAAATGCATGCGTGTCTCATTGATTAAAATTAAAAACAAAGGAGTTTTAACGAAAAGCTCATGGTACTGTTCATTTTAACGAAAAACCACATTTTTACACTAAAAAGTCAATCCTGGTACTATTCATTTTACCCTTTATTTTGTCCTTACCGTTAAAACTCAAAGTTTTCAAACCATTTTAATTAATTTTCCTTAAAAACAATGATTTGATATCTGTCCATTTGTGATTAAGTTTCAACAGCATTTTCTGCTCTGCTTTCGACATCAAAGCATGATTCTATCTCAAAACCCTTTGAAAATGAAACCTCTTTTCTTTTTCTTTTTTTTTATGATGCAAAGACAAAATGAATAAATGCAGAAACTTGGGATCTGTAATTCAAATGCAATTTGTGATCCATATCATCTTTTTTCAACATTCTCCAACCCTGAAATAGACCTTGGATCTAAAATTATGTCATATGTAAAAAGCTTTAGGTTGGATAGATCATAGCACTCATATGCTTTAGGTGAAGATGCCATCTCCTCTTACTCAAATAATTAAGCATACTTTTTTGACTTTTCACATCCACACCACATATACCTACTGCAGTTAAACATAATCGTACAAAGACGGTGCTATTTATACATTTGTTTTTATCTCACATATTACTGTTAATTTCTATCATTTATCATTTTCAACTCACTCAATCTGAGGCTCGAAACTTAAGAGGGTGTATAAAAAATAAAAAATAAAAATGTATAAATAGCACGACCCTTATATATATATATATATATTCTTTATTTTTATAAAATCAATACCACTTTTATAAGTACAATAAAAAATGTCACTGCCTTCATGAACTTCTCCTTTTCTTTTTTTTGGAAATTTTCTTGCAATTTGTTCTTCCCTTTTTTATTTTTATTATTTTGAAATCATCCAATAAAAATAATTAAACAAAAAGTAGTGATATATTTATGGGTCACCCTTGTAACCACTTCACCAAACTTTCAAGTATGATGATCACATTACCACAATCAAATAATTTTTCTTGTTTGACAAACGATATCACATTATCACAATCAAATAGTTAACTGGTTCCACTTTGATGCTTAATATTTCAAGTCTTGATCATCATATATATAGATCCCTATATAATCATACTGGATTAGCTAAATTTTTAATTTTATACGGTTAAAGTAAATATATTAAGAAAATTGGGGTTTCACCGTCAAACTAATTGACTATATAGAGAGTAACTCAATTACATATAAGTATATGCAAGGTTCCTCTGTTTCTCGATGTGAGATTCACTATCAACATGTTCCCTCACCTGTGGCAAATTTTCAAGCCTTACACGTGAACAACACAAACGAGATGACGCGGAGCATGTGTTACTGTTGGGCTTTACACATGGAATAATTTGCTTTAACACCATGAAGAAAGTTGAGGTTCCACCTATAAAAGTAATTGAGAATATTGGGAGTAGCCCAATTACTTATGTTTGCACACACCATACTTCACTAATCTCGAAATTACCGAGCACTTGTCAACGTTATAAATTCGAAGACCTACTAAAGAGGTCATGCTAAAGCATCCATGCCAAAGCACATGAATTTCTCTCCAACCAGGAGACCAATCACAACGCGACACATGTTAACACTTAGAATAAATCTTCTAGTCCCAGATTGACCGCAGACGAAAAAAAAGGACTCTCCTCAACTATGAAAGAAGATTATTCTCCCCCCAGTTGATCCCTAATGATCTTATTCTACTTAGTGAATCTATTATTAGTACCCACTAAATAATGACTATGTCTAAACCCTTGTATCATGTAACTCTACATTATTAATGAAAGTTCCTCCATCATGGTGGACGTAGCCCAACTTAAGGTGAACCATGTATATCTTGTGTTTGTTTCATTTGTTTCTTATCTCTTTACATACTATCATCACTAGGTAATAGAAGCAACCTAGAGAGGGTCACATCTTGACACTTTACATTGTTTTAAAGTTAAATCGGTTTTATGCATCAATAGCTTATAAGCATGTATAAGGTCTCTCATTTCCTCGACATGGAATTCACTATCAACATGTATAATATGCAAGAATCCAACATATGATAC
Source organism: Pyrus x bretschneideri (assembly GCF_019419815.1). Lineage (NCBI taxonomy): Eukaryota > Viridiplantae > Streptophyta > Magnoliopsida > Rosales > Rosaceae > Pyrus > Pyrus x bretschneideri. The sequence continues at coordinate 4,985,728 of NW_025999635.1, forward strand.
ATATTAGAGTTCCCAACTATCTATCAAAAATTAAAATAAAAACAATACACATGACAATGTACATATGTAAACAATGTCGATGTATTTTATTCCTCTAACAATGGAATCTGAACTTGAATGGTAACAAACACAATAAGAGGAAAGAAAAACAATACTATGCATCCGTCCATAGGATATATATACAATGCATAATGGTATAAAAGGATATAATATATAGTACTACAATCTCCACAAAAACGGAAAGGAGCAATAACATAGAAAGGAAATGACATCTTATTTATTACTGTTGGATAAGTTTAAATTTTAAGATTTATATCTATTGATCATACCATTCTCAAAATTTAAACTCATCTAATAGTGATAAATAGGACAGTGAGTATCACCATCACTTAATAGTGATGAGCAAAAATATCCTAAAGTAAAAGAGAGAAATGAAAGTATTTATATAGAATCCCAAGTAAAAATAATGAAAATCCATTATCTACGGCCTTGCGTATTTAAGAAATATTTGTGCAAAACTCATGTTTATTTATTTGTTTATTTTTTATACGTGAATGATGAATACTATAATTGAATTATGAGCCTTAAAAAAATTGATTACCGAACTACAAATGTTAATGTAAAAACTGTACAATATAAATTATGAAGTTTCAATCAATTAATGTCTCGCACTTACCACAACAAAATTTCATTATAAGCTAAAGAAAATCTCCAATCAAGAAGCATAGAAGGTAATTTTGAAATTCCGAAAAAAGGAAACACAATTTCTTCCATTTCTGTCAAACACCAAGAAATTCCAAGCACTTTTAGACATTGACAAAAATTCTCACAGAGCAGAAAAAATGGAAATAAAAAACAAAAAAATAGAAAAAAAATGTGTTGGTCAGAAGAATAAATAGAAAAAGATCTTTATATTTTTTGATCATGTCGAATAAAATTCTCTCCCCTGTTTCGTCACTCTCTCACTTTCTCTCTCTAGAGTCTGCAGAGTCTGCGCTATATGAATGTCTCCGTACTCCCTCATTTCTGTTGTGTGATGAAGGTGCAGTTGAGCAGTTTTGCAGCTGAGTCTTGAGTATTTCACAAACCTCCCACCATTAAAGCTCAATTGAAAAGCATCAAGCTTCCATCTCTTTTCACTCTTTTCACTCTTTTCACTCCCCAAGATCGCCATGGAAATGGACCTCCGCTTCAATCCGAACCCGAACCCGAACCCAAATCCCATTTCGCCGCGGCCTTCACTTTCCGGCTAAATGCCCGGAACCTACCTCCGTGAGAGACCAACCTCACCAAAAAGCTTGGTTCTTTCACTGAAAGCCGACCACTTCACTCACTCACTGTGTCACTCACACTCCCCAATTTCAACTCGTTTGCTTCAATGGCTTCTACAAACTCAACCCCCACCGACCCATCTCTCTCGCCGGACGACATAGCCGCTAGGGCCCTCAACCGGCGATTCGAAAGCCTGGTGACTGTTCGAACAAAGGCCATAAAGGGGAAAGGAGCTTGGTACTGGGCTCACTTGGAGCCCATTCTCGTTCGCGCCCCCAACTCCAACCTTCCCAAGGCCGTCAAGCTCAAGTGCTCCCTCTGCGACGCCGTCTTCTCCGCGTCCAACCCCTCCAGAACCGCCTCGGAGCATCTCAAACGGGGTACCTGCCCGAATTTTACCTCTGTTTTGAGACCCAATTCAACTGTGGCGGCTTCGCCGGTTCCCATATCTTCCTTGCCGTCTCCCTCGTCACACAATCACAGAAAGCGGAGCTCGCAAATGGGTATTAGTCCTTCTCCTATTTCTCAAGCTCCTCCTCTTACTAGTCCTACTTCGATTCAGGTTCATTCTTTAGCTATGATCGAGTCTTCCGGCTTCTGCGGTGATCATAATTTCTCACAGTCTCCAAACCCAGTTGGGATTGCGAGAAGTACGGGGCTAGATCAGCACCATTTGGTGTTATCCGGTGGGAAGGAGGATTTGGGTGCTTTGGCAATGTTAGAAAAAAGTGTGAAGAAACTTAAGAGTCCCAAAGCTTCTCCTGGTGCCACTCTTAGTAAGGAGCAGATTGATTCTGCACTTGAATTACTGTCTGAGTGGTTCTATGAGTCATGTGGGTCGGTCTCGTTTTCGAGCCTCGAGCATCCCAAGTTCAGGGCTTTCCTTAGCCAGGTGGGCTTGCCTGCATTGTTGCAGCGCGAGCTTTCGGGTGCTCGACTTGATGCTAAGTTTGATGAGGTGAAAGCTGAGTCTGAAGCTAGGATTAGAGATGCAATGTTTTTTCAAGTTGCTTCTGATGGGTGGAAAAGCAGGGATTCTTGTGGGGAGGAGAATGTTGTTAAGTTCACGGTTAATCTTCCGAATGGGATTAGTGTTTTCCAGAAGGCAGTGTTTACTGGCGGGTCAGTTCCAACGAAATATGCAGAAGAGGTGTTGTGGGACTCAGTTACCGGTATATGTGGGAATGCTGTGCAGCGTTGCGTGGGGATAGTTGCGGACAAGTATAAGGCCAAGGCACTGAGGAATTTGGAGACTCAGAACCACTGGATGGTGAACGTCTCCTGTCAGCTTCAGGGGTTCATGTCTTTGATTAAGGATTTTAACAAAGAGCTTCCATTGTTCAGGGTTGTCATTGAAAATTGCTTAAAGGTTGCGAATTTTGTAGATAGCACCTCTGAGGTTAGGCAGGCTTTCGAGAAGTACAAGATGCAAGAGCTTGAATATGCTGGGTTGATCCAAATTCCTTCGCCCAAATGTGATACCTCAAAGAACTTTGCACCTGTCTATGCAATGCTGGAGGATATATTGAGCTGTGCCCGCATACTCCAAATGGTTGTCTTGGATGATTTCTATAAGGCGATATGTCTGGAGGATCCAATTGCAAGGGAAGTTGCAGGGATGATTCAAACTGAAGGTTTTTGGAATGAATTAGAGGCGGTTTATTCACTTGTTAAGATGATCAGGGGGACGACTCAGGAGATTGAGGCTGAGAGGCCATTACTTGGGCAATGCCTGCCCCTTTGGGAAGAATTGAGAACAAAAGTAAAGGATTGGTGTGCCAAATTCAACATTGTTGAAGGTCCTGTTGAGAAAATAGTTGACAAACGATTCAGAAAGAACTACCACCCAGCATGGTCGGCTGCATTTATACTTGACCCGATATACTTGATGAGGGACACTAGTGGAAAGTATCTTCCACCATTCAAGTGCTTGACGCACGAGCAGGAGAAGGATGTAGATAAGCTCATTACGAGGTTGGTTTCCAGGGAAGAAGCTCATGTTGCGTTGATGGAGCTCATGAAATGGAGAACAGAAGGAATGGACCCGCTGTATGCTCAGGCAGTTCAGGTTAAACAGCGAGATCCTGTAACTGGAAAGATGAAAATGGCAAACCCGCAGAGCAGCAGACTTGTGTGGGAAACTTGTCTAAGTGAGTTAAAGACATTGGGGAGGGTTGCAGTGCGACTTATCTTCCTCCATGCAACCTCATGTGGATTTAAGTGCAATTGGTCTTTCATGAAATGGATTCGTGTACATAGGCACTCAAGGGTAGGCCTGGAAAAGGTGCAGAAGATGATATTTATTGCAGCTCATGCCAAACTTGAGAGAAGGGATCTTTCTAGTGAGGAAGAAAAGGAAGCAGAGCTGTTTGGGACTGCAGACATTGAGGATGACATGCTGACTGAGGTCTTTTCCGGTGCACCCACAGTGTAATGTTTTTCTTTTTGACTCCTCTAGGATTCTGTAACTCTAGGATTTATTGAATTCTTTCCTCTCTTTTTGTTTTCTCTTCTAGTTATACTTCACATCTAGTTAAAAGATTTCAGTGTTATTGCTGGAAGGGAAGGTTAATGTGAAGGAATTTTGAACATTGTATTACTGAAACTGGCATATCTTCATGATTCTAATGAAATAGTCAATCTCTTGCCAAAAAATGATTGTGAGTTTCTTCTGTTTGTACGTTGTAAAGAAGAAGCCCTTTGATCTTTATAATCATAAAAGTGGTCCAGGAAGATGATTGAATATAAATTGTAACATCTTTCAAGAGTAATTTGAGATATATGTTTCTTTACGTTTAATATGGTGTCCTCCAAAATCCAATTTCTCTTCATTATATTAACAAAATTGCGTTTATCATGTTTCCGTTGTTGATATCAGTTATTGATTGTTGTTTTCTTCTTGTGTATGAGATATTTGATTTGGATAAGTCCTCCTATGTAACATCTTCTTCCATTTCATTGCACTAAGTTCAGCTCTTAACTAAAATATAATGAATTGGTGGCCATATGACTGGTGAAAAATTTACATTTCCATTATTTTGGGCTATTTTTCTGCAGTAATGATGCTTATAGTGGTATTAGCGTTTAAGCATGCTCAATGCCCAACATAATGACATGAAAACAAATTGAAAAGTGACATGTTAGATTGTCTCAGAAGAGGAAAGAAGAGGTAGAAGAATATGAGTCTTTAGTAGAACACCAAAATAGGATCTCCATTGTTAAAGTGGTGCCTGGATGCTGCAGTGTTAACGTGGACTAGAGCTACCGTGAGGAATAACGTTCTGAATCAATTAAAGATGAATACCAAACCAATTTTGGCCACATGATGGCTCATTACATCTAGCCTCTTCTGTCCCTCAAAACTTATATTTCTGTATACGTTATTTTTCATCACCCGAGTTCAACTTAACAATCGGGTGGACCCAAAGTCTAACTGCTCTGGTTGAAGTACCTGTCATGAAACTTACATGCATACCACTGCTAATTTTCTGTAATTCTAAGCAAATAAGAAGACAATGTGCCGCTTCTTATTGGACAAGATATCCGTAGGGCATTGTATATCTGTTGAATATGCAGTCACACTCTCAGTTAGTATTGGCTTCTATGCTAAGTGTGTTGTGCCATGCTGAACACCATACTGTTTAGATAAGTTGATATGCAGGCAGTTCCACTTCTGGTGTCCTAAGATCTCGGAATCAGATAACTTTCACATGTAGTCATGTACGCATACATTGAACACATAGGATCGATGCTAATGACCAAGATTGACTATGTTGTTATACAACCTGTTCAAATTAGCACTGCATGGCCTCAGTATCTTGTCATGATTTGATTTCTTGTACAGGACTTTTCTAGTTGTTTTCAATTCACAATCTGAGTACAGCTCATATCTAGTTTTTTCTCTTTTGCCCATTTAACTTAATTCTGTTTGTGTTTTTCCTATAACCTGAAATGTATAACTACCATACGAAGGACTCCGGTTTTTTTGTTTTTTGCAATTTATGGAACACCTGTTCGGACCTTTGATGAAATGTGGCAAAGCTTAATGTTTGGAACGAGTGGTGGTACACCCTAATTTAAGCATAGAACTCGTAATATTTTCTTGAGAAACGAAATCACCGAAGGAGACTAAAATGGCATTTGTTTGAAATGTTTGACACTTTCTTTCTGCTGCAGGACAGGGTTTTCTTGAACTGGTTGGGTGGATGGTAAACCAGGCTTGAGTCGTCGCATGGGTCAAACCTCGTGAGAACACGAGAGCGAATCTTTGTAACCGAAGACGCACTTCTCACTGATTGAACTAGGCATATCTGCTGGTATATCAGTTTCTGAAATTGAAGAGCCCCCACCATGCGAAGTGGAAGTCCATTTCAGTGCTTTAGTTGTCATGGTCAACGAAAAGGAAGGTACAAGGGGTCTTGTTTCCCATCATTCCTCTCTCTCGATCTCCCGCTGTATGTCTGTGTGTCTCTTATCTTTCTTTCTCTCTATTTTTGTGTTTATTGATATGTTTTAAATTTTTAACTTAAGATTACTTCTCATCATCTTTGATAACTTGTGCTTTAAACATTCTATATCTTGTGACATTTTTAGTCTCCAACTGGGCCCTTACTAACTTCGTTTTTCAACGATGAAGATTTACGGTCTGCACAGTTATCTGATAGGCCTGCCATGATTACTAAAAAGTGTTGAGCAAAATGGAAGCAAGGAGGGTTGTCTCCAAGAGGATGTGCATAATATGACTGAAAGGGATATTGCAACGAACTTGAACCAAATCTGCATGTAATTTCGGCTAGTAATGTTGACTATAAGTAATAGGTTGGTGTTTCTTTTACTTGTTATTCACGTACTTAATCTCCAGCCCCCTTTCAACATTGGCTCCACCCGGGCCAACGTTTTACCATAAATTCCCAACCTTTTAAAAAATTCTTGAGTACACTTGAGGATTTACACTAGCTAACCTATGTGCAACACCTTTCTTTGTGCAGGCTGAGAACTAAAACGGGTTTATGTGTCGCGCGTCAATAGATTTCATTAGTGGTTTAACTGGCTAGAAAGACCTTAGCCTTGTGGCGATCGCTTTAAGATGGGAGAACATGTATGTGGTCCTTTCTTTGTGCAGGTTGAGAACTAAAACGGGTTGTGCGTCACGCATCAATGGATTTCATTAGTGGTTTAACTGGCTAGAAGGACCATAGCCTTGTGGCGATCGCTTTAAGATGGGAGAACATGTACGTGGTATTCACTGTATATATGATTCTTCAGGAAACTCCGTTCGTGGCTTGAGCAGGTGATACATTCAAATTTAATCCTCGTTTTTCCGTTAAGTATTGTTGCAAGAATGATACAGTACGAAAAATGGGACCAAGAAACAGAAAAACACTGGCAAAAGTGGCATATGAAGTCATTAGTTGAGTTGGACATGGTTTTAGTGTCTAGTGTTCCAACTTCCATGTTTTGGAGAATTATTACGCTTTCTGGTGCACCTTCAAATCGTACTTTGTTTGAGTTTGGAATAAACGATACCAATCGTAACATCCTCTTGCCCTAGAAATTAGAAACCCAATGTACTAACTCGACTGAGCAGTACACTGTGAAAATACCAAGTTGTTGAAAGGTAACTCGGCTAGGGTTTAGAAATATGAAGTCTGGGAATCAACTTTGAATAATACTTATTCACTTACAATTGAGTACAAGACTTATATAATACAAGACTTATATAATACAAGGAAGTCTATTCTAGGAAGGAAACAAAGATGATTTACATTGATTCATACGGATCAAATCTACTCCTAATATCAAGGGGACGATATTGTCGTCCAATACTCCCCCTCAAGGTGGAGTGTGAATGTCAAGAACACCCATCTTGCCAAGTAGAGAACGGAATGCTGACTGTCCAAGTGGCTTGGTGAATATATCGGCAAGCTGCTGTCCAGTAGGTACATAGGTTGTCGAAATAACCCCAGAGCGCAGTCGTTCACGAACAACATGGCAGTCGATCTCTATGTGTTTGGTGCGTTCGTGAAAAACGGGATTGGCAGCTATGTGGAGTGCAGCTTGGTTGTCACAGTGTAACTTTGCCGGACCCTTGTGATCAATTTGCAGATCAGCCAATAGGTACTTCATCCACGTAAGCTCACATGTAGCTGAAGCCATGGCACGATACTCCGCTTCAGCTGAGGATCTCGAAACGGTAGATTGTTTCTTGGTTTTCCAAGAAACTAGTGCACCTCCAAGAAAAATACAATAGCCTGTGACAGATCTTCTTGTAAGTGGACAGCGAGCCCAATCGGCGTCGCAATATCCCTTCAACGTCAAACTCCCATTTGAAGGAAAAAGAAGTCCTTGTCCAGGTGACCCCTTTAAGTATCGTAGAAGACGATGCACCGCGTCTAGATGAGGCTTTCTTGGTTGTTGCATAAATTGGCTGAGTATATGGACCGAGTATGAAATCTCCGGCCTCGTGATTGTGAGATAAATAAGTTTCCCAACAAGCCTCCTGTATTGCGAGGCATTATGGAGAAGTTGCCCTTCCGTTGGAGATAATCTCAAGTTTTCTTCCATTGGGAACTTTGCAGGCTTTGCACCAAGTAAGCCGGCCTCATCAATAATGTCAAGTGTATATTTACGTTGTGAGATGGCAATTCCTTGAGAAGACCGAGCCACCTCCACACCAAGGAAGTACTTTAAGTGTCCAAGGTCCTTAATGCGAAAATGGGATTGAAGAAATTGCTTGAGGTCATGGATGGCAACCTCATCGTTGCCTGTGATAATCATGTCGTCAACATAAAGCAAGACGGCTGTAAACGAATTTCCACGCACCTTAGTGAATAGGGAGTAGTCGGCCATTGACTGCTGGTAGCCGGCTTGACTTATGGCAGTGGAAAATTTATGGAACCAGCTGCGAGAGGCTTGCTTAAGGCCATAAAGGGACTTGTTGAGTCGGCCACAAGACGAGCTTTGTAACGCTCGACGGTACCATCGGAGTTGTACTTGATTTTGTAGACCCATTTGCAACCGATGGCGCGATGACCAGGAGGTAAGGTAGTGAGAGTCCATGTGTTGTTTTGTTCAAGGGCCAGAAGCTCAGAGTCCATGGCAGCACGCCATTGAGGATCACCGTTAGCCTGTGCAAAAGTGGTGGGTTCGACAAGAGTCGAAATAGCACAAGCAAAAGAGCGATGCGATGGTGAAAGATGAGCATAAGATACATAGTGAGATAAAGGATAGCGAGTACCTGACATGGAGGAGGACGTGGCGCTGGGAGCAAGAGATTGCACATGATATAAATGGTATCCCTGAAGCCTGACAGAGGGCTTGAGGGCGCGGCCAGATTGGCGAGGGGCAGGTGGGGCAGGTGTGGTGGAGAGAGAGGGTTCGATGGGAGTAAGAGGAGCAGTTTCTGTCGGTGTGAATAAAAGGGTGTCGGTCGGTGTGGATAAAAGGGTGTCAGGCGGTGGCGGTGTGGGATTAGGATGAGATGGAGAATCGGTGGGAAGAGGATGAGATGGAGAGTCGGTGGGAATAGGTAGGATAGGTGGAGCAGGGTGATGGTCAAGTGGTTGAGAGGAAAAAGGGAACATAGTTTCATGGAAGATCACGTCACGAGTGGAAAAAATTTTGTGTGTGGTAAGGTCATAAACACGATAGCCCTTCTGACCTAATGGATACCCAACAAAAATACATCTTTGAGCACGTTGGTCAAACTTATGGTGAGGATGGAGGTTGGTAGCATAACACAAACAACCGAAAACCCGAAGATGCGAAAAATCGGGAGTTTGACAATGCAAAAGCTCATAAGGAGTTTTATGACCAAGAAGAGGTGTAGGTAAACGATTAATTAAATAACACGCTGTTTGTATGCTTTCCCCCCAAAAATGTTGTGGTAAATTGGCTTGAAACCGTAGAGCTCGACCAACATTGAGGAGATGACGGTGTTTCCGTTCAACAACCCCATTTTGTTGAGGCGTGGACGGACAAGAAGTTTGGAATATGATACCCTTGTCATCAAAAAAGGAACGTAAAGAGGTAAATTCACCACCATTATCAGCCCTAAGTGTTTTAAGCATGCAATGAAATTGTGTTTGGACCCAAGCAATAAAGGAACGTAACAATCCTTGTGTTTCGGATTTAAAACGCATGAGATGTATCCAAGTATAGCGAGAATAATCATCAACAATCGTTAAAAAATACCGAGCCCCTGAATGGGAATTGACTCGGTGAGGTCCCCAAATATCACAATGTATCAAATCAAAAGGTGCTTTAGAAGAAATAAAACTGGACGGAAAAGATAACCGAGTTTGTTTAGCAAGAGGACAAACGTCACATGTATGACTGGAATCAAATACTATTGATGGAACTTGTTTGGTTAAAGTTTGCAGAGGACCGGTAGAAGGGTGCCCTAATCGTTGGTGCCAGAGGGTGGAGTTGCGGCTAATGTGATGAGCAAGGCGAAGGTTGTGTTCTGGCGCCAAGTAGTAAAGCCCATTATATCGCTTGCCCAGGCCAATCGTCCTCCTCGTATCCATGTCCTGTATCACACAGAAATCAGGGAAGAAAATCACTATGCATCGTAATGCTTCAGTAAGTTTGCTAACAGATAATAAGTGAACTCGGAAGTTAGGCACATGGAGCACGCCATCAAGTTTAATGTGTGGGGTAACTTGTATAGAACCAATCGAGTCTATTAAGGCATGTCCTCCATTCGGCAATTGTACAGAATCCAGCATGGATAATGACTTCTTGTCAAGCAAATGAGGAGAAGGAGATACATGGTCTGTTGCCCCACTATCAATGATCCAATATAAAGTTTTCTCTGACAAGTCAGAAGAAGGTGTGATTGTACCTGTTGCATTTGCAAAATGCTGCGGATTACCATCAATGTTGCTCTTCTTGAGCATTGCCATAAGTTGATTATATTCTTCTGTGGTGAACTTTGGACCGTCACTGGACGTCGCCTTGTGTCGTGAGTCTACACCCTTGGTGGTCTCGGTCTCCACCGTGACTTGGTTTGCCGCAGGTTTTCTTTTATTTGGTGGCTTGACTGATTTGCCATGATACTTATGGCCAGGCGGGAAACCATACAGGTAAAAGCATCGATCCACGGTATGGTATTTTTGATCACAATATGAGCATTGAATGGTGTTTCCTTTTGATGCAGCAGTCTCCCTGTTACGGGTTATATTCATAGCATGCATATTTATATTGTTACGATTTAGAGATACCTCTACTTGCTTCTCTTGTTGGAGAACAAGGGAATATGCCCTCCGAGTGTCTGGTAGTGGCTGCATCAATAGTATCTGTCCACGTACTGCTGCATAAGAGTCGTTCAAACCCATCAGGAACTGCATCACCCTTTCTTTCTCATCTCGATCATTCATCTTCTTCAATCCCCCACAGGTGCAAGTCGGAGTTTCATTGTAGGATGCCAGTTCATCCCACAACGCTTTCAGTTTCGTGTAGTAAACCTGGATCGATTGTTGTTCCTGTCTGTGTTCAACGATCTCTCTCCTGATTTGATAAATACGTGAGTCGTTTCCTTGTGAGAAACGATCTCGCAGGTCAGCCCAAACATCGGCTGCTGTTGTGTAATAAGAAACGCTGCTCGCAATGTCGTCGTGGACTGAGTTGAGAATCCAGGCAAGGACCATATCATTGCATCTTTGCCATGATGCAAATTGTTTGTCAGTCTCTGATGGAGGGTTAATGGTGCCATCAACCATGCCAAGTTTATTTTTCGCGCTCAAGCTAATTCGCATAGCACGACTCCAGGTATTGTAGTTGTCTCCTTGAAGTGTTTTGGAGACCAAGATATTCCCAGGTTGATCCGAGGGATGTATAATAAAAGGATTCGAGACATCTGTGAATGTCTCCATAGGTTTTTGGGTGTCAATGGACGCCTTAGGTATTGGATCGCCCATGGTGGTTTAGGTGATGTTGTGTCTGTTAGGATTTGCGGAAGCTGTGTGGGTATTCAGAGTCACCAGAAACGGTGCTCTGATACCATGTTGAAAGGTAACTCGGCTAGGGTTTAGAAATATGAAGTCTGGGAATCAACTTTGAATAATACTTATTCACTTACAATTGAGTACAAGACTTATATAATACAAGACTTATATAATACAAGGAAGTCTATTCTAGGAAGGAAACAAAGATGATTTACATTGATTCATACGGATCAAATCTACTCCTAATATCAAGGGGACGATATTGTCGTCCAATACAAGTGGGTACGTGAACGAAGTAAAAAACTTGGGTAGAGGTGCCTGATTATGTCATCTGCAGGTCACCTCTCACAAAAGCGTGAATTTCTGTTAGGTGAGAGAATTGCCTAGTCAAACAGTTGTATCAAACTTCTCTTGCGATCAATGAAAGTTCTCACTTTTTAATGGTATTTTTAGCTAAAATGGTCTCGGGGATTAACATAACTTCTCACTTTGCTCCTCGAGATTTAAAATCGGTAGAACTAATCCTTCAGTTTGTCCACCGTCAATCATTTTGGTCATTTCATAAAAAATCCCCTTTAAACAAGAAGAAAATGATAAAAATACCCTCAATTTAATAAAATAGGCCAAATGATTTGACAAAATTTGAAGGTATTTTTGTCATTTTCTCTTTATTTAATGAAGATTTTTACGAAATAACCAAAATAATTGACAGTGTACAAACTCAAGAACAAGTTCTACCAATTTTAAATTCAAGACCAAATTGAAAAGTTTTATGTTAATCTCAAAAGATCATTTCGGCTAGAAAACTCTTTTTAATTAAGTGTAGTGAGTGGCGGAGTAAAATGTTGTTACTCTCTTTCTACCTTTGATTTCATTTGCTACTGAATTTGGTGAAGGCACAGAGGTTCCTGTCGGCAAAGGGAGGCAAAGTACTGACTGCTCACCAACCAGGAGGGAAAGGGGAAAGCCTAAGCCTTTTTTTTAACCCTTGTATGGATAGGAGGAATGAATTCATTTGTTCACTCTCCACTCAAGTCCTTGTTAAAGGGAAAGTAGATATGATGATTAGTATAGGACAACACTCTTTTCTACAAGAATCTTCACACTTTCAAATGCTCCTCCATAATTAGCTTTCTTCCCTTTATATCATCTCTCCCCCTCCCTCTTTTTCTTCTTGATTGTGTTTGAATTTTGAAACCCCATGTCCACCATTTTTCATGAGTACGTACAGACATTTAGAGTCGATATGTATTTGATCATTCCTTGATCACTCAATTTAAGTTGTTAGATGATTAAATATGTCAACACCGAATGAATGTAAGTACTTGAAAAAATTATGTAAAATTGATATGATATGATATGAAATGAATTTTGGTATGTATTTATTGCCTGTGGCCTCTTTTTTTTGGTGACTTTAGTTTTATGAGGGAAAATGGAAACATTATTTCTTTGTACTCCATACTGTTGTTCCACCAATAATTGAGTAAGTTCCACACAGAAAAGTGAAAAACTGGTCATGATAATATATAATTAATGATTAGATATGGATTTATGCAGAAATACATCATTTTTTAATCCAACTACTCTTTTGCACATGCTTGGTAAAAATAAAGGTTAAATTGGGTATCTGATGGTGGGGCAGGGAATTGAATTACATATCTGTACCACCAGCTTTGGTGTGTTTTTTTTTTTTTTAATTGAATTGTCCATATAACTATCATTTAGTTTCAATTTATTTTTTGAAATTGACTTTGTTTCACTTTGCATTTTGAAACTGTCATTTTCAACTCTTTTGGTCTCAATTCACCTCATTTTGTTGAAGAAACGTTAAATGCAAGGGTATTTTGAATATTTCATTTTTACACACCTCTTTGTGTTGCATCCATCATGCTCTTTAGTTCAATTGACTGATCTTCTTGGTGAAACAAATTAGAATTCACGACAAAAGAGAAAGGAATTTAATGATTTACTAGGTTAGAATTTAGCGTTTCTTTAACGAAATAAGGTGAAATGAGACCAAAAGAGTTGAAAATGGCAGTTTCATGAGACAAAACTAATTTCAAAGACAAATTGAGATTAAATGCTAATTTCAAGGGGCAATTCAATTAATAAGGCTATTTTTTCTTTTTTGTATTCTAAAGTGTCTGTCTTTCTATGATTTCATTCACATGAACTTCAACCATATGTATGATGTGTTATAATGATAAAGATAGTACTCAAATCAATTTCTTTCACAAAGTTTTAGTATCTCTAACCACTAACCCCACACCTAAAAGTTGTGGTCCTCGAGTTTTGATTGTAATGACTTACCTATACACTTTATTAGAGTAGCCAATTGTAGCGAAAAACACCAAACCGTACCTTACCTTCGGGTGACTTTGAGCCAATGAGTTGTTGGAGCGTAGCATGAACGAGTATCATGTGATTGTGAATCGTTGATGTGTGCAAATCAAATTTCATGTATTAACAACTCACAATCACTGACGTGCCTGTGAACAACTGATACTAGCACTCAAAAATGAAAATTGCTAATTTGTGCAATTTTTCATTTGACTTTGTTACAAATGGCATCTCTCTAGTAAGTAGGTTTTTCCTACCAAGTGGCTAAATTGGAAAAAGAATTTTAATTAAAACTTTTTTTTTTTTCTTTCTTCTTGTTTGAAAAACCAAAATCTAAACACAAGTTGGTGTTCAAACCAACATCAGATAAATTATAAATCATACCAAGAACTAGTTCTGTATCTCTTTGACATTGGTCACTTTTTACTTCCCAATTCATACAACCAAGATTCTCGCTTCTTTTGAGAGATTTTTATGGGTACTGAAAACACAAGTTGATTTGGTAAGGTAAACGTAAACGATACTGTTAATTTGTCTCACTTTAGAGTGTATTAATATAAAAAAAAAATCATCTACACTAAGAGAGAGGGAGGTGAGCTTAGTCTCATAATAAACTAACAAGAATGTGGTTCAAATTCGCATTTGACGAGAATCAAACTTAAAACATCTTACTTACAAGTAAAAAAAAATATAACTGAATCGCATTACTAAGTGATAATTCATGTGTTATAACTTGAGAGAAATAAAATAATAAAGCCACGTAATTATATTCCGAGCATACTAAATAATGACTCCACCCGTTTAGCCCTAGAAGGCTGAAAAATCCATCTCACCTCTTAGTCATTATAATTTCTTGCCATTAAGTAAATACCAAAAAAAGGAAGAAAACGAATTAATTAAGTGCACTCCCGTCAAATCAATATCTCCAATTATCTAATCTCACCCTGATAGTCATCATACATTATCATTACAAAAAATCCTCCTCTAAATATTCCCTATAATTTTATGATTACATCTCTGTACCACTCAAAGTTGGCCACCTAAACGTATTATTCTACTTTATTTTTTGGGCAAAAGGGTTTTACTAATTGCTCCACGTTTAACCCTAACGCTTTTTATAATAAGTGTATTTTTGTTCACCGTCTTTAAAGAATAGTATTGTTCATTACTCTATGTTTCAATGTTTGATGAATTTAACTTTTGAGATTTTGGTTTATTTGCTACACAAATATTGAAATTTAAACGTATTTAAAAGTGATAAATTAGATTGTGAATATCAGCATGAAATGATAGTGATGAGCAAAAATATTCGCTTTTATAATTAGTAGGTTGATTAAGTAATAAACTTTAGGTTTACTTTTTCTTTGCTTATGGCCTGCCTACGACACAACATTTGTGTGGAGCCGAATAAACGTTTTAGGTCGAGTTAGGTCTACAAGCTAGACTAGGGCGGTCGTATTGGAATGCTAGTATGCCACCCATTTGTCCTACACAATTCCCTCTTTGAATTTTGTGTATATCATCGACATGGTATAAGCATAGTCCTGAAGATGAACAAAAGATAATTATGCCACCTCTGTGCTCCTACGTCACGAGAGCTTCAGCAAAATCGTCACGCTGTTAAGTAATGATACCAATTGATTTATGCTATTACACGCATTATAAGTACGATAATGACCTATAATATATCAATATTGTCCAACATATTATAACACATGGATTCATAACGCCGCAACGCCACGTGAAAATTTGAGAATCACACTAAATAATTTATCATATACATCTCCAAAAAAAAATAATAATAATAATTCATGACAAATATTCGATTTGGGCCTTTCGGTGCTACTTGAGGCCCAACCCAATCAAATGAACTAGTCCAGAATACAATGGACTCTTGTTCCATGGGCCTTATTTTAAACAGGTGAAGCCCACTTTGTCAACTCGTGACACAGAATAAAACATGCCGGAACTCAACAATTTAGAACAAAAAAATACAATTTATTCAAAATAAATACTTCATTTAGAGCTATACATATATCGGGCTGCATTACGACTTCTTTATATATACACATCATCGTCATGGTGTAAGAATACCATGATCTTCACTCCAAAAGAAATGCAAACAAAATTAAACGAAGCCGATCGGATTACATAAAGTTATAAACTATGTCTTATGTAACAACCTTAACCCGTTCGTGCCCAAAAGGTCATATTTACTCGGCATTTAGCTGAGCACTAGATGCCTCCATTAGGCCGTTGCGTATTTGATCACCGATGTCCCTAATGTGACCCGGACCATGGGGTAGAAAAACTGTAGTGTTTTTCGATGAGTTCCCAAGGTCTTTCATCGTGTCAAAGTACTGTGTGATCATGATCATATCCATCACCTCCTTTGACGAGGTGCCTTCCACCTTGCCTGAGAAATTCAAGATGTTCTCTCTTAATCCATCGGTGATTGCCTGCCTCTGCCTGGCAACACCAACTCCGCCAAGGTACTTGGCCTCTGCTTCAGCTTCTGCTCTTTTCACTTGAAGCACCTTCTCTGCTTCTCCTTGTATACATTGGCAAGCTGGAGCCTTTGAGCTGCAGTACAGATGCTCCATTTTTCAGTATATAAACAAGAATAAGCGTTTAATTACAAGCCATTACCATATATCAAAACTGCAAATACTGACCAGTGCGCACAATTCAACATTTCGAGCTAACCAAGAACATAAAACAAATAAGTTGAGCTTCTAAGAAGACCTTGTGTCTAGGCAAATAATGTTCCAAAAGTTAACAAAAGCAACGTTTGTTTGCTCCAACATATAAAGTAATTTCATCAAGCAAACTCAAATTTAATTACAGCTTAACATAAACAGCAGAATCTAAACATTTTGAGGCCAGATATGTCATAAGAATATCTCGTCAGAATGTCACGAGTATCATACACTTCTGTGCAAAAATCGAAGAGACGCAACTGAGTAAACCATAGCACATAACCATTCCAAAATGTTTGTTCTCAAAACCTGGGGCTAACCAAAACTTCCAGTCCTACAATATACTAACTCCCAAAACATGTGTCTTCCTACCACACATACAAGCAGAAACTATGTCCATGAGTAAAATCAGGGAAAGAAAAATCAAGGACAATGACCTGCATTGATTTCGTTCATTGCCTTGCGGACAGAGGCATCAGGTATAATGTCAACCATCAGTATGTGCTCTATGCTGTAACCATATTCTCTCATAACCTGATCAGAAATTTCAGCATACAATGTAAGAAATCATGTAAAACAAAACATTTCTTGCATAACAAGTTTCTGAGAGAACGAAACATAACAATAATGAACAAAATTTTGCTCAAAACAAACGGGTGAGAAGCAATCACAACAATCCAATTGAACTCAAACTCATTCAATTCAAAGCATTGATACGATAAAATAGTAACAATCATGCATTCCACCGCAAAACGATCACGAATACGGTAAACATTTCATCTCATCATTTTAAATTTTACCTTCTCAAGTTCCTCCAACACCGCTTTCGCAACCTCACCCTTCTGCTCAAAGAGCTCGTCCAACGTCATTCTCGGCACCAGAGCCCTAACCACTACGCATACCAATTCAATTTAATTCAATTCAATTATTCGCGCCGCGTAAAAATTGAAACCCCAATTAACCAATATAGTAAAATTACCATCAAAGACATAAGCTTGAATCTGCTCTTTGGGGTTTTGCAGCTCATAAAACGCATCATCGGCGTTCTCTCTCACTACCCTGTATTGTATCGAGCACACCAATTGCACGAAGACATTATCCTGTCCAAAATTACACAAAAAAATTTCAATCTAAACACCAACAAAAATTCACAATTTACTCCAAATTCTTGCTTTTGCAGTATGAATTTCGAGTAGGGATGATCAAATTACCTTGGTTTTGGTCTCGATGCGGACGTCGAGGGAGGCGATCCTGGTGGAGAGGATACCGGCGACCCATTGACCGGCCAACGGGTTCAGGAGGTGGAAACCGGGTTCGGCGAGCCTCTCGAACCGGCCCCACCTCTCCAAGACGCCTATCGTCGCTTGGTCTACCCAGGTGCAGCAGCAGCAGCACGAATTGCCCATCTGGATTGGATTGGACCGGACTCTCTCAGGTTTGTGGTGCGAAATTTGGGGACTGTGGAAATACGAGCGGGGGCTGACGATGGACGCCGACCGCCGAGAACTATTTATACGCTACGGGGAGAAAAAACCGACATTTGGACGATTGGGCTTTTGGATAGCAATCTTATCCGTATACAGTCCACTGGGAATAGGCCCGGAAATAGTACCTTGGGCTGGATTTAAGCATCTAAACAGAAGTTCTGGTGGGCTTCAAATCTTAAGAGATTTTAGGGATGCCTTCTAAGAAATAAAGAAGAGGTGTTTTTATGGAGACTACAAATAATTGTCGATGGAAATGATTCTCTACAAAAAATTCATGGTTACTAACTCGCTATTTACTAGTAAAATAACACTATAAAATCACACATCATACATTATACATGTTAGTTTGATACGCACTGATGGCTCATTTGTTAACAGTTTTAAGCATTTGGAGTCTGGTAGTTGTTTAACATGGTATCATAATTATAATTCTGCGAAATCCTGAGTGCAAAACCGGCACTTGTTCTGTTGCGTCGTGCATCGACCCTTCTATCCAAAGTAAAAAGCGCACAGACATGCACCCGAAATCCATATGCATGCATACTCCTTGTACATGAACATACAAGAGAAAAACATTGTATGGGCATAGAAGATCCATCCATACTCCACAGTCCCTTAGACGTGTTGGATACATGTATGGCACGCACACTGAACATTATACGCGTATTGGAGCTACAACCTTGATATGGATTTTTGTATTCTTTAAGAACTTCCTGTTTGGATTGGCAATCTTTAGTAGGATGATATTTTGAGCATTGTTATGAACAGCCTAGTCTATACTTTTCTGATAGTTTATGTTTTTAAAGTGTTCAACGCCTAGATTAACGGAAAAAAACATTATGTGGGTAGCATGTTCTTGGAATTTTTTTTTCTTTTTTTTTCTTCTCTTGTTTCGAACTTTTAAGATTGCAAAGCAAAGAATCAAAGACAAGGAAGAAGACATGGTACAACTTTGAAGGGTAGCGTTGCACATAAATGTCCCCTTCCAAGCTTGCTCAACCTCCAACCAAAAAATCTTCGGCCCACACGTTGTTTCCATCATGCTTCCCCCATTTTCCATCACTGTCTGATCAGTACTCCCATCCTATGCTCCATAATGTGTTCTTCACGAGCTCAAGAGAGATTTGTCGGTGTTTCAGATACACCGTTACATGATATTATTATTCTACTTATCAAGTTATAACTATATATATATTTGTTTTGTATTAATATTTCTAGGATTGAGACATATTAATCATATCGTCCATTCAATCATTCATGATATCATCCACTCATATTATAATTAATGATGAGAGCAGTTAAAATATTAGGTCAAATTGGTTCGACCACACAAACGCATTCATACATTCATCGTCTCTCTGTCGTCTGATCACTCTAGCAGGACTGGACAGAGGATGGAGCATCTTACTGACTTACACTGCAAGAGATGGACAACGAGACTTTATGTAATGTGTTGCTTTGTTATGATGTGCTTGTTAGGGAAACAACTTGATCGGATCCAGATATGTGTTGTCATTTCTGGAGGCAAGGACGAGACCTCTTGCACTATATTTAATTATGATTAATTAACCACATAGTTGTTTATAGGGATTCTATGTGTTAATATCAAGTTTATAAAATTTATTTTCAAACAGCTTCTAATACCAAAGAAAATCAAGTGATATGCATAAATTAAGTAGCTTGTACGCAAGAAGACTGCATGTGTTTTGTGTAGTGTGTATGTTGCTAAAACATGTTAATTAAATTATAGAGTTAAGTACAAATAACTATCAAACTTTTAGAGGTGATTCGAAATTGTGTCAACATTTTAAAACATTCCAAATAACTACTTAACATTTACAAAAATAAACACTTGTTAGGTCCCCGGAGTCAAGTTAATTATGTCACTGTCGTTAATTAGTGATGTCAGTAATGTTAGGGAATGGTATGTATTGAAGCTAATTAATTTTCACTAACACTTCATTTTAGAGCTATGAATCCTCAAATAGACCCATTTTAGGCAAGTTAAACGCGAATAACCTAACTGAATGTCTAATTTTTAAAACGCAAGGTAGTTATATAATATGTTAAAAAAAATTGTGACCAACTTGAACTTACTTCTAAAGATTGGGAAGTTCATATATATGAGCTTAACCCTAAAATATATAAAGTTTAATTTACAAATAGAGGACTGCCAAGTTTGTTGGTTTTTTGCCTCGTGTAACATTGGGCTCTCCTAGTATTTATATTATGTAATATTCAACTTATGTTGTCTCTACAATATAAGGCATTACAGCTAATCAATGATTATTTGGAGCGAAAAATATTTGGCATCGTGCAGTTTAATTTTATATTTGCCATCAAATATTAAGATACTTGCTATAAAAAATAAATATACGATGTTTGCACGTTAATGAGTTGCCTCCCGGAAACTCATCGAATTAGTCATTAATTAACTAAGCAAGCTAGCTCTATATATTTCAACGGGAAGATTAGCCAAGGGGAAAATCTTATTCATATCTTGTTCATAATTTCCTTTTTTCCCGTCAATAATAGCACCCTTTCTTTAGGCAATAGTAGTTTTCTTCTCTCTTTCAATTTATTAACCAAGAGGAAAATTTGACAGTTTATTTCGAAAATTCTACAATTTTTATCAAGTTTATACAAAACGATGAGAGTCAAGCTCTTACAGTGAAGTTATAAGCACTCTCATACACACACACACACACACACACACGGTTTAACTAACACGGTTTAGCCCATCGTTTTTCCAGACAAACTAATACTAAAAGGACAATAATTATATAATCCTACTTTCCTAGTTGGTACTTGTTAATTTTTTATATAAACATTTTCGAACATGGCCAGTTGGATTGCCACAGTGCCCCCTATATATATGTCAGCCTTCCATATTTTATCCCCAGCAAACTTGAAGCTAAAACGTTGGGATTTGAGAGAAAAGAAGATCTAGAGCTTTACTCACAACTACACATACAAAGAGCAACATGGCTTGCTGGTCTGCTGAGAATGCCACAAAAGCCTACCTCAATACCCTCAAAATGGTGAGTCTTCTTTTACATTATTTTCCAAACGCTTTTTTTCTACAGTTTTTAAAACTTTTATGTCAGATTTTTCTGTTTAATACCATCACTTCTAACTGGTTTTTTCTTGTGTTTTTAATTCAGGGTCAGAAGGCAAACGAGCCAGATGTGATCGAGTTCATTTCAGCCCTAGCAGCAGGCAATAACGCACAGCTAATGGTTGTTGCATGCGCTGGAGCTGCCGACTCCAAAACCCTAGCCCTAGCTGCCGCTGCTCAGCAAACTGGCGGCAGAGTTGTATGCATTCTTCGCAGTGACGAAGAATTACACTTGTCTGAAAAAGTCCTTGGCGTCAACGTTTGTCACATTGAGTTTGTTATTGGAGAAGCTCAAAATCTTCTTTTAAATTACTACAAGGAGGCGGATTTCGTGCTCATCGATTGCAACCTCAAGAACCACGAGGCAGTTCTTAGAGCGGTACAGGTGGGGAGGAAGCACAACGGAGCTACTGTTGTGGGGCATAACGCTTTCGGAAAAGGATCGTGGCGGTCCGGTGGATCGAGGACTCAGTTTTTGCCTATCGGAGGAGGGTTGCTAGTTACAAGAATAGCAGCAGAAAATGATACTGCAAAAATGATTGGAAAAAAGAGTCATTGGGTTGTGAGGGTTGATAAATGCACCGGTGAAGAGCATGTGTTTAGGGTTAGATCATCGATTCCACATGGGAAAGGGATTTCAGCTTAGGGTTAATTAATTAAGAGGATAATTAAGGTTTCCTTCTATTAATATTGCTTCTCTAAAAACCAAATGAAGCAAATTAGATTAGATATTATTAGTTATTTTTGGAGTTTTGAAGGTTCTTATATGTATGTAATATCTGAAATGTGTATAGCAAGTGATGTTACATGTAATAGTTATATATATTACGATTATAAATATAAGATGATTAATTAAATTTAAAGCTGTAAATCTTGAAAAATTAAGGCAGGTTGTGCAGAACCTGCAGAAAGCACATTCTCTGAACACGTGAATTAATAGTTTGAAATTATCAGTTAGCCCGTGCAGACTTTGTTTCCTCCATGTGTATCCATATTTCTCATCACATTCTTACGAATCTTAGTCGCACGTTCTCCTTATTATCTTATGGTTTTCTCGGAATCGAGTCACGTTTATGAAGAATTGAAAGAAAAAGCTCCTGGCAAGTGACAAGTTTATCGTAATATAAGGTTTGTATTCGGTAATTCAGCCTACCAAGTACTTTGATTTTATAAACAATTTTTGCGATTTGATTTCTTGAAGTTCTGAACTATTCACACAGAGAGGGCGTTGAGGAGGAGCAAAACCTGTAGTCGCACAAGGCCTTAAATTTGAAGGGGGTCCCAAAATTTTTGTCATCTAGTATTTATGTATATTGATGTTCTATATTTAAAAATTGCTTTTATTAGCACTTTAAAATATCATCATGCACTCTTTATAAGCGTAATCTTTTTCCTTTCTAAATATAAAAATTTGGAGTACAATGAGATATTTTGATGCCAATAATAAGGTGAACACCTTAAAAAGGGAATTTTTTTTTCAATTTTATTTATAATAATGTTATTTATTCAAGTGAAACATTAAAGTTAAAGTTTTGAAGTTCTTTTTTTTATGTTTGGTTGTTTAAGATTGAACTGCTTTTGATTATTTAGTGAACGTTATGTTTGTAGCTCTTTTTACTTATTAATAATGACATTTTAAAACTTGCAATCAATGAGTGCTAAACTTTATTTTGATTTAAGTGACTGTTTTCTAGTGTCAATAGATTGTTTTACCTTTTTTTTAAACTATCTTAAGAAGAAGCCTTTTTATAAATTTCGTATAGAACTCTCAAAATCTCAAGGATGGTACGAAATCATATGAAGGACGACACTGTATAAAAGAAAATTTAGAGAGAGAAAGCTCTGTTGTTTACATTGTGATCTATCGAATTAGTTACTTAGAAGCTTATAGACTTAGCCTAGTACAACCAACTCAAGTAGACTTCATAAAAGTCAATTTTCACCATTCACAGACTACGGAGAAAACATGTTTAGAGTGATCAGATTACTTTTCTAGAAAGTGAAAGTTTTTTGGAAATGCATTTTATTATTAACGCGTTAAAATTTTTACAAGTGTTTTTAACTTATATATGTTAACTATGTAGTCAAAGGGTTTTTGATCATGAAGTGAACGGTGAAATCATAATATTGAACTTAGGGCGTGTTTCGCCGTTCACTTCACCCCCAGCTAGCCAACTCATGTTCTTTTATAACATGAGAACTTAGAGAGTGTTTAATTTGACCTCAACACAAGATTCAATAATGTATCTCTCACCCATTTAAATTATCTTCTTTACGACCAATCATTTAATGGATTGCTTAGTTACATGCTCACGTATGCTACAAGGTTCGGTGGCTTCCCCCTACAAGTAAAAGAGAGCTGAACTGTGGAATTACTGTATGGGTTAGGTAGCTTCTTCAAGCCCAAAAACTACAGCAACCTTCTGTCCGATGCCCATATAGTTCTGTAGACACCAGGGTGTAGGGTGAGAACCAAAAGCTTAAATTATGAACAACTGGTAATTAATCAGTACAAAAGCCTAATCATACTTCTCTATGATTTGGAGACAAGGAGATCCTTCAAACTGATGTCTTGGTTTGCAGGCCAATAGATCACCGCCGATGAAAGTAATCAAAAAACAAATATGCACTAAAAAACATGTGATTAATAAGAAAATCCCTCATAATATCCAACCTCAACAAATGCCGGTTTAACTAGTTGGCAAGGGTAGTATGCCTCCCCCTCCGCTACGCCCAAGTTCAAATACCCTTCCCCGAAAATAAGATTAGATTAGAATTTTACGTTGTCGAAATATAAAAAACCATCTAAAGGCCAGTAGTAGGCTACATTAAACAATGGTCTAACAACATTCACAACGAAGCTTGGTCCTCAAGAAAGAGGACACAACATTACAACATAAAAATCCTTAGAATTACATCCGAAGTTAGCAGTTAGTTTTCAGCTAACCATGAGTCGTCCATTACCAATCTGAATAGTCCTGACGCAATGGTTGAACAAAAAAGACAGCACCCAGGAGTCAGACACAACTGCTACAATTACTCAACTCCTGAACAACTTCTTCCATAGAAGGTCTCTCAATCGCAGACTCATGGGTGCAAAGCAAAGCAGTCTTTGCAAGCTTGGATGCTTCGTATTCGAAGAACCTTCCATTGAGGTTTTGGTCGATGAAATCTTGGAACCTGCCTGACTCAGCCCCAATGCGCATTGCACTGGTGACTTTCCGCTTCCCTGATAGGATTTGGAGAATGAGCACCCCAAATGCATAAACGTCACTTTTCTCTGTGAACCGTCCTGTGGTGGTGTACTCGGGAGCTAGGTATCCCATTGCAGCGCTGGCCTTGAGTGCTGAGAAGACAACATCATTGGTTAGAAGCTTGTGCAGGCCAGAGTCGGAAAGCAAGGGGTTGTATCGCTGGTCGATCAGCACCTTCTCAGCTGAGATGTTTTGGTGAACAAGGGGAGGTTTGTTTGGCTTGTATCCATGTAAATAAGATAGACCTGACCAACAGAACAAAGCTCAGTACAGATAAATCAGAAATTGACACCATGTAAAACAGCTAAAAAGGGAACATATACTGACCTTTAGCAATGCCCTTCACAATACAAACCCTAGTAGTCCATTCAAGAACATGGCTGTCGCCGTCCTTGACATCAAGATACTGCAGCAAATTTCCATTAGGAACAAAGTCATAAATGAGGAAGCATTCTCCCCGGCCCTTTGAGCAACAAAACCCTCTCAACTTCACCAAATTTTCGTGCCTCAACAAGGTTAACATGTTCAATCCCTTCAAGAATTCAGATTCCTCGGTCTTGCAGCATGATTTGCCAATGCTCTTAATGGCAACAGCAGACCCGTCTCGTAGTATTCCTTTATATGTTGCAGAGAAGTTACTCCTACCCAATAAATTCACCTCTGAGAAATACTGAGTAGCCGTCTCCACCTCTTCCAAATTGAATCTAAAGCCACCGAAGACTTCTTGTGCAAACGCACTTAAATTCCTCCCATTAGCTAAAGGATCCCAGCCGTTGGCATACTCAAGGCTGATGAGAGGAGATCCATTCTTCCTGTAAACTCCATTGGCTTTGGCCTCGTCAGTACTAAAACGGCCATCAGCGATATCAAATGAGTTACCAAGCTTCTGTTTCCTGCGTCGGTGTTGGGTAAAGAATACAAACACCACACCTGATAATGCAATAGTTACTACAATGACACCAACAACAACAGCAACAGAGGCTTGATGGGATTTTGACAAATTGGAGCAATGAGTTTGGTTGCATGGCAAAGGCACATTTGCAGTTTCCGGGAAGTCTCTTGTTGGCACGCCAGCTCCAAAGGGTTCGGGTCTACTCGCGTTGGGATGACTGGAAGTAGTGCAGGCGGTTAAGGACATGAATCCAGCTCCACATAATCCCAGATTGTTTTCATAAGAGAATCCTTCATTAAGTCTCTTCAAAGCTGAAATTGATCAAGGGTTTTATTACTTTTTCAACATTTTAACATGAGTAATGGCTACTGCAATTTCTTCTTCTAAAGGTCGAATTTGAGATGTTAGACTGTTCTTACCAAGAGGTACATTGCCGGATAGAGTATTATTCCGAACGTCTAGAACTTCAAGCACCGGGGCATCAGCAAGTTTTGTGGGAATAGAACCGAAAAGATGATTGACACTCAAATCCAGTCTCATCAACATTTCTAAGTCCCCCAAACTTGCCGGTATTGCGCCGGTTAAGTGGTTAGATTGCAGAGCAAGAACGCTCAGGTTTTTCAAAGATCCCAGCTGCGTGGGAATGCTTCCGGTGAGCTGATTATAGCAAAGTTGCAAAACTGAAAAGTAAACACAAACCCTAAATAAGCAGAGCATCAACTGATACAATACAAATGGGGAAATTTAACAGTTTGAAACTTTAATAACAAGTCATTTGGGAAACAGAAAGCACTTAAATCAGCCAACACAATAAGTGCTTTTTCATCTATGCAAATAAGGAATCACATGAAATCAAAGCTACTTGAATAACCAAAAATAGAGTCAAAACATACAAAAATAAAGTTCAAATCTTTCAACAGACCCACTATTTATGTACTTAAAAGGTCTGTTGGGATTGATTGCTTGGAAAACCTAAAATTGTTTTCTGACAACTAAAAAGCACCTACAATGACATTTGATGGAAACTGGGTTGTAGTAAAAGTACTTTTTGGACAAGCTTCAAGAAGCACTTCCAAGTTCTTTTCCAGGAAGCACTTCCAATCCAAGTGCTTTTCATGGAAGCACTTCCTAGTGTTTATTTTCAATAAAATTTTCACCATATTTAAAATAAAAGTACTTCTGCTAAAAGTGATTCTTACAGAGGCAGTCCAAAAACTAGCCCTAAATCAGTCAGATTAACTGAAATGAAACAACAAAAACCCACAAAAAAAATCAAAGCTTTTTCAGAAAAAAATTCAGCTAACCTTGCAAGTTGCTCATATTTCCGATCTCGGGAGGGATCACTCCAGAGAGATTATTCACATTCAAATATAAGTCACTCAGCTCCGTCAAGTTGGCAATCTCTCTGGGAATCTCTCCATGCAGAGAGTTGTAATGCAAGTAAATGCCAGTCAAATGCTTGAGCCCTGCAATGGAGGGAGATAGCTTCCCAGTGAACCCCTTTCCCTGCAGCGAAATGTTAGCAACTTGACCCGCCTCATTGCACCCTATTCCTTCAAAGGACCCGCCGCAGGGGTCGCCATTGACGGTCCACGAAGAAAGATACAAGCTTTGCGGGTCCAAAAGCGCTTTCATGTCCAAAAGTGCTTTTAACTCTGCGTTTCCACAAACCCATAAGGGGTTTGTGAAGAAAATCAGGAAGGAGATGAGAAGAACAGCAAAACCCATGTTTTGGTTTGGGTTGAAAATGGTGGTTTTCTTCTCTGTTATAAGAACCAAGCTAGTTCTCCCTCTCTCTCTCTGTCCTCAGTTTCTCTCTCTATATCAAAGAGAACGTGATCACTGTCTGTGAGAAGAGTCAAAAGTAACAGAGGGTGTGGTTAACTTTCTTCAGCGGGAGTCTGCTAAAAGTTGTGTGAGGAGTGAGAGGAATAAGAAACAAAGGAAAATAGAAGAGAGAATGGCTTAGTTTGGACCGTTGGATTGGTTGACTTGTTGATTGAGGGAGTACAGGAGCCGGTGTGGTGTTGCTGTATGGGAGTATTACCATTTTGGGTTTAGAGGACATGGGAAGAGTTAACAAAGCTACCCTGCCCTTTATTTTTTATCTGGGGACATAAAACCCAAAGTTTTAACTTATGCAAATGGATTTTAGAGAACCAAGGAACCACAAAACTAAGAGAAAGAAAAATAAATAAACAATAAAAGTGCATGGGAAGAAAATAAAGTGACAAAATTACTTATGCTTTATCGAGCTTAGTAATGGGGATTTATAACTAAGTGAGTCATTAACATAATTAGTTGTATGATGAATGTGTTAAGTGAGTGAAAATTCATTATTTCTTTATGTTGAGATCAAATTAAGCACATTTATGCTCTCAAAATTGTACGAGAGATCCCACCACTAATATAGATGGATAGCAAATCACCTTTTTTTAATAATAAAAGGATGATAAGGGATTAGGCGAATCGAACTACACATAAGGCATGGTCATTAGTCTGAAGAAAGTTGCGGTTTTACATAAAACAATTGACTATAAGCCTTTGCATAGTTTGGTCTTTCACTAATGCAGGAATTTGTCTTCGTATTCTCACACGCCCCTCACGTGTGAGAACATTCAAGTCTAACACATAGACAATACAAACTGAATAATGTGGAGCACGTATGGTTGTGAGCTTCATGCGTGAGTCAACTTGCTCTAATACACTTCCAAACACGTTGGACTACAACTATTAAAAAAACTAAAACACTTCCAAAATTTGTATTTAACACCATAATTCTAAATATTATGTCGAATAACCCAGAAAATGATAGGGTTATAACATGTTGATAGATCTTAAAATTTATAGATTGAACACCAACATTGCTATTTTTTGTTGTTGGACGCTAACTTGCACTTGAACATTTACCTCTTTTTTCTTATATATTTTACCCTAATCAAGGGTGAAAAATATAAGAAAAAAAGGGTAAAATAACTAGGGTTGTATGTTCGTAGTCGAGAAGAGATCATTTTCGAATCTCTTTCATCAAAATTACCAAATCAAGTGATCCGGATCTTTCAAATTTCTTTCAACGGCTCATCTGTTTTAACTTCTTGAAAACTATAATAATTTTTTGCTATTTGATGAAATTTAAAAAATCTAGATCACTTGATCGGATGGTCTTGATGGAAGAGATCTGAAATCGGTCGACCATATGTGGTGAGCCACGGCATGATTTACCAGTTAAGAGACTGGCGTACTCGAAACGGAGATTCCCTCGCCCAAGTACGCAGTTCGAATTCAAATAGTAAAAATCCACTGCATGCAACCGCATAGTAAACCCCCAGCAATTTCCCCAATCTAGTTGGTCCAAACTTATCAAACTACCCTGGAAACTCCACGTGTCCGGTGCTCATAGATCTAGCCGTGTACGAATACCCAAAATTCAAATAAAATGCCATATTTAATGTCTGGGACTGGGTTGGTTGGGAGAGTGAATAATTGGTTGCTTCTTTTTTTTGGTAGGGTTGTCTTTCTCTCTTTGGCTGTGCCTGCCGTACCAGAAATTCTGACACCACACTGCTGCCATGTCTTCTGTCCAAAGACCATTAGTTCTTGTCTTAGCTAAAATAATTTGTATGCCCTTTGTTATTTTCTTATTTGTTTCCTTTTCATTTGAATTTTCGAACGCATTTACGTTTTTCGGATAGCGAAGTTCTCACTTGAATTTTTTTGCATTTTATTTTTACAACTCTCATTTTCATTGTGGATGTTGCTTGCTTGACCATCAGAATCATCTAATTTATACATCACACTTTAAAGACCTACTTTCTTAAAAATAAACTAAATTAGAGTTTGTTTAACTATAAGATTAATGCTATAAAAAATTTATCACTTAGTATTGTAGTTTAGTGACACTCATTTTAACTCAACTCTCTAATTTGTTCTTTTCCTCCGCCCTTTATTTCGATCATCCTCGTTGTCATTTCTCTACCAGCAATCCATGGCTTTTGCGATCGGAGCTTCATTATCATTGAAGCTCCTTTTCACGCCTTCACCGCCAACTCCTTTTTTCCCTTAAAAGTGTTATAATATGAGAATGATAGTACCAAAAAAGAGAGGCATAGGGAAATTATATATAGGAATAGGATGGTCCAACTCCAATATGTGATATAGGGTACCCTATAATATATTGGTCCCCAAAGGAAAGGTTCTCGTTTGCTCTTCATCGAGTGATAATAGTGTGTTTCCTCTCCTTATTCTAGAGGGAGAAGCCACCCCATGCAGTACTGTGGAAGGGAAGGACCATTTCTCATTTCTCATTGGAAAAGTTCACATGCCTTTCCACTTGCCTTGTCTCTGTCCTTTTAAAACGGGTGGACTTGTTCTTATAGAACTAATTAAGATGCTTAAGTTGGTTAATTAGCATTATATTTGGTATTTAAACGAGCATAGATCGGTGGAATTTTAGTTCCCTTTGGTTAAAAGTTGTATTTCAACTTCTGCCAAAGTAGTCGAAAGCACTTTTGTTAAGACTAGCACAGTCAAAATTGGCTTGGAAAAATCCCTACAATGCTCTTTTGGAAAAACGTACGCATGAACTGCTTTTGCTATGAAAAATGGATTTTTTAAACGGTGGAAAAGCTACACCAAACAGCAAGGAAAGACTTGTTTAATGACAAAATCCAGCCTCAATTGTTTGCGGACAAAATATATTTTAAAGTGATTATATCTAATTATCGTTTAATCTAATCACATAATAAACGAGAGGACGATATATCTTGGATAATAAGGCAATGTATATTTGAGATTGTAATAGAAACCACATTGCTTGTAATTTGGTGAAAGCAACCGATCAATTGGTGTTTGTGAAAACAGGACCACACTAGCTACCTTAGTTAGCATAAGTAACCAATATTTTGAAAACCCCAACATAATATATATATAGGTCAGAATCGGGGGGCACATGTTAGAAAATTAATCTTGTTTGCTGTAATTTTAGTTGTTTTTTGCGGGCTTGATTTAATTTTGATTTTTTTTTTAGGTCTTCAATTAAGATCATATATACTAGAAATCAAATAAATCCGAATCTAAAAGATTGTTGGATTAAATAATAGTCATTGATCTATGAATGATAAATTGAAAAAGAGACGGTTCGGATTCTTTAAATACATTACGAAATTAGTTTTACAAAATAAACGTCAAAATATGTATTAAATTAATTATCTGTGTTTCCGGATCTTAACCCTATATATTAAGGTCTGCCACGGCACACACTCACCCAAAAAAGAAGGTTTGTCACGGCATGCATTCTCCTTATTATATACATCCCACAGTGCTGATTTCGACCAAAAAAATATCTCTACAGTGCTGCTTTTTAGGTATTAATCTTGGTGTGGTGCATGCAGATGCAGTAGTGGGGTGCTGGAGCTGTCGAAAAAAATTAATTTGTGGACAATGTATGCATATGGTAAAGGGGGGGAAGTATTTGTTTTTATTTATTTAGTAATGCGCTATTTTTAATGTGCTTTGGAAGATTGATTCTCTTTCTCTATATACTATACTTTTATCATCCTCCTTATCATGAAACTTTTCCAAGTTCCTTTGCAGAGGGACAAGGCATCTCTTAATAGTTCATACATGGAAGCACTAAGCATGCATGCAAGAAGCCAAGTTTTCATCTCTTTTCTATTTGTGGAGTGACTATTCCCATACCATTACTTGGTTAAGTGATGGCTTTGACGTGGTTAGCTTGTTAGCGATAATTTTATTTGTTTTCATGTAAACTTGTTGTGTTTGTAGTCTTTACAACAAATTTGTACTGATAGCATGATGCTTGTGATTATAATAGCCGTATAGCGTTGTACTTTCTGTGTATGCTCGCATGTAGACTTGTTGCATTTGTGATATTTACAACAAATTTGTGTACAGATAACATGATGCTTGTGACTGTAGAAGCCGTGTAGAGTTTTACTTTTCGTATTTATACAAATTCACGCTAAATCAATATAATCACTACAATTCACGCTAAATCAATATAATCACAAAAAAAAAACTTACCCATACAACAGAATGTCCCTATGACTTCCGGTCATATAAACTTGGTTAAGTGATGCACTTGTTTTGCGTCTTGACGTGTATCGATATTGATTCATGCATGCAACTTCTCCATCTTCTTTAGCTTATATACCTAATCAAATTCATAAGGATTCAGCAAAGGGTTATTTAATGGTGATTAGGGTTTGTTCATCAAGTCAATCATTTCTTTGTGTGGACGTTACTTCAAAGAAATCGGGATGTTTGAAGATGTATGGGTCAACGTCGAAATGATGAGCTTCTGTTTTTCTTACGGCATTTATATGCCAATGGCCCAGCCAGCTATATATATATATATATATATATATACATATTATATGATAGTATCCCGACTTTCAAAAATTTAAATCACAACTCTTCGTCCAGAGGGCCATAAACAAGGCAAATATAAAAAATAACTAGTATATGGGCACAAATAAAATGTGTGAGTAGAATTTTTTTTTTTAATTAGAGATATGTTACGATTACATGCAGGTGAGGCTTTGAAAAAAAAAAACAATAAAATTTGGTTGTGTGAAATTACATTTCTACTACATATTTCTTATTCATGTTTTGTTTTAATTAGAGGGTTAAACTGGCAATTTCATATAATTTTGGTTGACAATGAGTGTTTTATTAATTAGTAGAGATTAGTTTTCCGGTCTATTTTATATTTTTTAAGTTGTTCTTTATAGATTATATTTGCAATATATTAATCAAATTGAGAATATTTGAGGCATTTAATTAAGTGCAAAAAATTGACGAACACTATATTTTAACAAATATTGAAATTTCATCACGACAATTAAATAAGTAAATGGTTTCATGTTGAATTGAGTTTTTAGCAAGGACAATCTATGAATGAAGAATAAAAAAAAAAGTTATGATCGTTGAAGTTTGATATATAATAAGCCCCACAACTAGTTCTCATTTTTACAAAAAAATAAGAATTCATTTGAATAAAGACGGTGTATACATAATTTATCTTAAAAAGGTTTCACATTCATCATATTCTCGACCGAGAGATTAACACAAAAAAATTTCTTTTATTATTCTAAATCTAATATAATATGCTTCAAATTCATGCCGTCATAGAGATGATGGTAAATTAGATTGGAAAGTTTTCAAATTTATTTAGAAAAAGTTATGTTAAGGTACTAAACTAAGAAGTTTTCATTCCATTTCTGTCTTGCAATTATTTTTCAATTGAAATGGCGTCGTCGCCTTTTAGATACCTGCATACAGATTCAATGAGTTATGATTCTTTTGTTTAAAAGGAGACAAAAATGATGAGTTTTGAGCACAATTTCTTGTCTCTCTGTAATTATGTAAGACAAGCTAAATGATGGCAGATGATATAATAATAATAATAATTTTTTTTTTTTTTTTTTTTTTGAAAATAAACGGGGAATACAATCCAAAGCTAACTTAAAATAAGAAACAAAACGAGTTTGAGAGACTTTATCAATATCATCCATGAGTGATGATCCAATCTAAGCAGGAGGCTTATCAAACACATGAACGTCAATATTCATATTAAAACTCTAGTTTGTCAATTGATCTACCACATAATTCTTCTTTGTAAATATGTTTCAATTGACGATAGATGATTCAATTTTCCCAAATCATGAAAACGTGAAAATTAAGACACCCGAATGACAATTTCATACAATTCTGCAACAAAAAATTTATGGCTTCGATTCGTGGGTGGCTTTTTAATCGCCGTAACTGGCCCTTAAATTTACTTTTTGGACTTCTTTTTATCCAACAAGGTATCAATACCTTCGGCTTTGTTGATTTGGTGCGCCTTCCCCAGCGGTTCTCTCCAGCCTCCATGTTAGATGCCAGGAAGATGATGAGCTTTCCTGTTGCCACACAAACATGACCCAAGCAATGAAGCCCGTCGTAGTTCAACCTGAACTTGACTATTTCAATTAATTTGAGTTAGTGTCTTTTATCGATTTGTAGTTAACTTATAAAGGTTGAAATTGTACCTATTATATTGGACAACATCTAACACATTGTATGATAGTCATGTTTTTTTTTTTTTACAAATTCACTTGTGCTAATTTATATTAGTTGAAAATAAAATATAGTTAATAAAAGGACCGAATTGTCACTCAGTACTATGGTCTGGTGATATTCCTCTTTACTTGGAAGTGAGACGTTTTAGGTTCGAATCTCGTGGATGGAGAATTCGATACCAAATTAGGTTGACCATTATATGGCTTAGCCGAACTCCTCATTCCATAAGTGTAAAAATATCGATGTATTAAAAAAAAAAATTAAAGGACCGAATTATCAAACAAAACAGAAGCAAAAAAAGGGTTGGGCCGCGATAAGTACTAGCCCGAGCCAGCTTTCAACGGTCCAACACACCAGCTTGAACCCAGAAGCCCGCACCGGTGGAAAAAGTGGCGGTTTTTGGGTTGAGAAAAAAAAATTGGCGCTTTAAACCCTGAAAGAAAAAAAATTAGTAAAACCCTAGAAAATCAAAGAAACCGAAGTCAGTGTCTCTTCCCAGGTACCAAATCATCCTCACCCATCTGATTTGTTTTTTTTTTTTTTTTTTTGAATTCATCTTGCTTTATATTTCTGTAAATCGGTTTGTATTGCTGTTCATTCATTGTTCATTGTTCCGATAATTTTGAATAAAATTCAATCCTTGGGGGTTCGATGGTTTTCCCGTTAGTTTTACTGTTTGGTTTCTGAGAAAATTGGTGGGAAAATATAAGAATCAAATTGCCCCTTTTTACTTTGCTTGAGCGCTCCCATTTTATTGGTTAACTTGAACGACTCATATGGGTTGCAGATTAGTTTGTTTAAGTTGATTAATTGCTTCTTTGTGATGAATTAGTGGCTCGTAAGTATTGATGTTAATATATATGCAATGTGTGCGTGCGTGTGTGTGTGTGTGTGTGTATTACAATTTATTGGAGTAATTTAGTGATCATGTGCTGTCTATGAACATCATTTTTTGTTTTGAAAAAGCAAAGGAAGAAACCCGAGTGAGCAAGCAAAATGGTAGCAGGGATTAAAGAATTCACTGCTCGAGTTGAAAGAAACGGTGTTGATGAACCAGTTCTGGATGCGGTGAATGGTGAGGAGCTGATGCACGTTCAGCCTGGTGTCTCTATTGTCCTCGGTAATCAGCCCTCTGAGTTCCCTGGCACTCTATATATCTCCACCAAGTACGTCATTTTCTCTTTCATTAATTTAAACTGTTTGCTGGGATTGAATCCATTTGAAAGGGTTGGTCAAATTCCCCCACCCCGCTCCCACAGATAAATTAGAATCCATTTGAACAGTTGGGATTCTGCAGGCAAGTGATTTGGTTGAGTGACACTGACAAGGCGAAAGGTTATGCGGTGGACTTCTTGTCTATATCACTGCACGCTGTATCCAGAGACCCAGAGGCCTACACCTCTCCTTGTTTATACACTCAGGTACATGTTTTCATATTTATCAATGCACTCCAGCAGCAATATGGACTTTTTATCTTGTTGGAAGTGTACTTCGTCCTATTTGCGTGGTGTGAAACTCAGTTTGTAAGGGAAATTTATCTTGTTCTCTGAACACTAACCTCTTTATTTGTTCTTTCGATTTCTTTATCAATTCTTTTTGCTTGTGCTATATGAACTCTGAATAAGTTTAGAATGATGTTCTGAGATCAATTCTGCAATCATTAAGAACATTCTTTACATATTGTGCGAATGAGATATATATTACACAAGAATCACTTGCTTGCTTAGTTTTGTATTCATGGTTGTGTCTTTAACCATACATCGGCCCTATGTCTCCTGACCGGTCATTAACTTCAATATGTAATTTCACAGTTTCTTTTGTGCATTGGTTTTCTGATTAAGGTTTTGAACATTATAGATTGAAACTGAGGATGACGAGGATGAGTCTGATGGTTCGGATTCAGAATGCAATGGTGACTTAGATTTATCCAAGGTCACAGAGATGAGGCTCGTTCCTTCAGATCCTAACCAGTGTATCTCTCTCTCTATTGTCTTGATTTTGTTAGAATTTCTCTGGTGAAGGGTACTAGCTTCTTGTTTTTTGTGTGGCAGTGGATTCTCTGTTTGAGGTATTTTGCGAGTGTGCTGAGCTTAATCCAGAACCAATTCAAGGTTAGTACAGGTTTTTCAATTCCCCGGTTATTTTTCTTTTACTTATTTTGTTTTTTTGGATGATATTCGTTATGTTTGCTTCATTGCACCCTAATGTTATGCTTTTGATCTTCAGAAGGGGAAGAAGAGCATAATTGGATTTTTAGTGCCGATCAGTTGGAAGATGAGGCAGTTGGTATGTAATGGACCATGGAACATTTATCTCAAGTCATGTGGCAATATATCTAATATAAAATCTTCTATTATGTATGATGTCTTTGTTTTGAATGTGGCGGTATTTTCAGGGGACGATTCTGAGTGGCCTGTTCTTCAAAATCCTTCAAACTCAATTGGTCAATCTAACGGGGATCATGACCTAGCTCGTACCGTGCTTGAGGTAAGCCTTTGAGTATCCAGTTAATACTGCTACAGAATTGGTCCCTTTATACTGATCGCATTTTCATCTCCGTTGCAGCTTCAGATCAACGATCAACGCTTTGAGGATGCAGAAGAAATGGAGCATGAGACCGACAATGGCCGCCATTAAAATTCATTCTCCTTTCAAGTTTCATCTCATTCAAGTGCTGCCTTAACCCGTGTCACTTTCTTGTTATGCGCTCGAATCTTGCTGTATGTGCAAACAAATTGTCCTAACTCTGTTAGTCTGTGACATCACAGGACTAGGGATTTTGTGACAAAGTACCTTGATCCCCTTCTATGTATTCTTTGGTGTGTGTTTGGGGTAACTTTATGGAAAATTACCCATGGATTCCTTTGGTACATTTTTGCGCTTGATTTACAGGTTTTCTAAGAAACCCAAGTCAAATAAAACGCCAAGTTGAGAAAAATCTAATAAATCATGGGATTAAACTAGTGACATTGTTGAAGTAGATTTTGTCAATTTAAAATGTCTTGTTTCTCATACTTTTAGAGCCCTAAGTTTTTTATTTAAAAATAACATAACAAAACTAAAGCCACTTTGAGCTCAACTCGAGAACTTAATGCGCCAGGGATGTAGTGCGGTATATCTTAAATCAGTCACGTTGTGAAAAAGTAAAAAACACATAAGTCCGAGATTGACTTTGAGTGTTGCTTGTAGGTAAGTTTCTTTTAAAACCAAGTGGCGAGATAATAATTGAAGTACGAAAACTCTTCAAACTTGATATACCGATGAAATGATATCTCATTTTATTTTAGGTAACCTTTATAAATGTCTTTGGGCCAACCAAGAAATATAGTTTGGGCCGATCTCATATGATTTGACACTCGCCTTAAAAGTCTTCAACCCGACCCGTCCTCCTGTCAGACATGGCAAAAACCCTAATGCCCCCTTTATAATCTCTCACAAACACTGCCTCCTTCCTCCCATCGCTCAGAGAGACGTCCCGCAGCCCCGCAGCGCCATCCTCACCCCCGAAGCCACCAAGGTCCGCCCCCTTCTCCTCTCTCTATCTTGCTTTATCTCTCTTGATTTCTCTCTCTAACTATCACTGTTTATTTGTTTCAATCATTCCAGCAGGAGTGAGTGAAATCGAGTAATTTTTAGTCCCCATTTTTTTTATAATTTAGCTGTAAATTTTTTTATTAATCTGTTGGTTATTGTTTTGATTATGTAGGAAAGCGAAGAGTTAGATTGAAGAAAAATGGCGTACGCAGCGATGAAACCAACGAAGCCGGGACTGGAGGAGTCACAGGAGCAGATCCACAAGATCAGGATCACTCTTTCCTCCAAGAACGTCAAGAATCTCGAGAAAGGTCTCTCCTTTTGCTCATTGTTTTGCATTTAATTTCTGCCAGTTCGTCGTATTTCGTATTAATTTTTGAGTAATTGTTCGTTTGAAATTGTCCTTATTTCTGCTAGCTAAAACCAATTTATTAGTGCAAATTGAAGTTCATAGAAAAGTTTTGGCTTGTTGCTTGGTATTTTATTTTGTATGTGTCGTGAGTGACCAGTGCGATACTTTGTTGATCAGCCTGAATTGGCGGCTTAATTTCTCGGAATGTTTTGGGTTTTCTGAGCATAACATAGTGGTTATTCAATTTCAATTTAGAATCGATTAGTTGTGCGACGCCGTAGAAATGGGTTTATCCATTGTTTCTGTTTGAAGCTTGTTTAGACTATTAAGAGTTTTGATTTGCATACCGAGTATCCTGTTAGACTGTTGGTTTGACATCTAGTTTATTTACAGTTTGCACTGATCTGGTTCGTGGTGCCAAGGACAAGCGCCTGAGGGTGAAGGGACCCGTTAGGATGCCAACCAAGGTTCTGAACATTACCACCAGGAAGTCCCCTTGCGGTGAAGGTATGTTTCAGTCTGAAATTTGTATTTGTAGTTAACTCACGGATCGTTGAATAATGTCGTTATGGATGTTGCATTTTTGAAGTATGGTTTTTCTCATTTGCATTTTCCAGCTTGTTTAACTTCAAATTATGGTTTGTGATGTTCAGGTACCAACACATGGGATAGATTTGAGTTGCGTGTCCACAAGAGGGTTATCGACCTGTTCAGCTCACCCGATGTTGTCAAGCAAATTACTTCCATCACAATTGAACCTGGCGTCGAAGTGGAGGTTACTATCGCCGACTCTTAAACTGTCTACCCGTTTCAGAGTAGCTTTCCTAGTTATTTGGATAATGAGCTTGTCTGTTCTATTTTAATTTTTGTTTTAAAGACTTTGTAGCGTTTGCAATTTCTTGAGCTGAGATTTTGGTATGGATATGCACACCGGAGCCTATTTCATCATTTAATAGAAGTACTTTTTGCAAGACGCTTGAGCTTTGTTTCCTTCGATTTATATGTTTATGTCAATTACGCGGTGGTAAAGAATTAAGAGATTGAAATCTTCAATTGAATTTGGTTGGTGTTTATGCTAATTGTTTCTAAATTTTGCCTCAATTCTGTTCGAATGTGTTTCAAATGGGTGTCATTGTGTTCCTCCTTTGTCTATCCATTTGTATAATCCAAGTCTCGTTTTCTGGTCGCGAGAACGAAGCAAGATTATCAAGACACGCTTCGTTCTCGTTACCAAGAAGCAAGATTATCATAAGCTCTGCATAATTTACCTGATTACATATTCCACATGAACTTATAAATGTACTCATTCGGAGTTTTGGATGATTTGGTTTTGTATTAGACATCTAATCTTCGAACATCTGGTTAATCAAGCACTCTTGTCTAGCTCCTCCTTGCCAAGCTTACATTAGCATATGAGTAAATAAAGCGTCCCCAGTTCTCGACATCGGCACCACAATCTTCGTTGCCTTCACCCCAAGCAACCTCTCCAAAATCCCCACAACCTCATTAACCGGCACAGACAACGTGTTCCTGAGGTTGAAAACCCTAAGCTGCGCCAGCCTCGCCACCTTCCCCCGGTACCGGCGCTCCTCTGCCGTGACCGCTGCTGCTGAAAAACCCTTCATGAATCCGGTGATGTTGCTGTGGACGTACGAGGCTGCGTTTCTGAACACCAACCTGCGCAGCCAGGTGGACGACGGTGGTGAATTTCACCAACCGGAAAAGTTTCGCGAGTTTCTCGGAGTCGTTTATGTTCGCGTCCAACACAAAGATCCCATTGTAGCGGAGGAGATCAGCACGGCGGCGCCGGTGGTAGAGTTGGCGAGGGGTTTTGCGGACTGGACGACGATGTTTTCCCAGGCGGGGAGCCTGGGGAGGACGCGGGGGTTGGAGTTGGAAGATGGGGTTCTGAGGAGGAAGAAGAAGGGGATGGTGAGGAGGATTGCGATCCAGGAGAAGATGAGCTTGGTGATGGAGCACCGGAGGCGGAATCTGGGTTTGTGCGGGAAATTTTACCGGGAAAGTTTGGGACTTTTTGGCTCCTGACTTCATGGTTTAATTCGGGTTTGCTTATGAGGTTGGAGAAAATGGTGATGGAAAAGCTCAAGTTTTCTGTGTGCCAGGGATAGAGGGGTGGAGGGAGGGAAACATAAGTTTTTGGAGGGAAACATAAGCTCTGCATAATTTACCTGATTACATATTCCACATGAACTTATAAATGTACTCATTCGGAGTTTTGGATGATTTGGTTTTGTATTAGACATCTAATCTTCGAACATCTGGTTAATCAAGCACTCTTGTCTAGCTCCTCCTTGCCAAGCTTACATTAGCATATGAGTAAATAAAGCGTCCCCAGTTCTCGACATCGGCACCACAATCTTCGTTGCCTTCACCCCAAGCAACCTCTCCAAAATCCCCACAACCTCATTAACCGGCACAGACAACGTGTTCCTGAGGTTGAAAACCCTAAGCTGCGCCAGCCTCGCCACCTTCCCCCGGTACTGGCGCTCCTCTGCCGTGACCGCCGCTACCGAAAAACCCTTCAAGAATCCGGTGATGTTGCTGTGGACGTACGAGGCTGCGTTTCTGAACGCCAACCTGCGCAGCCAGGTGGACGACGGTGGTGAATTTCACCAACCGGAAAAGTTTCGCTAGTTTCTCAGAGTCGTTTATATTTGCGTCCAACACAAAGATCCCATTGTAGCGGAGGAGATCAGCACGGTGGCGCCAGTGGTAGAGTTGGCGAGGGGTTTTGCAGACTGGACGACAACATTTTCCCAGGCGGGGAGGCTGGGGAGGACACGGCGGTGGAGTTGGAAGATGGGGTTCTGAGGAAGAAGAAGAAGAAGAGGATGGTGAGGAGGATTGCGATCCAGGAGAAGATGAGCTTGGTGATGGAGCACCGGAGGCGGAATCTGGGTTTGTGCGGGAAATTTTCCCGGGAAAGTTTGGGACTTTTTAATGGGTTTTAATTTTCGGGTTTTGGGGCTTAAAATTGTGAGAGATTGGAAGTGAGTTGGTGAGTTGGAGCCAGATAAAAAGTGTTGGTTGCTATTTGGGTGAAGTGCTGGGAATCCAACAGAATTTCAGGAAAAAAGAGAATGGAGAAAATGGTGATGGAAAAGGTCAAGTTTTCTGTGTGCCAGGGATAGAGGGGTGGAGGGAGGGAAACATAAGTTTTTGGAGGGAACACGGCTGGTAAAGGAGTTTAATTATAGTTAATCGCCAATTAATTAATTAATTAAACAAAGAGTGGAACTGTGGAGGAGTAAAGAGAAACAGAATTTTAGAAGGAATGGGAATGCTTGCTAGGAAATAAGGTAAGGAACAAGCCCTCCGTGATTGGTCTAAACAACCATTAGAGATTTACAAGACAGATATGACATATGAATTAAATCAATTGGCCAAAGTTGGATGTTTGATCCTTTTATAATTGATTTTGAACATTTAAAATTTGAATATAATCTGAAAGAAAAATCAAGAATTACTAAAAGAAAGTTAATCAAACCACACTACTCTCCCATTTTTCTTTCACATACATAAAGTTATAAACATTTTTTTTTCACTGAAAAATGGGGACAACTGATGGCAAGCCACGGTTATTCACCACGTGATGGATCAGTTGATTAGGGAGCCGCAGTCCGCGTCCTTATCACTGGACCACTTGATGTGGTTAAAGTTATTAACTATTTGGTTTGCTCTTCTTGTTCTTGGTATCCAATTGTGCTATCAAATGGTTAAACGTTGGAGTAAGTCTTGGTCACGCACGCTCGCACCACGTGATGGATCAGTTGGTTTGTATATCGGTCGTAAGAATGAGGTGATCCGCTAGATGGACGATATAATTTGATCTCTCCAAATATTGGCCTATATTGCTCTACTTGAGTGATTCTACCTAATAACCTAAGGCCCTAATACTAGTGTTAGTTGGGCTAAGACCAGACACAAGAAGGGCTTCAGCAATCGATCAAGAAACCAGCCCAGTTCTGATGAACGTAAACCCTAAACCCTAAAACACCTTTTGCTGGATTTATACATTCATAATGTGGTTCAGAACTTCGACGTTCACACCCTCGACAACTTCCCAACCGTTGAAGATATTTTTGGTAAGATATCATGGGAAATGGGTGTACTATCCACATATTTCATTTTACTTCTCACACACTCTTTGATAATTTCTGTCCGTTGATCTTCTTCAATTCATCTCTTCCGACGGCCGAATATTAAAAAGATGTGTGAGAAGTAAAATGGAGTGTGTGGATATCACATCCCTATAGGAAAATGTGTACAGACAATGTCACATCATTTGACAGTAAGGTTAAACACGGTTACATACTCTCCGGAGTAGGATTCTTTCCCCTTCCCTCCTCTCTTATTTGAACGGGTTAAGTTACGTCAATATCTTATATTAATTTTTTATAGCAAGAGAAAAACAAAATAAGAAAATGTAAGAGGAGGGGATGGAAGGAAGAGGGGAGAGAATTTTAGTCTTACTCCCCCGCCGAACAATGAACAAGAACATTAATATGTCTTAATCTGATTAATTAGCATCCAATTTATCGGTCGACAAGCAACAAGATAATGTCAAATCTATAAAACCATGGTTACTGGTGTTCTTTCAGCTCTTTGATTTTGGTTCTTTCATCTCATATGATCTCTTTCAATCACTTCTGTTCTTCCCTTTAAGAACGAATATATTGGTGTTAGTTAACCTAGCTTTCGGTTCTTTTACCTCATCAACTGATGTTTCGAAAACATGAACCAGTTAATCTAAATTTGTTTTGGATTTTCCAATTATAATGAGTATGACGCACGAGAGTAACTTCTATGACACGAATATATTGTCATCGTGACGTTTTATGTAAAGAGAGACTTACACATAACGATACTATAGCGGTATACTATACCATAAAAGTCATTTTCCAGTTGCACGGAGGTTATTTAGTTATTTTCAGCTGCATATATTATCCATATACTTAGTGTTTCTAGCTCGTCACATGATTTCTTTCAATGCTTAATCATGTATCATATAAAATTAATAAGAAAAACTAATGAAAATGGTTTGAAAACTTTGAGTTTTAACGATAAAGAGAAAATAAAGAGTAAAGTGAATAGTACCATGATTAACTTTTTAGTGTAAAAATATAGTTTTTCGTTAAAGTAAACAGTACCGAAAGCTTTTTGTTAAAGTTTCCTAATTAATAAGCAGGAAAAAACATGATTTGAGGAAATTAAGGTGTCTCGTAAAGCTACTAAAACAGCAGTGATTCTAGTAATTAACATAATCTGCAATCACATAAATTTCCTATAAATCTAGTGCTCATGATCTTCACCGCTTAATGATTCATGCCCAACAACATTTGTCAATTTATGAATCCTGAATTAAGTGTTTTTGTTTTATCGAAACCATGCATCATGATCATCATTTCATCTGTGTCTTCTTTCGGTTCTTTAATCTTTCCATGATCAATGGAAAAAAATGTAGTCACTTTAGTCATTCATGCCCACAGCATCATTCTGCACGACGAGCTTTGTTAAATCATCATAAGATGAATTTAATCTTTTCATAAAGTAACAGTGCCGGAGCCAACATTTCGGATTAGGAGGAGCCTCTCACAAATGTAAAAAAAAAAAGCTACAACGCGGCTCACAACGCCAGCCCTAAAACAACACTCCAACACGCTCGCAATCCCTCTCTCACGCTCACGAAATATCGATGTTATTGGACCATGACTCGTCTCTTTGCAATTTTAACAGAAATAACGAATGGAAAATGATGGTAAAGATAAAAACAAGGGTAATGTTAGCAAGATTAAATTTGTAAATTAAATGACATGGAAGTTGATTATTCAATTATGACTTAAGTGTGGATACACGTTTATGCTCATCCCTATTAGTGACACATCATTTTGTTTGTAAATTTTGTCTACAAAAATAAATTTCCCTAACATTACTCTAAAAACAAATGCTGAGAGGTAAATATAAAAACAAAAACTGGTTTTCAGTTTTTGGTTCTTAGTTTTATTTAGTTATCAAACGGATTCGTAATGAGTTTGCATTTTATCATAAATGATCCTGAAATTAAAAATCAATTAATGTAGTCCCTGAAAATAGATGTTGTAAATCAATGTGATCATTCCGTTAAAATTTTTGTTATGTACGCTTATGTATCACATAAGTGAGTCCCATAAATCTAATTAAATATTACCATCTATATTAAAAATATTTAAATAACAATAAATAATATTTTTTTATGTCAAAATAAAAAATTTAAAAAAAATATTTTTTTTTTCTTCCGTTGTCTTCCTCGAGCAGGCTTGGCTGCCATGGCAGCCCTGCCCACTACCAACCGAAGCAAAAAATTCCATAGGTGTGGAGGGTTTTTGCCCAAATCTTCTGCTACTCATCGGAAAGATTGGTGTGGGGCCGTCAACCTAGGCCTCGGGAGCGGCGGGAGATCAGAGGACATGGTGGGGAGAAGGTGGGTGTCAGCAACGCTGGAGTCGAAAACGAAGAAGATGGTTTGGTTCGACTGGGTTTCTATCGTGGTATATTATATATGAATGGATCGAGTGCCAAAAATGGAGCCATGGTGGGCAGGGCTGCCATGGTAGCCAGGCCTGCTCGACGAAGACGACAGGAGAAATTTTTTTTTTTTTAAAATTATTTTTATTTTTACATAACAAGTTATTTTTTTATTATTTAATTTCATAGTAATATTTAATTAGACTTGTGGGATCCATTTATGTGACACATAAACACATAACATAAATTTAACAGAATTGTAACGAAATGACCAATTAATTTGCGGCATCAATTTTCAGGAGCTAAATTGATTAATTTTCAATATCAGTGACCAATTTGATGGTGTTGGTCAATTTCAAGGATCATTTGTGATAAAAACCCTTATAATTATATATCTTGAATGAGGTAGCCACCATGAAGCATGGCCATAACTTTCAAGTGCTAGAGCAATTGAATTTCCAGACATGGTTGGACACGATACAGTTGATCCTGGTTAGGTTAAGAAACAGAGAAATTCTCAAACCAAATAAGAAATTCAACCACCATAGTAAGTTACATATATAAATACCTCTTTACATTTCGCTTCCCTCTTTCTTTTCGCATTTGTTTCCTCTCACTTATTTCACCCACCACCAATCTAAGCTAGGCATACACAAAGCATGCATATCTCACTTTCAAATTGAGTTGTTGCCTTTCCTCTTCATATTTATATTTCGCCATGAACACGCTCGAAAAATTATCAATTGATTTTGAATTCGATTTTCTAAATTTCATATTCTACATATAATATCATAACGAATTCATGTTTATACACATACTCTCGTGTCACCTAATAATATTAACCATCTGCATATTTAATTTCTAAACAAAAATAATTATACAAAACCAATTAAAATAAGGTTGTTGGTCTCCATACACGAAATGCAACCACCTTTGGAACTGGGTCGACTGTATTTTTACATGTAACCTATCATTTCCTTTTACCAAGAAAGTTACAAAGGCAGCGATCAATGTCTAAAGCCAGAAGCTGTCGGGAAGAGGCGTGAAAAGTACAAAGCTGTGCAACCAACAAATATATGCGAATCCCGTATGCTTCCAAACCTCTTACAGCAGTTTGATATCTCATCAAACCATGCAGTGCCACCACCAAGGTTGGCATAAAAACCAT
Organism: Pyrus x bretschneideri; assembly: GCF_019419815.1. NCBI lineage: Eukaryota > Viridiplantae > Streptophyta > Magnoliopsida > Rosales > Rosaceae > Pyrus > Pyrus x bretschneideri. Next base: position 5,030,398 of record NW_025999635.1, read on the forward strand.
CCTCTTACCAGTTTACCAGTCTCAGGTCCTTCTCATCGTATTAAGGCCAAGCCCATCGTTTTTTGTGACAGCATAAAAGGTTCCCTTTCAAAGTAACTTTTTGAATTATACAATGCAAAGTGTATGGAATGCACCAATCTATCCGATGAATTAAATCTAACCGTTCAAGCACCAATGTATTCCATCCACTAGTACTGTACTGTAGGAAAACTCGTAACGTTCTCCCACCTAACCCACCCCATAGAATCATAGACATCCTCCTCTCTCTCTCTGTCTCTGGCTTAGCCTTGTTGTTGGATTTTAAATATGCTACACACACACACATACTGTCAGAATGCCATGCATATCTACATCTATATCTAGCTAGCGGTCCATGGCTTCGTACGTGAAATGATGCATGCTTTGACGTGACAAACTACTAGTTGTCTTAAGCGTCAAATGTGTTTGATTTCACGCTTTCACAACTTCTTCCATGCATGCATGCGTGTAAAATAACTGCAAGGAAATGAATATTTATGGATTGAGAAAATCTTAAATTTTGTCGATAAGCATATGGACTGACGATCTTTCATAATATCTCATATCATAAGGTTTATCAAATTACCGATTCACAGTCGTTGACACGTAACTTATCGATCCATCGTGAATGAGGTAAATTTACATTTTGTCATTTACCAATTTACCGTGAGATACTTTGCTTGAAAGGAAAACGAGGTAAATACAACAAGGAACTGGTCATTTCACCCACGAGTGGCAACACGATAGGTTAGGTTGGTGAAAAAGATGGAAAGAAAAGGATGGAGTGCGACCGCATGGTATTGGGCCAGCATGCACCTCGAAGAAAGTCCAAAGACTTACCTTAAAGCCCAAATCGGAAAGCGCGTTGGTTCCACGTGCCTGGACGAAAGTACAACTCGCACTAGTAACCCATCTTCCGGCGTAAATAAAACCCCGCAAACGCGCGTGGCGGGAGCATAGACAGAGTGAGAGACACAAGGTCCCGGCGCATGCGCGCTTTCTGTGTGTTTGGTTTGGCTTTGGCTAAACAAAGCCCTCTTTGAGCTGAGCGTCCCATCACAATCAACGGTTGGGCCCCCATGCATCTCCTGGGCCCCAGCCCTCCCGACCCTCAGTCTCAGCTGTACGATTGAGTCTGACTCATCATTAGGAGCCGCGCAATTTGCTCCGTGATTTCGTTCCTATTTTCCCTTCTCTCTCTTCCAAGTTGTGTTGGTTTTTTTTTTTTTTTTTTTTTTTTTTTTTTTTTTTTTTAATGAAAATGTTGATTGATATATACAACTTACATGATGATAGAACATTTAAAAAAAAAAAAAAAAATTGAACTTCTAAAAATACCTGCTGGGACTTTCAAATTGGAATCAAGTAAGAAGAAACCACTGTTAGAGAGAAAAAGATATAATCACTTAATAAAACTATCCTCAATTGCAACCTTATGTGTTGCTTGATTTGCTGCTTGTCTAACGTGACTGACTGAATTTGAATTAAGAGAAAGCTTGAAAGAAAGAGGGAATATCATTAGTTATTGGCACTAAATTAGATGTATCATAGCCTTGCTATTGCAAGGATAGAATCTCCTTCAACTTCTACTTCAGCAGCTCACAACTCCTCTACACACATGGCATCCATTCTTGCAGCGATCAACTTCGCTCGCAACGGAGAAACCACCGTTGAGAGTATATAAATCCCACATCAGGGAAAGAATGGAATTTGTATGTGCTTGTAAGTAATTGGATATTCCTCATATAGCCAATTAATTTTATGGTAGAAGCCCAACTTTCTTCAACCACGTCTTGTGCCCACCTAGGAGAGCTGCACAATATTTCCTCTGCAACAATCGGAGGTTTGTTGATCTTATAATTTTTTGACTAGTTTGTTAAACTTACGCTACAATAAGAGGTTTTGTAAGTCAATTGGAACAAAAATTCGATTATATTCCCATGTATACATATGTTATGCACCGAATATGAAAGGCGAGGATTGAATGTGCATCTATGGATCTAACTGTCAACAAAGTACATATTAGAAATTTTCAAAGTTGTAAGGAAAGGAGTGTGTATTATTGTACCTAATGTGATACAGAGTGTATTATTGTACCTAATGTAATGACATGAAAAAGTATCCCACATCGGAAAGCAAGAAATTTCGCAGACTTGGAAGAAGTTGAGTTGCTCTTTGCCTTTATTACTAATTGGTTTGAGACAGAATCTCAACCTTCTTTTTATAGTACTAGAGTAAGTTCATCTATGTATGAAGCATTTTGGTTCACACGTTCGTCATGTTAGCTAGTTAAATTGTCTATCTGTTAGATTTTAAATTTTACCATATGTAAATAAATTACGAGGACGTAAAGAAAAGTCTCATATCAGAATGTTGAGAAATTTTGAAATTTCCCATAATCATAAATAAAGTTTCCATTACTAATGAATTTTAGGATAAAACCACAAGTTGAATTGTTTTCACCTTTCAAATATCATACTACTAAAAGAATGGAATCAAAGGGGTCCAAAGTCTACCGAATTTAGTGGTGTGTTTAGTCGGCTGAGAAAGGGTATTATCGTAATTTGAAGGAAAAGTCCAATCGAAAGGATTGGCCTTTGGTAAAAGCCCTAGTGGTTTGATACATATATTGTAAAGGATCATGGTCATTGTTTGATCCTTGATGGCTCTTTCTCCCTCGTGGTCCTAACCGGTCATGAGAGTGTAGCTCCAAATAAATAAGTTCCAACTTCATATGATAGAGTTACCTAATTAACTAAATAAATTATTACTTGTACTAATAAAATCAAGGATTTTGATGATTAAACTCTACACATGCTAAACTGTGCATGTGATTATAAGTTAGAGATGGTATCAAGGTTGATCCGCTAAACCGTTTATCTCGAAGGCCTTTTTGTTCTAACTTTGACATCTACCTTTGTGAAGTCTTGACTCGTAGAATATATATTTGAGTAGTCATAAAATTTCTAACAATTTGTTTGTTGGAGAAATTAGGTTATCATCCTTATTTTTTCTACTCCATTGATTAAGATTTTATTCCTTTTCTATTTTTAGTTTGTACCCATTTTTAATTTACAACCCTTTTTTTAAATTATACCAATTTTCTTTTCAGTTTCAATTTGTATCCATATATTAATTTCTTTTTGTGCTCATATTTTAAAAACTTTTTATTTGTAATCATGATTTTTTTAACCTTTTATTTTTACCCGTAATTTATTTATAACGTACCTATTTTTATTTAAAAATGTATCACTTTGTTACATGCAAAATGTACCAATTTTTTTGTTTTGTAAGTACCATTCCTTTTATGTAAAATGTATCCATTTTTAATGTAAAATCTATTTATTTTTTTTCTAAGATATACCCATTGTTTTTTATATATATATATAAAATGTGCCCATTTTGTTTTGTATAAAATGTTCCAATTTTTTGTATGTGCAATGTATCCACATTTTTATATAAATGTACCAATTTTTTATACGTAAAATGTACCCAAAATTTTATTACATAAGTGTACTCACATTATAAAAATAAATAAATACATAAATCTAAAATGCACCTATAAGCAATTTTTTGTTGTGGAAACCCATAAGCAAATTTCAATAATTAAATTGGTGGTGTAAATGAAAGAAAAATAACTTTTGAGTATTTATTGATACTATTACATCTCTTTTAATATTATGTCATTTATGTGGAGAGGGACTTCAATCTAAAACCTAAAATGCATAAAATTTGAGTCTACAACAGTTAGGGATCAGAAATCGTAGTTAAACTATCCATTTTTTTTCAAGTTCTATATTATTATAAAGCAGGGAGAGGGTTCAAACTGTTACAAAAATTTGGGAAGTTCCGAACTCATAACATATGAATGCAAACTCAGCACCCTATTATTAAACCACGTTCATAAAATTTATAACAGTCAAACTCTGAGTTTCCATACATATATAGCCAGGTTGCTGTGTTGAAAGGAACATTACATGGAAGATAATTACAGGGGTATCGATCAAAATTTACCGGAGTACGCACCTTCGGCTGGTTCAAACAGTATGGGCCTTAGCCCGCGTGTTGAGAGCCTTCTGACACTTGAAAGAGAGCAGCAGCAACTAGCTAACACTACCACTATTTGCTCAGAACAAACTAATTCAGACTCTGTTGCGTTATCTATCTCGTACAAATTAATCTCACATTACCAACATCCATCATTACATACGACGACGACACAGATAGAGATAGAAAGCAGAGAGAGAGAAAGAGAGAGAGAGAGAGAGAGAGAGAGAGAGAGAGAGAGAGAGAGGGAGGACCACCCAGCTTTGATATTTCATGGCTCACCTCACTGTCACCATATATATATATATATATATAATTCTAATTTTCCTACAAATTTCAAGGTCTTTTTGTCAAAGTTTCAAGATGAATATCCTTTTTAATTACAGTTACTATTCGAAGTTAGACTAAGAGGAGAGGAGATGAGAGAGTTTGAATTCAAGACGTTGTGTTTAAAGAGAAAACTCCATCTACCAAGACAATCCGGCCAGCATTCAAACTAATTAAAAATGAGCAATTTGCATGGTGTCTAAAACTTGTTGATTACGTGAACTGCATGCATAATTAATCTGTTGAAAGTTTTAAATTGTGGGAAGATGTAGGACAGAAGAGTGGGGAAGGGAATCAGATAAGGCTGTGAGTGCCTGAGCAAAGGACAACGAACCAGCTCGGATAACTTGTGATATCGACTGTGTTGGCATCCATTTGGTACCACGTACGCAACTACCTCCAAGATTTTTACTCCGCTGCTACTAATCTACTAGATTAAAAACCCTAATCTTACATGTAATAAACTATGTTCAAAATAGATTAAAAACTCTAAGTTATAGGGTCAAAGAATGTTAAAATCCTAGTGGGTCGTTGGATCGCTTTTTGGAATCTTGAAACTGGACGTTTGTGAATTGCAACGCTAAAACGTATAGCATGTTTGTCGATTTGTAGAATTACACGTTAATTTAGATGCTTATTTTACATGCATGTAAATTTTCAACTGTCTTGTGCAATATAAAATATGAATTTTCTGATAATACCAGTCGTACTCGAAATATTTTATCAGTCGAGGACCTTCAAATATTATGAAGATGAAGGAAACTCGATTTTAGTTTAGCTGTTTAGAGTTATTTTCCCGCGCTTTGCAAATAAAACCGACGAACGAACGCATGAAGGGCGGAGATCAAATCTAATCAGACAACGACATAAACCAAGATGATCATGATGATGCCCCTGTGCCACGTCTGACTTACCCGGGCCCCACCACCGTCCCTCCAAGTCTTGGCTTTAAGAATCCATCTGTCCTCCGTTTCGGAATTGGATCCGCTCCAAACTTTAGTGTCTGGAATTTAGAGTTTAATTCATCTGGACTGTACAAATTCAATCCAACGATCCTCATTAATTTATTTTCTTGACTTATCACATAAAACTAACGATTCTGATTTCTTTTACACACTAATCAGCAGCCCAAATAATTTGATTTTTAGATTCCGAACACTAAAGTCCGGACCGGATCTAATTCCCTCCATTACCCGCAAACAATGCCCCTCTCCTCCTTCTCTCCCAACATTTTACTTTTCTTCCCTTTCGAAAAATAAAAAAAACAAATTAATTAATATTATTAATATAATTTAATTATTCTTATATATATCCCTCAAGCCCTCACAGCTACAAAACCAGCTACTTGTGACTTCTTCTCATTTCACACTCACTCCACCCACTTGCAGTAAAATTCAAAAAATGCCCCAGCACCGCTGTACCGGCTGGCTTCCTCAGCCACCGGCTCCGGTGCTCCTTCTCCTCACGGTACTCACCCTCTTCCTCTCCGCCAACCCAGCCATTGCATGGCGGCCCTGGCCCCACCTCAAACACAACACCTCCGACCTCCGCTTCGGAGACAACAAAAAATTCGAAGGCTCCTCCGATTTCGTCAAGTTGCGCTACCACATGGGCCCTGTACTAACCGCCAACATAACCGTCCACACAATATGGTACGGCACGTGGCAGCCGCGCCAGAAGAAGATCATCCGCGAGTTCATCAACTCCATCTCCGCCGCCGGCTCCAAGCGCCCCTCCGTCGCCGGTTGGTGGAGGACCGTACAGCTTTACACCGACCAGACCGGCGCGAACATCTCGCGCACGGTCCAGCGTGGCGCCGAGAAAAACGACCGGTTTTACTCCCATGGTAAAACCCTGACGCGCCTCTCGATACAGTCCGTGATCAAAAGCGCCGTAACGGCCAAAACGAGGCCGTTACCGGTCAATCCACAGAGTGGGCTCTACCTCCTGCTCACATCTGATGACGTGTACGTCCAGGATTTCTGCAAACAGGTCTGTGGGTTCCACTACTTTACTTTCCCCTCCCTCGTCGGATACACGCTGCCGTACGCGTGGATTGGAAACTCGGCCAAATTGTGTCCAGGTACGTGCGCGTACCCGTTCGCCGTACCCGATTATATCCCAGGGTTAAAGCCGTTAAAGTCACCTAACGGTGACGTGGGAGTTGAAGGGATGATAAGCGTTATCGCGCACGAGATTGCTGAGCTGGCGAGTAACCCGTTTGTGAACGCCTGGTACGCGGGTCAGGACCCGAGTTTTCCGGTCGAGATTGCTGATCTCTGCGAGGGAATCTACGGTACGGGAGGGGGCGGGTCGTACACGGGCCAGCTGATGGACGATCACAATGGTGCCACGTATAATATGAATGGGATCCGACGGAAGTTCTTGGTTCAGTGGGTTTGGAGTCACATTTTAAATTACTGTACCGGACCTAATGCACTCGATCAGTAAAATTTTCGGGTCAGTAAAACTTTCGGGTTTTTACTGTTATATTTCCTTTTTTACCTTTTGTTGTTTGCATGGGTTGTTTTTATTGGGTGTTTTGGCGGGTTTGGGTCTTTGGGTCTGGGCTGTTGGTGCATGATTAGTTAAGGTAGTTAAGTTTGTTAATTATTGTAATAATGATATATTATATATTTTTGGTACACTGGTTGTGTATACAAATAGCTGTACTTCCCGTCTTATTCGTGTGTGTGAGTAATTAGATATTATAGCAAAAGTCAAAAAGACCGATTAGATAGAGTTTGTTTAGAACTGCTATTAAAATAACCGAAATCGTTTTTAGAGAAAATGTTTTTAGATTCCAAAAACATTTCAAGTGCTTCTCAGAATTAATTCTAAAAATATTTTCACTAAAAACGTTTTCAATCATTATAAAAGTAGACTTCACAATTTGGGACAATATTTGAGTTCAAAACTCTACGACACTCTAACGTATAAAATATCTCGAAGCGGACTATAAAACCCTTCAAATACAAACCCAAAACCCGACACATGTACTCTTCTCTTTGAATGTCTTCCAAAGAAGATAACATGTGTTGTAATATTACTTCTCAATTGGATAAAGGTATAAGGTATTGGTTGGTTCGAGCTAGAGGTTTCATTGGCCAAGTATTATCTAGTATCACAATGACCAACTAGTTTAGCGGCATTCGAATATTGAATCGGAGAAAATCTTATATTTGTGTCACACATAATACAAAAGCGTAAATTCGATACTAAATTGTAAGTCATTGATGATTATGGGTGCATTGTGAAAGACCAAAATGTATTGTATGGTGAGGAATAAAGGAGGAGTAGTATGGCATTTGTGTACTCGCTCGACGTATTTAGTGCTCATTACTCGCGATTATTACGTTTGGTAGACTTTGGTCCGACTTCTGCCTGCTGCCCTAGCAACAAGGGGAGTATTAATTTCTTGCATTACCAAAATTTAATCGTATTAATTATTTCCACTCGTTTTCGTAATCCGGTCTTCTTAAATTGATTTTATGTGTGAAAATTTGATTGGGAGACTGAAAACCGAGTGTATTTTAATTTTTGTTTACCATTCTAAGGTGGTGTGGAAGTCAGACATGTGGTTAGAGGAATGTTGAAATACCTCTGGTGAGTCTTTCTGGCCCATGAAATGGTTGGTTAACCGTGGATTGCCACCAGTTTGTCTTTTTTAAAAAAAAAAGAAAAAGTGGTTGTAATGCTTACCATTTGATTAGTTTAAATTTTGAAATTTGTGTAATAAATAGATTAAATCTTATTATCTAATGGTATTTAATGGGGGTGATGAACATTACCATTGCTTTAGAGCGGTGGACAAAAATATTTTCGATTGAAAACCATCTAGTTAATATGTTTTTTTTTATGGTAAAAAATTTTATTTAGAGAGAAACTTCGAGTACAACCGCTCTAGTAGAATCGAAGAGAAAAACATTTCTAGCAAATAGCAATAGTGGGTAAAGATCTATCCCAAATAAAAGTATCACGAATGAAGTGTCCAATGCTAGCAATGACCAGTACGAAAATTCGTCTTCGGAGAAAAATGAGCTCAAAATATTGAAGAATAAGATTGTACAAGTAATCTGATGTCCTTAGTAATAACCTTCTACTGCCAATACGTCATGCACTTATCCAAAATAAAATCAATAATAATCTTGAAGTCACGTTCAACACAAACATAATCTTTTATTTTTGCAAATTTCAGAACATCACGTAAAGCAAGCACTTCAACAATAGTAAATATTTTTTTGTACTCGATTGAGTGTGTATTGCTTTGGTTGTGGTCCACTTTTTAATGTCGAATTATTGTTTCGATCTGCATTTTCTTTATTTCGACTTTCATCATTACAACTAGGTTAAGTGCACATTTTTAATCTACACATCGAACTTTTTCCCTCTGTTACCCTAGCTTTGGTGATGTCACCTTAGGAAAGACAAGATAATAGACCCTACATCTTGATTTATTTATATTTAGTTACTCAAATAAACCGGTTTGATTTATTTATATTTACAGTTACTCAAATAAACCAATAAAAGGAAACATATGAAATTCCGCACTGTGAAAGAATTAACGTTCTTAAAGATGCTAGGCGCTAATCGGGCAACGGTGTTGGGATTTAGCACTTAAACGGCTAGGTAGGGTCCCATTTAGATGCTAGGTGGATTAGTCGGATTTAAGTAAATTTATTATTGTATAAGCAAGTGCCTATTTATAGTTAAAAACACATAATTGTACACATAAATTGCAAAATAAAATAACATATAGATTATAAAGTATGAATATATATTGAAAATATGAGAAATAAGCATATAATGAGTTTTCATCCAAGTGTTCAAGTCTCTAACATTTTTATTGAAAAAATGAAATGTAAAATGAAAATTATAGATTTTTTGTCTAAGTGAAAGCAGCGACTTATGTAGCAAGGCAGACGCCTAAGCGGGTCTATGTGCACTTTTCTAATTTTCAAACATCTAGGGACTAATCGGGACGATGAATAACCGTCTAGCGCCTAAGCTAGGCTTAGGTGGCACTAGGTGGGGAATAGTGGAAAGAATTCTATAGGTAACTCCAAATATCTAATTGTTAAATCAATTAACGTATAACCTTAAAAGAATCTCTACCTAATCTCATACTAACAAACAAATAATCAAAACGCTCGCGCGACGCACATGTTAGATATTAAATTTAAAGGATTCCCTACAAAACATACAATAAAATCTCCAACTCGAATGTATCACTTGATTTGGTATAGATCGATTTCATTGCCATCCACCACGAGACTCGGGTTCATAATTTTGGGAACGAAATGAAAATTCGGTTGCACTCATAATGTTTTTGCGATCATGTTTAAAGCATGCATGTCATTCTCACACAACTATTCAATTTCAACAAACTTTTGCCTCATTATATCTTTGTCTTGAGAGATTTTTTAATATGTTCGGAATATCATATATCATTATATAATTAAAAAAATACTTAAAAATTTTTGTTTTTTTAAATTATATGATAATATTTAATGTTCGACCCTGTATTTCGGAAATTTCGCGTATGCCCCTTCGGGTCCTACCTTTTACCACTCTTTTTTATTTTACTCCCCTCAGTTTTATTAGGTTTACTTTATAGGGATTTGAGCCCCTGGGCTTATGATGCATGACTGCTTTTTGTTTTTTTTGTTTTTTGAAACATTTAATATTGCATGCTTTTTGAAAGTTTTTACTTTATAAAAAGGGGCACATCTTGTTGCGTACTGGAACGAACCAATCCATGATCCATCGGCCAAAGCTGCTGCTGCCGAAAAGCACGATATCAGTGGCCACGTACTGTCTTGTGTTTCCACAATCTTAACTTGTCCACCAAGATCTCCAATTTGACAGGGGAGGGAACTCCAATCGATTTGTGTTTATTGTTTAAACTTCTAAGAATTGGGGACCAGCTGTTGTGCAATTAACGTTCAGAGAAAATTACATGTAACGAGATCGATAAGGTAATGTTATATTTCAAATTTATCATGTATCATTATATATGTCGTGATAATATATATATATTTTTTATATTGTGTTACATGATTAGTTTAGGATATAACTATCTTGATTCTTGGTGTTGGATGCATTTTGAGATGTATTCATATTATAAAAAGGCTACTACGTTTAATTTCTAAGGTGTGGGTTGTTGATTTTTAATTACAGATGCATGTGCGCCCCCCATAATAAAAATCAGTCATTCGCTCATGCACAAACAATCTAACATTCTAACGATGATAAACCATATAAGTAATGTAATAGTAAAACGTTACCATGAAGCATGCAATGTATTCAGATGTTCTAGGTTTGAACTTTATGAAAGTAAAATTACTCGAATTTACAACATAATGCGAAGCTTGTAAATAATTACACGTATTCGAGATTTTACTGTAGGCAAAAACAAACACATAATAGTATACTACACGTATATACAAATGACTTTCATGTGCAAGCATTTGGTTGTAGAGTTCAAATGGTTTGGCCAATTAGGGTTACCCCATCAAAAGTGGAAAAGACCATTTCCAAGTTTTAGCAGTCAAAATCATGCATTTAGATGTAAAGGGAAGAACCAGCTGGCTCTCACTCTTATTTACATCGACTTGCAAATTAAAAAATTTGACCTGCAAATAGAAGAATATTATATGATGATTTTCACTTTAATTAGTTTAATCAAGATTTGAAACATGATTGATTTTAAAGAGGCAGCGGCGCCTGAAACATGATCTTTGACTTTGGTTGAAGTGTTTTTGGGTATAAAATATGTCCCCCTTTTGTATTTTGTATGCTTTTGTTTTGTTTTGTTATCCTTCATCAGTATTCTCATCTTATGGTTTCATATACATGGTTAGTTAGACGTATCATTGTACTTTTCTGCTTACATCTGGTTAGAATCTCTATTCCAATCGGTAGTAGTAGTTTAGAATATCGATTCATGAACAAGTCGGATTTTGCAAATTGGGTTCTCTTTAGTTATTACGAGGGAATGCATCTAGAGGAGGAGAGGATTGAGTTGTCCAAATTGATTAGAATTTAATTAAGAATAATTTGAAGAGGGGGACCTCAAAGCTCAATGTCGTCTAATTCTCACACAAATTGGATTAAGTGTGAGGACTAAGTGGTAGGATTTTTTCCGTCTGCAAAACCAGGGCTAAATACATAGAATACTTGCAGGAGAATAAGGTTTACTGTAGTATAAACGGCTCAAGAAGGCTAGACGATGACACCCCCAAAAAAAATTCACTCAGACCCTAAATATTCGATTAATTAAGGCTAGAAGTGATTTTGGAACTAACTTGTAGGCTCCTTGGGGCAATCACGCCCTGAAACAAGGAAAATTTTGCTATCCTGGGTTCATTATCCACTCTCTTTATCTCTCTTATCACGTCATCATCACTAAGTTATTTGACGTGAGAGCTCGAGAGACCACATGTGAACCCTAATAGCAAGGTTTTTAACCTTAACATGAAAAGTTAAAGTGGATTACACACAAGAGTCAAATAATGAAGAAAAAAGGTACTTAACAGTTAACAACGATCGGAGGTCCTTCTCAAGTGATTATACCAAGCAATCATATAAGCAAACGTGAAATAAATTCAGACAGTTCAAAAGACGTATTTCATTCTCAATGGCTTTTGCGCAAGGCTGCGATGTACAGAGTACGTCGCTTTCCAAATCGTTTACATAAACATACGCTGTCCAGTTCGCTATGTTATCGCTATCGAACCAAAAGACGGGGATGCAACAAGAGAATAAAGAAGTTTTTTCTCCACTGAAGTACAATTGACTGGTGGGAAAAGTGCTTTCCAGGTATTACAAACAACTTAATGAATGTCTAAGATGAGCGTAAAAGATAAGTGGAATGGCTACAACACTGCAATATGGAAGCAGGGGAGGAAGCGTAGAAACTAAAAATTAAAAGCACGACACAAACAAGTAATCCTTTCATGAGGATGACAAGATGAAAGGCTGAAATTTTCCCAAGATAGTCGACCTTTTACTAATTCTAAAAATGACTGAAGGGTGCACAAGTATGGTATAAGCGATGTAAGTAAAAGGCACGGCAAGATGATAGGAAGGCCAGGAGCACAGGGCCAAACTGGTGTGTAAGATGTGATTGTGTGCAGATTATCTCATGAGGGTTCTCCTCGATGAGGGAAAGAGACAGGAGAATGGCTGGAACACTGCAATACGGAAGAAGAGGAGGGAGTATAGAAAGAAAAAGTTTGAAGCATAACACAAACGAGTAATCTAGCCATCATAAACGTGCTATAGTACCATTAACAACAAAGGATAGCAGGACGCAAGACTAAATGTTGCATGAGATCATCTGCTCCTTTCTGATTCTAACAATGACCGATGAGTACACTACTATGGTATTGGATATATAAGTAAAAGGCACCGTGAGGATGATAGGAAGGCCAGAGCACAGGGTCAAACTGGGTTGTGACATAAGATTGTGGCAGCTTCTCTCTTGAGCTGACAGTCCAGTTACAGAAGAGGCCGTTTGCTCATGAGGGTTCTCCTCAGTAGGGTCTAGAACCCATGTGATCCAACGATCTGCCTGATACCGATCTTATGCCACACGACTTTTAAAAAAAGCATGGTCTTAAGTATAGCTTGTAGAAAATGAATCAAGGGATGGTGCACAGAAGTGATTCAAGGAACAAATGGAAGCTGTTTGCATTTTTTTTTTCAGCTGATTCATCGTCCTATAAACCATGACAGCACTACAAGTGCAGCCTTAAAAGCTACTGAAATGTTTCCTCATTTACCTGAAAGTTTCTATGTATACAAAGTAAATATCATTTCTGACCTTTAAGTTCCTCATTCTGCAGATACTTCACCACTCCATATACAACACTTCCAGCAACAAACAAGCCGACTGTTGGTGTAAAAGATGGATATAAATACTTCACAAAGAACTTGTCCCACTCTTCTGGCAGGAACCCTGAAATGAAAGTTAACAAATTATCACAATGTGAAGAAAACATAAAGCATACCTTATCGAATCAATCACAGAAATAACTTCCAAGATTTTATTATCTAGTCTTTTGTTAAAGTTCAAGTAATCAATCATAATGGACAATGAACTGCGTTTCCAGATACGTGAAGAACGGATGCGATAATACTCCTTTAATCAGGGGGTTCAGTTGGTTACGTTATGCTCCAAAAGGAATGTGTTTATGAGGTTGTTGAATTCTCAAATTGGGAAGTTTGGAAGCCAGAAGTTTTGTCATTTGTCATGCTATGCCCGTTCTGGTCCATATCTTATGTGACTGATAGTTTATAGTTGGCGCTGAGCTTCGACAAAGAGGATCAAAATGGCCTTCTATGCAAACTCTTTCCAATACATGATATTCTCAATAACTTGTTGGCTTTTCCAATTAAGTCATAGGATGATCAGTAAGAGTGAAATATTATTCAACTCCGATTTTAAACTTCAGCCGCTCGTTTGGACAAACTTTCTTAAACCTAAACAATTTATGCAGCATCCACTGCTGATATGTCTTACCACTTAACAGTGGACATGAACAAGGGGTGGCTATACAGATTATACTAAGAGAACAGCCGAAAATGACTCAAGATACTAAATTGGATTCTAAACAATGAATATTGGGTTCTAACTTGCCAGCATGTTGGAGGACTCAAAAACCGCAAGGCCGAATTCAGAGTCACATTTAATAAGATCCTCAAAGCCAAAGCTTATAAATCTAGCAAGTCAATCCTAGTTAACGGAAATCACAATTCGAAATCTATCAAACCAAACAATTCCACAATTTAAACGATTCAAACTTTCTGACTCCTACAATTTCAACCAAATGCTAACAAAAAAATCCAATCTTTGCAAAATACCTACAAAATTTTCACATGATTCACATCAATTCAATCACAATGAACGGAAAGGTTACCCGAAGCGGCGAGAAGAAGGCCTTGGGCTAGGATGACGCCGCCGAGCCCCAACCAAGCGAGAACAAAAGCGCTCTCATTTGTTCCCATCTCTTTGGCCTTAGCCTGATCTTCTTCAGAATAAAGCAGGGGCTTTTCCACCGGCGACCTCCGAATCACCGCCGCCCTCCCTTTCTTCTTATCAGCGGCGGAATTCGGCTTGGCCGAAGAAGGAGGAGGCGGGCCGAAGCCTGTCCCGGCTGAGGTGGGTTTCTTGGGTGGGACCTGGGTGGCCTCGGCGGCGGGTTTTGACGGCTCCGATGGGGTCTGGGACTTCACTGTGAAGTGGGTTCTGGTTGAAAAGTGAAGCAGCGGAGGAGTGTGAGGAAGGTGATGATGATAGGGCTTGGTGGTGAGAGATGATGAGGGACACTGAATTAGCGCCATTTTCAGTTTAGTTCGTTAGAAGAAAATTTGCTTATTTTTGCTCCTTTTGTGTGTGTTGGCTATCAAAGCAAACGACGCGTCGTTCACTCTTGACGAACAAACAATTAGGTTTTAGTGCACGAAGGGACAGCAATGGTCTCAGCCCCATTGAAATATTTTTACACATTACGATTTTCGAGGTTTTTCAGTAGATTTAGGGTTCTAATTCAATATTTTTACTTTTTACTTAAATTTTTTTATCGGGTTTGATTTGAGATTGATGACTTTTATGAAGTTCAGGCAATTCGTTGTTTGTGAGCTTTGAGAAGGACCCTAGTCTGGAGGTCAGTGGAGGAAGAGAGGAAGGAAGTCAAAAAGGTTTAAGATTTAGGTTTAAAGAAAAGAACAACACCATACCAGATCCAAACGATGATAATTGATTGCTCATCACACAGTATAATAACTTTTATAAGATTAGAAGAACGTTTTAGATTAAAACTTTTGAACCTCTCTTGGACTAAAATTCTGATTCTATTTCTACCTCACCTTATGTAACATAATATTATATTATTAATTCGAAACGCTGACCTCCCAAAGTGGAGCAAAATGTGAAAAATTTGAGTTCTGTTAGCATTGGGTTCTTCTCCTCCACAATAACAAATTTTCAAATTTCAGGTGTTTGATTCAATTTTCTGCTCCACAAAAACAGTTTGAATTCTTTCTCTGCATTCCAAAGATGCCAAATCCTCGAAGTCTCCTGCTTTATCCTCAACGAATGCCTTTTCCCCTTTCTGGTTTCCTTAAACGGACATGAAACTCTCACACTGCACACTCTACTCCGCATGGCCTCGCTCGTCACTTTCCTGCAATTCCCTTCGCTTTCCTCCTCCCCAAACACCTTCTGCATCTCGCCAAAACGGTGCCCTCTCAATTTCAAAGATCAAATTTCAGTCAACGTCACTCAGAAGCCCGCCGGCGTAGCCGTCGTTTGGCTAAAGCACGACCTCCGGATCGACGACCACCCCGCCCTCCTCGCCGCCTCCAACCACTCCGCCGTGGTTCCAATCTATGTCTTCGATCATCGCATCATCTCCCGTAAGTCACACACTGACACTCTGACACACACACACGTGTATAGTGATGTACGATTATATCTATAGGTGGATTTATTGGAGGGAAACTGGGCAGGTTTTCCCGAGAAAATGCAAGAAACGGTTTTGATTGCTTTGCAAGATTTGAGAAGCTCGTTGAAGGATAAAGGTGCGAACTTGATGATTCGGTTGGGGAATGCCGAAAATGTGATTCAAGAGCTTGTAAAAGAGGTTGTTATATCAATAGCTTTGCTTATTGTGTATGAGGAGAAACAACTTCCTGCCACGGGGATGCCATTGTGGCGGAATTCGAAGATAATCACGCAGAAATGCATCAAAATGCGGGATTGGATTGGAATTCCGCCACATCAGTATCCGAGCTGTGGGTAGGTTTCTCTATTGTATGAGAGACTAGTTGAACCACTCATCATTGGAGAGGATTGCAACAGGTTCAGTTTGTTAGTACTGTATATGCCGAGGAGGAGGTGGAGTATGGCTTGAGGAACATGACTGATAGTGTCAGGGACACCTTGGTGGCAATGCGGTCTTCCCCCAACTTTGTGCTGTGGCGGACTCCATTTTATGATGTGAAGGTAGTTGTCGTTGTCTTGATTGGTTTTTTTATTTGTTTTTGAGGTGCTGGTTGGTGATTCACTTAGTTACTATTGAGTGATTGGTTGGATGAGTGTGATTTTGTAGAGCTTGAAGGGTATTCCAGATTCATACGATGAATTTACCAAACTTAGATTGCCAGTAACTTTGCCACTATCGGCCGCAACATTAACTGATGGAAACATGGAAGTGGATTGGGGTACGAGTTCCCATATTGTTAATTCTTCTGCTTATACTTCTACTTGATTAGTTTCGCTACTAAATTTGTCAAAGATATATCTTGCAAGTAGTAGTGGCCATAATCGCTTTACTATGATTCAGGTCCTATCCCCACATTTAATGATTTGAAACAATTTATCAAAGAAAATCCATGCAAAATGGAAGAGAGTTGGAATTCAATGAAGGAGATGTGCGCTGAAACGATTTTGATGAAGGAGTTTTTGACGCCTGGGCAAAGAAATCTAAACAACTCGAGTTCTAGACATGTCCAGTTCCCATCAAAGAAGCGCAAGAATTCTATGTTTGTCACTACAAAGGGAAATTCTCTGGGAGGGGGGACGATTAACGCATTGAAAGCTTTGGTTGCATACTTGAGATATTTGGAGGGAACAGAACGTGATCACTACTGGTGGAAGTATGCGGTCATATTTTACCGTACAAAAACTTAATGATCAGATATTCCTTTCCACTTCATTCCTGCATTAACTAAAAGGTTCTTTTGGGATAATCTTGTTGCAGAATACATGAACAGATGCCCTGTGCTGAAAGTCGGGATGGAGCTTCATTTACTACACTCTTTGGTCCTGCCCTTTTTCTTGGCATCCTATCCAGAAGAAGAGTATATTTTGAAGCTCTCAAGTATAAGAAAGAACAAGATTCTGGATTTCTGTCTCCTTTTGGATATTCATCCGCAACAATTGCCGCAACTGTTGATTCGGTGTGCTCAATGGAGGTGCTGTACCAGTTATGCGAAAATTGTATTTATGTTTTGATTGAAGTGGCTTTTCGGAGACTTACCTAAGTTGCTTTCTTTGCAAAAAAACATTATTTATTGCATAACATATTTGTAAGCAACTGAGTTATGTTTTGTGACAGTGGTATTTGCTTGTTGCTCTAAAAAGTCAGTTAAGTGATGACAGAAGATTTTGTATTCGTATCTGGAGATGGAAAGGCTATCTAATTCAGGTATTTTGTTCGAAACTGATATTTTCTATTTCAAAGATATTCTGTGCCTTGTAATCTGGATAAATACTTGGCTAGCTTTATGTTGTAGATTGGGGTACCTACTCTTTCACTACGATACTACTATCCTTTTGTCAGTATACAGTTGTGGGTGAAGAAGGTCCTGCTACTCTTCTGGTTCATGGTTTTGGAGCCTTCTTGGAGCATTACCGTGACAACATACGCGCCATTGCTGAAGGTGGAAACCGAGTATGGGCCATCACACTATTAGGATTTGGCAAATCGGAAAAGCCAAATATTGAATACACTGAACTCATGTGGGCTGAAATGCTTAGAGATTTCATTATTGAAGTTGTGGGTGAATCAGCACATCTGGTTGGGAACTCAATTGGTGGTACGTTTTAAACTAGAAACGAGATGATCAACTTACCTAAACAATGTCTTACAACTTACCTAAAAAGTTCTGGTGGCTTATCTGCTTTAATTTTTAGCTTTTATTCTCCAGTGTGCATATCTGTTGTGTATCTTATTGTTATTTGTTACGATTTTCTGTCTCCAGGTTATATTATTGCAATTGTCGCTCGTCTTTGGCCTGCTTTGGTCAAATCTGTGGTTCTTATCAACAGTGGTGGGAATGTTATTCCAGGATATTCCTCTGTGTTGTTCGCCAAAGTAAGCTTGATTAAAAATGTGCAAGATCCCTTTCTTTCGAACGATTTTGACAGTCTCATAATATAGTTTTCTGTTTCAGGAGAGAAGAACTTCGGGTGCTTCATGGCTAGGTGCTAAATTCCTTTTGTTCTACTTAAGGTTGACACTCAAGGACATAGTGAAGAATTGCTACCCATCTGTAAGTATCTGTACTGTCTTTTTTTTTTTAATATGGTTCACTTTCTTAGTTTTCGTTTGTGTGTTTTACTACCCTTTCTCTGCAGAAAACAGAGCGAGTCGACAATTGGCTTATTGATGAAATGCTAAGAGCAGTATCCTCTTCCATGTGAAGTATATTTATTTTTCTCTAGGAACTAGCAATCGCAGTTGATTTTTCTTATACAAATTAAAAAACATGTAACTAGTCAAAAGTCTCCTTAACATAACTTGAAAGTCATATGATCCCGGGGTAGTAGTGGTCCTTGAAAGCGTTTTTAGCTTCAATCTCTCAATCCCTCTTAATTATCTCTTGGATGAATTCAAGGACAAAGTTATGATTATACAGGTAAATTATTAAGTCTTAACAAGCAGAGAGAAATCTCTCTCTTCTCTTTTGATTTTGTTTAAAACCCCTTAATCCTATTGTTTTGTCTGTCTGTCTCGGTTAGGGGATGAGAGATCCAATATCGGACTCCAAGTCAACAGTGACTATGCTTAAAGAGCATTGTGCTGGGTTCATCATCAAGGAGTTGGATGCCGGTGTGTAAAATATTTCCATTGTTGTATGCTCTGTTTATGCTCAAAAGTTTCATACAAGTTTATTCCTTTCATTGTTCTTGAAATTAGGTCATTGCCCGCACGACGAACTGCCCGATGAAGTGAATTCAATTATTTGTGAATGGATAGTGAACCGGAGCAGTAAACTTCCGGCTGTTAGCTTCAAGTAGATTACGTAAATTATCTGTACCGTTTGTTCTTTTTCATCCATGTCAAAATTCAAATGCAAGTTTCTTGAAATCAAATGGCTTTGTTGATTATTCTATATGCTACAAAATCCATGTTGATGTATAAGAAAACATGGTGCTCCAACATTGCCCGAGCAACGCCAGTGCAAAATCCCTACGGCTGTAAGGGCGGCTACGCTTGACATTGTTTCCTACAACATAAGCACTTCAGCTCCCTCAATTTCATTCCTTGTGTTGCTGCTTCAGAACTCAATGTTCACGACAGCAGCTGTTCACTATACCTCCTCTCCCAACTTCATTTTGTCGCAAAGACAGGTGATATCAGGAACTATTCTTCCATTACAATCCCTCAAAATCCCAGCACCCACAAGACTGTTCAACAACAGCGGATCCTGTCGTTAACGACATTGGATCCTCATGACACAGCTTCTGCCATATCGTTGCGGCAAAACATCTGGTGTACAAGTAGCTATAATAACCTGCAATAATGTACACTTATAAGCTGTGAAAACAAACTTGTACACCATACGAAGGGTACTATTACTAATAATGTTCAAATTCTTGATTTGAGGTACTTCTGAAGCTCAACGACGTTCAAATGGGGTTACATTAAAAGCATCATGTCAAATATATTCAAGTTCAACCACGTCATCGTATAAAACGGATGATAGGAAAATAACATACTCAAAAAGGTTTGAAGGTCTTTCAGCTAAATCAAAAATACCCTCGTCCCTCAAAAGTGTTGGTAATCCTGCCGAAAATTAGAAAAAAAAGTTGCATTTTGAATTTATGATAAGGAAGAGGAAGTGATATAGCTTGTATGTCATAAGGTATTCTTAGAGTACCGTTCTTGAAAGCAAAGAATGGAGAGCGTGTCCAAACTTATGAAACCTTAGCCTTGCAGTTGATGGATCGTGCGAAGGAGAAAAACAACAGACAAGAACAACAACCTGTGCACCAAACTAGAGTTAAATCGCAGTTGATGAATATTCATGAAATAATCGATCCCACAAAGTTCACATTTTAGCCGGAGCTCCCGCGGTTTATGACCTCTGTCTTTGTGGGTGACAATGTTTTCAAATGTGTAGGTACTACAAACAATTCACAGGAGAAGGTTGAAGGAATCATGCTTATAAGTTGGTGGGAGTATTAGACCTCAAAGCTTCTAATGTGTTGTAACAAGTTAACTAACAAAACTTGGATAGTGAGGGTCAAATGTACAATTTAGTTGGATGTTAAATTGGCCTTCCAATTACCACTTTTGCAACATCAAGGGCACAAATTAGGTGATCAAAATTCAAATTCCTTAAGCAAACCCCGCCTTATTTTCCAGTAAGTTATATGTTTTGGTTTTTTTTGGACATGATAATATTCAAAATGATAATAGCCATTTTCTAATGTGTTTGGATTGCAATAATGTTTTATTAAGTGGGTCAGGCAGGCTTGACCCATTTCATCTCTAGGTTTGATGTAGTTTTCGTTGTAAGAATCCTAAGATTATGAGATGGAAAATTGATATAGCTTATTAGCATCATCAAAACTTATGTTATTACCATCATTACTTGCATTTTTACCATCTAGGTAGATTGGTACATTGTAAATTGTACATTGGTAGGTGAGTTCTGTTTCTGATGCTTTTTCAACTAAAGATGTTGTTAGGTGTCTCATCATACTTCCGATGGATAAATGGAAAAAAATAAAAGTAAAAATGAGGTGGATGATTCTGCGGAGGAGGAGGAAGGTGAGTTCGATGACAACGTCGATTCGGGTTTTCAGGCCCGAGCTTGGTCCAGACTCAAAGGAAGTACAAGTGCGAGACTTGTGACAAAGTGTTTTGATCTTATCAAGCGCTTGGCTGACACAAAGCAAGTCATAAGAAGAAAAAAAAAAAAAAACTTACGTTATTATCGTTATTACTTGCATTTTTACCATCTAGGTAGATTGGTACATCGTACATCGTACATTGTACATTGGCAGGTGAGTTCTGTTTCTGATGCTTTTTCAATTGAAGATGTTGTCAGGTGTCTTATCATGCTCTCGATGGATAAATGGAAAAAGATAAAAGTAAAAATGGGGTGGATTAGTGCTTGGAGGAGGAGGAGAATGAGTCCAACGACAGCATCGGTTAGGGTTTTCGGGTCCGAGCTTGGTCCAGACTTAGGGCGAGTACAAGTGCAAAACTTGTGACAAAGTGTTTTGATCTTATCACGAGCTTGGCGGACACAAAGCGAGTCACAAGAAAATCATCAAAACTTACGTTATTACATCATTACTTGCATTTTTACCATCTAGGTGTATTGGTACATTGTACATTGGTAGGTGAGTTCTATTTCTGATGCTTTTTCAACTGAAGATGTTGTTAGGTGTCTTATCATGCTCTCGATGGATAAATAGAAAAAGATAAAAGTAAAACATGGGGTGGTTAAGTCCTTGGAAGAGGAGGAGGATGAGTCCGACAACAACATCAGTTATGGTTTTCGGGCCCAAGCTCTGTTCTGGACTCAAGGGAAGTACAAGTGCGAGACTTGTGACAAAGTATTTCAATCTTATCAAGTGCTTGGCGGACACAGAGTGAGTCATAAGAAAATCATCAAAAACCCAAGTGTTTGATGACTATGAAGAGGAAGAAGATAAAATATTTTGAGGATGATGATGGACAAGATTGTAACTTGGCAGGGCCACAAGCTGGGTTAATGTTTTATTAAATGGTTAGGTCAGCCTGACCCACTTGATACCTTGGTTTGACATAGTTTTCGTTTTAAGAATCTTAAGACTATGAGATGGAAAAATCGCTATAGTTACTTGTCGGTATTCCACCATTCAATGTACAAATTCCAAAATTTACCTCAACAAGTTGGTTGGTCGGAATGAAGTTCATTTCGTGAAAGCTTGATAAAGTTCATGAGACTCAATATCAAGTGGTTGGAATGACGATTATATGCAATGGCCCAATGGCGGAGGGTGGAAACGACATCAACTTTTTGGTCAAACGACATTGCCTTTATATTTCGGTCAAATGATGCTGTTACTCTTTTTTTATTTTTTTTATTTTTTTAGTTTTATCAAAATCAACGTTGTGGTTTTTTTTGTCTTCAAAAACGATGACACATATTTGAGTCTGGACGGATCCTAGTCTACACACAC
Organism: Pyrus x bretschneideri; assembly: GCF_019419815.1. Classification (NCBI taxonomy): domain Eukaryota; kingdom Viridiplantae; phylum Streptophyta; class Magnoliopsida; order Rosales; family Rosaceae; genus Pyrus; species Pyrus x bretschneideri. The sequence goes on from NW_025999635.1 coordinate 5,052,761, forward strand.
GCATACACACACAAATATAGGACATTTCATCAAATTAACCAATAACTTATTGTACCATAAAACGGTTGGTAGATTCTTCAAGCTCAAAACATGGATACATTCTCTTCTTTAAAACCACAAAAAAAATTAAAATAATAGATATTAGGCTCAATAACATCATAAATATATTATACAAAATTTAACCATAAATACATATATACACCAAATATTGTTGAAAATGCTGATGGGTAGTGAATGCCCACAGTGTTTTGGTGGAGCTTTTCAATGCCCTCACAGATTGGCTTTTAACATTTGCATTGTTTATGACTAAACATATACATTGTCAATTCCCATAACAGTTTGAAAACTGACTTTGGGAATTCAGGATATCATTTTGTCAAAAAGTGTGTTGTAAATTTCAAATGTAGTAATACGAGTTGCTCTATAAATAGAGCACTCGACTGCAATCAAAGATACAGAAAAATATAAGAAGAAGAGAACAAGAGAAAAATATCAGTAACATCATCTATTCCTCTGTCTTTATTTGTTATCCTCTTGTACTATATTTTTAGTGTGACATTTTACATCTACCTTGCACCTACCATTAAAAAGATTATTTCTCTAACTTTGACCTATTTATTTATAACAAATATAACGTTTTTAATGTGCAGGGCCACGGGCTGGGATAATGTTTTGTTAAACAGGCCCGATCCGCTTGATACCACCTGCGAATATGACGTTTCGTCCATACGTGCGAATATACATCCTTACTTACGCTAGTCCTCACCGCAGGCGAACCCGCACGAGATACATGTTTAGCGGGAAGCACGTTTCAAACCCCGCAACCGATTCGTGTCGATCTCTAACGCCCTCTCTCTCCTTCCCGCGAGATAATCTCCACACAGCAACCTCTCCCTCTCTCTCTCTCTGTCTCTCACAATCCCATGACGAATCCGGACCCGAATCCAAACCCGAACCGTCGTATCTATGTCGAGCCCTCCTCCGCCTTCCTCAAACCCGCCGCCGATTTCCAACTCCGACGAAAAAGCACACCTCGGAACGACGTCGTCTGTCTCCTCTCCCTCCAGAGCCAATCTCCTTAAGATCCCTCCCATCCCGATTCGGCGAAGCCCTAGTCAGACGATCCACGAAGACAAAGAATTCGAAGAGGGATACGAAGACGACGAGGAAGATGAGGACGATTATCGTGCGGAGGGCAGAGCAGACGCCGCGCCGATCGTATTGGCGTCGTCGCTCGGCCTCAATCACATTCGGACTCGATCGGCTCCCTCGCCTCTTCGATTCTCTTCCTCCGTCTGCGCGCCGTTGAATTTCGGCGATGAATCGAGTAGGGTGAAGTACACCGTCAAACCAAAACCTAAACACGTGCCCTTACAACCAGGTACATATATATATATATATATGTATATATTTTTAATTTATATTAATTTTTTGGGAAATCTTGATTGAGTTTCATCAGATACATTTAAGTGTATTGTTTAAAGTTTTAATTTGCGATTTCTTTATAGCTAAATCTGTGCAGTGGAATCAATCAAAATCGCTCAGAAATGCATCACTGCTCAATCCAGTGTTGGAGGTAAGGAAATTTTAAGTGAATTATGTGTGTGTGTGTATATATATATACATATATATATTATAAAATTACGTATATATACATGCGCACTTAGTTCGTTGGAGAAATGTAGGTAGCTCACAAGCTTGACAATGCTGTTGTTTGTGTGTAATGTATACATTGTAGGGTAGTCATGCAGCCTTTTCAAAGGAAATGCAGTCACCGCGTTTTCAGGCAATACTGCGTGTCACGAGTGGAAGAAAGAAGAGAGTACCTGAAATTAAGAGTTTCTCTCATGAGCTCAACTCCAAAGGAGTTCGACCATTTCCTGTGTGGAAGTCTCGTGCATTTGGGCATATGGAGGTAATACTATTGCCTTGCCCTGGCTTATATTTTTTGTTTGGCCAGTCTCATAAATTATCCGGCTACTATAAATTCTTTTAGGAGATTATGGTGGCGGTCAAGGCAAGATTTGAGAAGTTAAAGGAAGAGGTTGACTTTGATTTAGGTGCATTTGCTGGTGATTTGGTTGGAATGCTTGAAAAGTCGACACAGTCTCATCCTGAATGGAAAGAGAACTTTGAGGATTTGTTGGTTATTGCTCGGAGGTGTGCAAAGATGTCTCCTGGTGAATTTTGGGTCAAGTGTGAAGGCATTGTTCAGAATTTGGATGACCGGCGTCAAGAGATACCAATGGGGGCCCTCAAACAAGCCCACACCCGTCTTCTTTTTATTCTCACTCGGTGCACACGGCTTGTGCAGTTCCAGAAAGAGAGTGGCTATGAGGAAGAGCACATTCTCAGTCTTCATCAGCTCAGTGATCTTGGAGTTTATCCAGAACAAGTTGTGGAGGCTACACAGCAGAGCTATAGTGGTTCAATGGGTGGGAAGGAAGCGAATGAGAAGCAAGTGAGGAAGTCTCGTGAGCAGGAAAAAATTTGTGGAGTTGAGGAGGTGGAGGTTGGTACTGCCAAAAGCGTTGAATCTACTGGCAGCTATAGGATGTCATCTTGGAAAAAACTTCCCTCTGCTGCTGAGAAAAATCAGAAAGGCAATGATGTTGCTGACACACCATCAAAGGAAAAGTCAGATCGTTTGCATGCCAAAGATGACACAAAAACTTGTGGTGACTACAGTACTGAACATCTGGATACTTCATCATGCCATCTTGAACACTCAGAGGTGCCTGCAAGTGCACAAACCGTTTCTTGGGGAATATGGATGGACCAGCAGAATGTTGCATACGAAAATTTGATGATCTGTCGCATATGTGAGGTCGAAATTCCAACTGTACATGTAGAGGAACACTCTCAAATATGTACAATTGCTGATAGGTGTGACTTGAAGGGTTTAACTGTGAATGAACGACTTGAAAGAGTTGCTGAAGCTCTTGAAAGGATAATGGAATCTGGGACACCAAAAGGCATTGAAACTCGAGGACATTTTGATGTTGCAAGAGTGTATCCATCACAGATGCATGAGGATTCAGATGAGTTGTCACCAAAGAGAATTGACTTGTCTCGGTTCTCCGAAAGCATTCTTGATTGCATTCCTGATGTTGACAACTCTTTTGTTATGGAAGATCTGAATGTTTTGCCTGACATCTCATGTGATGCACATTCTGCTTTGATACGTGAACAAGGCACCAGAACCTCGTCAGCAGGTAGTTCGACACCAAGATCACCATTACAAACACCAAGAACCAGTCATCTTGAAATGCTGCTGAGTGGAGGGAGAGCAATACCGGAACTTGAGAGTTCTCAGCAGGTGTCCCACTTCTACTTTTCTTCTGACCGGAAATTGTGCTTTTACTTCTTTTTCTCTTAAATGTGAAGTTCGTATACTTTGTTGTAAGTTTCTATTGTTGCTCTGCAACTTAAAGTCTGTTGAATGCATTTCTGGGGGAACTGGGTATTTGTAGATGCCTGCTCCTTTGATGTTCTTATTTTAATTAGACCATGGATGGACAGATACACAAGCTACTGGACATCGCTCGTTCTGTCGCAAATGTTAGCAATTGTGACTACACTGCATTGGAGTATATGCTTGAACGACTGGAAGACCTAAAATATGCTATCCAGGACAGGAAGGTGGATGCACTCGTTGTAGAGACTTTTGGAAGGCGTATTGAAAAATTATTGCAGTGAGTGGAAGCCTATTTTTATTACAGATATCTTGTGCTTTGTACACGTGAATTCCCTCAAAAGATTTTCTTGATTTGAGCATCAACAAAATTGTATAATTTTTAGCTTCTCTGGAAGTCTTTTTTTTCGTATTTCTTCAAATGGTTGGTTAATTATTTAAAGTCTAATCAAAGCATCTCTGATTAATTATAATTCTGAAATTTACAGGGAAAAATATGTACACCTTTGTGGGCAGATAGAAGATGAAAAATTGGATTCATCAAATGGTATGGCTGATGAAGAAAGTTCAGTGGAAGATGAAGCAGTTCGTAGTCTGCGTGTCAGCCCCATCAATCCATGTTCTAAGGATCGAACTTCTATTGAAGATTTTGAGATAATAAAACCAATAAGCAGGGGTGCATTTGGACGAGTTTTTCTTGCCAGAAAAAGAGCGACCGGTGACTTATTTGCTATAAAGGTCTGTTTGATTCCATGTTTTAAGAGAATTAGTGCACATTGTTCCTTTTGGACCTTCAAGTGGAAAAAAAATGGATCAAAATGATGGCCATGAAATCCATCTTTTGATTGCAAGTTAATGTTTCAAGACATTCTGATATGGTGGTAACTTTCTGCAGGTATTAAAGAAGGCTGATATGATCCGTAAAAATGCCGTTGAGAGTATTTTGGCAGAGCGTAACATCCTTATATTGGTTCGCAATCCCTTTGTGGTGAGTGGGTCCCCATGTTTTTTCACTTTGAGAATGCATTGCATGTCGAAAGACTTTCTAACATGTACTTCGGATGATGAACAGGTCCGATTTTTCTATTCTTTCACATGCAGGGAAAATCTTTATCTGGTCATGGAGTACTTAAATGGTGGAGATCTTTACTCTTTATTGAGAAATCTAGGCTGCTTGGACGAAGATATGGCCCGCGTATATATTGCAGAAGTTGTAAGGGATTTACTAATTCTTCTTTTCTTTTCCAATCTCCGGATTCACTTTCTCATTTCTCTCTCTAAAAGTTTCTCATTGATGGTATGACAGCATAAGTAATCTTTTTTTTTCTTTCTTTTTCTTCTTAAAGGTTCTTGCTTTGGAGTATTTGCACTCATTAAATGTTATCCATAGAGACTTGAAACCAGACAACCTGTTGATTGGTCAAGATGGTCATATCAAGGTCAATATTTTGCGGTCTCGGTTCTTTAATGTTTGTTTTTTTGTTTATACTGTTGGAGATAAGTTTGGGCATAGTATAAGCCTTCTGGCATTATATCATGCACCTGCTGTTAATTTTTCTATGCATCATTTGTGTAGGTTCTGCCATATGGAGTTTACTTGTCACTTCTCACAAATGTCTAATCCCTTATGTTACAGTTGACAGATTTTGGGCTCTCCAAGGTTGGTCTAATCAGCAGCACTGATGACTTATCAGGTCCATCAGTTAGTGGTACTGGTTTTGTTCCAGATGATGAACCAAAATCTGAGTCTTCATCAGAAAGGGCGCAGCGCCAAAAACATTCAATCGTTGGGACCCCTGATTATTTGGCACCTGAAATACTTCTTGGCATGGGGCATAGTGCAACTGCTGATTGGTGGTCTGTGGGGGTTATTCTTTTTGAGGTGCTTGTCGGTATTCCACCATTCAATGCAGAACATCCACAGGTATGCAGTCTAATTATGGCGGGCATAAAGTTATCTAGGTTTTGGACAATTGCATAGAATAGAAGACTGATTTTTTTCTTCCGTCTTTACTGAATGCAGTCATTTTCTGTCATCATATCTCAATTGTCCCCAATATTTTATGTACTCCATCTGAAGCACTTGTTGTTGTGAAAATGAGGTGTTCATGTCTAGAACAAGAATATATACATACAGACGTGCATACATGTGTATGCGATATGTGTACACGTCTTCTCTCCTAGGGTTCTTAAACAAGGTTCTGTTTCTTATTAGTTAAAACTTATATGGACAACTAAGATGTACAATGGTGGGGAATATTTCGGTGCATCTCAATCATCCATATATAAAGTTTTTTCTAATAAGAGTTTGTTCCTGAAGTTTTTCGGGTCGTTCTTTTTGGGTTGATCATGAATTTATTCATTGTTCAGAAAGGATTAAGTTCAACTCTGCTTGACATTGTATTGAATTTGTCTCTATTCTGGTTGTACGTTTCTTTGAATATTCTCTGCAATAGGGTAATTATGTTTAGCATCGGTCCAACTGTTTCATGGAACTGAGATAAGGTGCAATTTTTCTTCTATGCGATTTAGTTTCCTTAACATCTGAATGGATTATTTGATCCTTTTCCGTGAATGGTATCATTTCAAATATCATATGATAGTCACGAGTGAGCAGTTTGATGTTGTAACTTATAGATCCTACTTATTGCAGCAAATTTTCAACAATATAATAAACAGAGATATCCCCTGGCCTAAGGTACCTGAGGAGATGAGCCCTGAAGCGTACGATTTGATTGACAAGTAAGAATGTTTGCATTTTCTGGATGTATTAGTTACAATGCTGTTTTGAATTCTTTCTTATGCCGGACTTGTTAATGTGCCTTTATATTTCAAGAGAAGTCTTTATCTTATATTTCTTCCGCACTCCTTGTCAGACTGCTGACCGACAACCCAGTTCAAAGACTTGGAGCAACAGGTACTAGGGAGGTAATTTGCTGACTACCTTTGACTACAGTTCATTTGCAAGTTACAATGCTGATAAAATTAAGTGTTGGGACCTCTGGCAGGTGAAGCAACATCCTTTTTTCAAGGATATTAACTGGGATACTCTTGCGAGGCAGAAGGTCAATTCAAGTTAAACTTGTTTTAAGTTTTTCAATGATTTTTGCCATGTATATGTGATAGACAAGAGGGTACCATCATTGGCTGCAGGCTATGTTCATACCATCAACCGATGCACACGATACAAGTTATTTCATGAGCCGATACATATGGAATCCAGAAGATGATCATGTTAATGGTGCCAGTGACTTTGATGACATGACTGAAACATGCAGCAGCGGTTCATGTAGCAACATACAAGACGAAGATGTATGTATGCTCCTTTTTTCTTTATGCACATAGAGCTGTTAGGATCATCCATAACTCTTACTGCATCTAAGTTGATATAGAATTATATGGATGTACCAAAGATCTGAAGTCTACCCGAAAGCCGCTAACAATTTGACTTTGATTCATAAATGTTTAGTGGCACAATCACCCATCTCATCCAAATTTGACCCTGGTTCATTCCAGTGGGATTATTATCTTAGCTACCTGACTAGTATACGTGTGTGATTCAGGGGGATGAATGTGGTAGTTTGGCGGACTTCAGTGCGCCAAACCTTGACGTGCAGTACTCTTTTAGTAATTTTTCATTCAAGGTAAGGCCTAAAAACCTACACAGCTCTTTCTGGATTCACTGTGTTATTCTGCAGTCTGTTATCATTAGCATTATTAATGTGTTATTTGTGTTCTCAGAACTTATCGCAGCTTGCTTCAATCAATTATGATCTTCTCGTGAAGAACACCAAGGAGTCACCGGATGCCTCCAAGTCATCTGTACCGTGACAAGACCGTTTTTCTTTAACCCCTCAACAAATCTATGCACTGGCCTACTGCTCCAAGCTTACTGTCCCTTCATATGTGGGTTTTCGGATAGAAGTCTTCAACGTGAATGGTCCAGGAAGCGCGGCATCCACTCAGCGAATAGCGGTTGTTCTTCCTGAATGCAGAGGTAGGCTGCTATTGAATCAGGCTTAGTTATTCTCACTTAACTGTTTCGGTACTTTTTTTAGATGTTTCGGTCTTGATCGCGTGATGGCGTTTCTTGTACATATCTTTCTCAGTAGAAAATTTTGTACCCTTCTCTAATATCAGTGAGCTGTCAAAATCGGCGGGGTAAAAAAATCAGACTTAGATTCATGGTTCTCTTGGATAGTTGGATGATTTAGATTAAAACATATCATGTGGTTCTTTTCACTTTGAATTACGGAAGAAGTTAACATCATGATGAATAGTATGAGCTATTTTATTGTAGTATTGTTATTTTTACGTTATTGTACGTGTTGATCAATCTGTGAGTTAAAACAAACACGACGCAGATGTAAAAAGGTAAATCCGAATACGATAGATATCATCAGCCTCTGCATCTGAGAAGTACAACGGCAGGGATGCATCTAACGGTGGTTTATTGGAATGTGTTTTAAATTAGGGTTTCAATTTATGAATCCCCATTTGGATTATTGTTAATAGCTCCCTCATTATTTTGGCTTTGGTGGGGATATGCAATAATTTGGTGTTTATAAAACCCAAAAGTAAAACACGCGTAATGCGTTGATGTTTTTTTGTTTCAGGCTTGTTTAGAAGTGTTTTTGAAATACTTAACAGCGCTTTTGATGAGGGTGTTTTTTGTGACATCCCACATCGCTCAGGGGAGTGATCCTTAAATGTATATTCTCATCCTTACCTAGCACGAGGTCTTTTGGGAGCTCACTGGCTTCGGGTTTCATCGGAACTCCGAAGTTAAGTGAGTAGCGTGCGAGAGCAATCCTATGATGGGTGATCCACTGGGAAGTTGCTTGTGAGTTCCCAAAAACAAAACCGTGAGGGAATGGTAAGCCCAAAGTGGATAATATCGTGCTACGGTGGTGGATTGGGCTCGAGAAGTGATCCGCCCCGGGTCGGGATGTGACAATTTGGTATCAGAGCCTAACCCTGGTCGCGTGTGTGCCAACGAGGATGTCGGGCCCCTAAGGGGGGTGGATTGTGACATCCCATATCACCCAGGGGAGTGATCCTTAAATGTATATTCTCATCCTTACCTAGCACGAGGCCTTTTGGGAGCTCACTGGCTTCGGGTTCCATCGGAATTCCGAAGTTAAGCGAGTAGTGCGCGAGAGCAATCTTATGATGGGTGACCCACTGGGAAGTTGCTCGTGAGTTCTCAAAAACAAAACCATGAGGAAATGGTAAGCCCAAAGCGGATAATATCGTGCTACGGTGGTGGAGCGGGCTCGGGAAGTGATCCGCTTCGGGCCGGGATGTGGCATTTTTGGAACCAATTTTGCATAAAATTACAAGTGAATTCCGGTTGGTGCTTCATGAAAGAAGCACTTCAAGTGCTTTTGAAATCTAAAAACACTTAACACCAAAAATGCTTTCAATTATTTTAAATGCATTTTCCAAATGATCCCTTAGTTTCGTTATTACTCTTATTCAATCATACTTTTATGAATAATACCTACCATTTGAGGGGTCGATCCTCTTCTTTTATGTAGTGCTATTTTTGTTTGTTTTATTCTTAAAAATAACGTTATGTAGTTCTAAATTAACATATAATTAGTCGACAGAAGAGTTAAAAACGAAGAATATTTTGTGTTCCATGCCTATCAGTTGGCTTTGAACAAAAAAAAAAAAAAAAAAAAAAAAAGCCTATCAATTGGCCCCAAAAAAAAAAAAGAAAAAGAAAACTAAAATGTTGAGAGTGGAATATTACTCACCATATAATTTAAAGAAAATTAATGAAAATGGTTTGAAAACTTTGAGTTTTAACAAAAATGTGTTATAAGTAAATAGTATCAGGATTGACTTTTTAGAGTAAAAATATAGTTTTTCCTTAAAGTGAATAGTACTATAAACTTTTCGTTAAAGTTCTCTATAATTTACCATAAAAAAACAAACCTTTACTTTTATTATAAAAAAATTAGAGCTTTATTTTGAAATTCCCCACCCATCGAGGGATTTCTCGGTGTAATTAGGGCATATCTTCTCACATTTATTTGTTACATGATGAGATAAATATTAATGTGAGAATATAGATTCGGTTGCAAATTATGGCTCGTTTGGAAATAATTTTTAAATTAAAACACTTTTACAGAAAATATTTTTAAGTTTGCTTCAAATACTTCAAGTGTACAACAAAAGTGTTTTCAGCATTTTAAAAAATACCTTCAAACGAGTCCTTAAAATTTTTCCACCCATTTGACACCTTAGAATTTCTAAGATTTTGACATCAAATGCTTGATTCTAGTGTTATGTAATTGTTATTTATGCAACTTGGTGCTAATATAAAATGGGTAGGGTACGATATATTCTTTGGATAACCATGATTCACTTCACTTTCTCTCCTTACATTTTTACATGAAAAGCAATACTAATTGTACTAAAAAGTGATAAATTATTTCTGTTTTGTTTTTCTTTCGGTCATCAATACGTCACAGCTCAACAAAATACAGATACAGACGCTTTGCAGTAAAAGGACACCCTACCAAACTACTCATATTTTGGATGGAATTGGGTAATGTGTTCAAAAGTCCTCCACACTTTTGAATTAGTTTTTTTTTTTTTTTTTTTTTTTTTTCGGTGAATGAAACTTTTGAATTAGTGTTAGTGGGAGTAAAAAAAAAAAAAAAAGAAAACTAATGAAAATGTTTGAAAATTTTGAGTTTTAATAAGAAGGACAAAATAAAGAGTAAAGTGAATAGTACCAGGATTGACTTTTTAGTGTAAAAATGTGATTTTTCATTAAAGTGAACAATACTGCGAACTTTTCGTTAAAACTCCCATAAAAAAATGATAGTCACAGATTATTCCTTAGAGATTGAAGGGGATCCGCGAGATCAGAGCCGGATCCACTTAGAGATTGAAGGGGAATATTCTTTTAGAATATTCTGTAAACTTTAACAGAATATTTCTCCTGTCGAAGGAATATTTTGTTAAAGTTAACAGTTAACTGTTAGTTATTTTTTCAAAATTTTCTCGAAAATTCTTTTAGGCTAATTTCGACGTCCTGAGTCCATTTTTGGCATCTATTTAGTGAAATTCTAAAGTTTTAATGTAGTTGAACACTAGGGCGTCTTGGTTGACTTTTTCGTTGATTACAAAAATTTTCCGGCGACCCTCCTTAGTGTATTTCGATGCCTTGATTTCAAATTCGCACTCCGTTTTTTTCAAATTTAATTGTCTTAGTGGAGTTTTACTAATGGGTTCCAATATTATGCTTAGGTCTGATTACTATCAGAGACTCTGGCTTTCCTAGTTCGAATGGCAATGACCTTGCAAGTATTTGTGAGTGCGTCTTTTCTTTTATATAGTATATATATAATTGTTAGTTTCCATTTATATGTTTCTTAAATAGTTTTTCTACAATACGCCTAGATTAGCGTGATGTTTATAAGATTTAGGGCATTGATAGAAATTATGAAGTTATACTATGTCCTACGGGATGCACATGTATGTGTATTATTATTGATGCCTTAATTATATTTATGGCCATGAATAGTATCATGGTGACGTGAATTATCAATTTACCACTGTATGATTTTATTTACGTTATCTGCTCATCGTTGCTGCACCGGTGTTAGTACTCGCCCAGGTCAGGGCCAATCTTTCACGTGTATGTTCACATTGCACCATACGCTCACTTTGGATCTATTGTAGGTGCCAGTCCAGTCCTATTTTGCTATAGGCAATTAGGACTCGTATGTGATGCGCATATCGTCAGTCTTCACGTGATTGTAGTACTAGAGCGTAAATCATTATTACACCCACTCCTATTCATGTCAAATTACCTCTGCATGAACTCGTGTATCAGCATATGTCGGGATGTGTCACACTTAACCTTCTCTCCTTATATTTTTATTTGAAAAACAATCCTAATTGTACTAAAAAGTGATATATAAATCATTTCAGTTTTGTGTTTCTTTGATCAACAATATGTCACAACTTAACAAAATACAAATACATATCATCTTAGCATTGCGTAAGTTGAATTTGTGACTATCTACCAAACGGAGACCGTATGTCCCTTGGCCAATCATGTCATTTTGATTTAATTTTTGGTAGCTTTTGTGGTCATGTCAATTTGTAAATTTATCATACTACAAAGTACAAACCTTAAAAAGTTAATGGCTTGGCAGCAAAAGGACACCCTACCAAACTACCCATATTTTGGATGGAATTGGGTAACGTGTTCAAGGTCCTCCACACTTTCGAATTAGTGTTTTTTTTTTTTTAGTGAAACTTTTGAATTAGTGTTGGTGGGAATAAAATAATGATTACGATCAATGATAACCTAATTTCTTAAACAAATTGTTGATTTTCTTCGTTTCCATTGCCCCATCATTTATCATATAGAATAATAAACAGATCGGTCTCCATCACAAGGAGTCACTTTTTTGTTACTTTGGCTATGTCCTGAGAATATATATATGTCCACGTGTTATTAATTCATACAAATTGAAATGATTTTTGTACGTCTATTTTCTTTTTTTGCACATATGTTTAATTTGTTCTTTCTTTCACCCTCGATCTATTCAATCAGAAGGCTAAAAATCAACATAGTGTGCAAAAGAAGAAAAAGGATGTGTGAAAATCACTTCTCTTCCCTACAATCAAAGCTCGAAATCTTCAACTCCAAAATCATTACAGTCCATGAACCATGCTAAGCTATTCTCCTCCGTTGGATTATCAGCTGAGCTGTATTCTGACGAGGTCGAAAAATCCCATGTTAAATCCTCAAGAAATGTATCGGATAATATGAAACTCACCAACGGGTCATCTTCCTCACTGCAATTAGTGTTTGGCTCAGCTGGCTCAGAGTCATCGCTTGGGGAATTTTCACTTGCAGAGTTACCGTCTCTGTTGGTGCAGATTCCATGTTCTGGGATGTTTGTATTGATCTGCTGAATATTCATGTCTGAGTTTGCAGGTTGATTACTTGCTTCACGAGGCATTTCTTGTGGGGTGGTGACTTGTTTGTGGAGAGGCTCATGAGTAATTGGATCAATCCCCATCTTGACAAGCTTCTTCTTGATGTGCGTATTCCAGTGATTCTTGATCTCATTGTCAGTTCTTCCCGGCAAACTTGCTGCAATTTTCGACCACCTACACAAAATCACAGTTCTTCCTGGTAAGTTAAGAAAGAAGATGTAGATCAGACTAGTTAGCCATAACATTATGCATGGTCTCTGAAAGTCAAGTTCTAATACTTCCCGGAGATTAAAGTAGTTTAGTATATCGTCGCGTTTGAAAAAAGTTTAGAAAGAAATTCACCCATGAACAGTTGAATGTGCATGCTCATTAAAGTACAAACTTAGAAAGAGAGCAAAACCTATTGCCAAGGCGGGCGTGGAGGTCAATAACAATTTGTTCTTCAGCATCATTAAGGAGGCCTCTTTTCAAGTCGGGGCGGAGGTAATTAATCCACCGGAGGCGGCAGCTCTTGCCACAGCGGCGGAGGCCGGCGAGCTTGGGGACGGCCCGCCAACAACATTGGCCATGTGTGAGGAGAAAAGTCATCAATTTCTTGTCCTCCTCGGCAGTCCATGGCCCTTTCTTCACTCCAAGCTTGTCGCAACAAGGTTGCCTGCCCATCACTTTGTGCTTTTAGTCACTTGGCAATTCCTAAGCCAAAGCCCCGCTCCACCCACCTTTATATACTAGTGAGTAGTGACTGCCATGCTTTTAGGAAAAATTAGAAAACAAAAAAGAAAACAAAAAATGTACTTGCCTCAAGCTTGACTTACATGCGTGTACGCCAAAACTAATTATTGGCCTACAAATTAAAATTGATAGTTACCACGAATTTAGCAATTTTTTTGGCAAATATTTTGATATTTATCGAGGTACCAATTGGAAAACCCTAATTCTTGTAACACCAATCGAGTTCGAAGAAAAAATGTACTTCATAACTGAGAATGTACTCATGACAAGTAAAATATTTAGAAGTATATTCTTAGTTATATACAAGATTCTTTTGCATAACGAAGATGAAACTGCGGTGGACAGACTCCACCCTCACATAAAGACATTGGAAAATAAAACTGATACATTTCCATCCTCACATAAAGACATTGGAAAATAAAACTTTAACCAACCCATAGAAAAATTCGTAGTTTTTAATTTTCAAGCACTGTCGGTGGTCATGTCCGTACTTTCATGTTTGACATATTTCCCTACTTTTGGTTTTGAAGAAATGCATGTACTACCAACCTACTTTTTTACCTCTTGCCATCTTCAACCAAAAAAGAAGCATTTTCGATATGTAAAAATATTGCATAAAGGGAGTGTTATCCACACTTTTCGTGAGCATGCACCGTCACATAAGACTGTAATAAGAGCATAGAAAGAAAGTCCTTCTGTGATTCTCTTATATAACTGGAAAAAAAAATATATATTTACTGTATCGGTCATATAAATTTATGAATGAGGCGGATTAGAGGTACTTTTTATTTTTTATTTTTTTTACACAATTTTTGACATAAAATTTTGTAGGGCCTACTTTATAATGTATTTCAACGATTCAAACAATCTATACTTTAGATCTTCCCTCAAAGATCATGTCTACTAAAAATCACTCAAATTTGAAACCAAATGATGTTGGATTAAGGTTTAGGATTTCTTTGTAGAACTGTATTCGTCTATTTTCTCACTATAAATAATGTCTTAATGGTTTTGGATTTGTTTAATTTTTTGCAAGGATGATCTATGAATAATGTTCTAAAAGATAAACAGTTCGGATAGTTGAAATACATTGTGAAGTGGGCTCCACAAAACTTGTGTAAAAAAAATGATGACACGAATCTATCTCTTTATGAATAAATAGATAAACATATTTAATTTGTGAAACTTAGGCCCCAGTGGCGCATGCATAGCCCACCAAAAAGGTCCTTACCAAGGTATCATTCTAGTTGCGTTGTGAGGATAAGTTCATGACAAGAAAATGACTTTGTAATTGCATGCCTAATTTACCCTAATTAGTCCAAAGATTATGTTGTAATTGTATAAAATATATAATCACTCAGCATATTTAGGCTTAGTCATGCTGGCTAAAACCGTTTACTCTTCCAGATGCACTCAAGTTCGAATTACTCTTTCTATCGTTTGAATTAAAAATAGTATTAAGTCTGGATAACTACCCAATTTTTAGGGGGTGATTCCAAATTAGTCCTAACCTTTTAAAACATTCTAAATAACTACATTTTGAAAAGTGAACATTTATAAGGTTCACTAATGTTAAGTTATGAAGAGGACAATCATTAAAGCAGGATTTTACTCTTAAGTCATCGATAGAGCTTCGAATCTTTCAGATCGACGCAGTTTAGCTAAGCAAATTTATGGATAACTTACCTAAAAGGAATCAATTTGAGGAATTATAGCTCCAAAAACAACAACTAGTAGAGACCAACTTTAGAATTTGTTTACCAAATCATTTAATGCTAGAAACATCATCACTTAATACTGGTAAAATCATCATTTAGTGTCCGCAACATAACGAATGTCTAACTTTTAAAACGTTTTAAAAGATTGAAACTAATTTTAGAATCACTCTAAAAAATTGGGTAATTATTCTTACTTAACCCTAAAGTACATATGAACACTTACTAGGATTAGTTAATTCTTGTGACGCTTGATCGCACTTGCTTGGTGAAAGGGAATAATAAGAGTGAGCACAGGGCAAGCAGAAAGTGCATGGGACCTGTAATTGATCTATGTATTTCCTTTTGATTTTATTCCACTGTCCATATCGGTTCTGGGCTCTTCCATTCCAAATGCAGAAACCAAACAATAAGCTCCACCTTAGCACTCTCCCTGATCTCACTCTTACTTAAGCACTCCATCACCTTTAGCGTCAGCCCCACTACTATTTGATCTAACCTTAAAAAAATGTGTAATGCATGCTTCACAATCTTTGTGATATGATCGTGTCTTTCTTGCGGATAAATTAAAGAGAAGTCATTTTTTTAAGTAGAAAGTAATCCTTCTATAATTTTTAATTTTTAATTATTATTGTTAAGGGGAGGGGAGGGGGAGAAGGAAGGTTCAAAACTATTACAATAATTCAGGGAAAGAGAGAGTTTCAAGACGCATGAGTAGTGGCAGAGCCAGAAATTACAATGATGGACCAAGTAAAAAAATAGCTTTAAAAAATCGATCATACTTTATTTATAATTGTCCATTATGTGTTCTCATATTTTGAAAACGTTGTATTACAACATCATTATCACTAGAATCAAATACATATTTCTCAATGTATATAACCAAACTATTATTCAACTAGTGAACTCTCATCCTATTACGATGTGGATCTTCAAATATTCATCAACGAAAAAACTCTTTCAATTGACGCAGTTGCAAAAAAAAAAAAAAAAAAAAAAAAAAAAAAAAAAAACCTAATTCCGCACTTTCAGTCTTCAGTTCGTTATCATATAGATTCTCATAGAGACAAATATTTAAACTATCTAACCGAATGATCAGAAACCATACAAAGCCATTTTCCAATTACTACATATAATTATATAAATCCAATGGAATTTCGAATTAACTAATATATAATTATGAATTATGGAATTAACAAGTGAAATTGCAATAAAGAATCTTGAAATGACCATATGCACCAAAAAATATCTAAGTTTGACTAAATTATAATACATTCAAGAACCTTTTTTCATGCCCAATATTGTAAATGGAGATGATGGCACTCAGACCATCAAATTCTGAGTTCTGTTGCCTCCGTATGATTTCTTCCTTTCCTCCGTTCAAATCGGAATTGAGTGAAAGCCTAAAAACCACAATAATTTAAGATAAGAACAATGATTGATGATTGGAAATTTGAGATTCCTAGAATAGTACAATCAATTGCCGTGGAGGTGCCTGATTGAACTTGAACAATGAAGAAACTTGGAATTTGGATTGAGGATATGGCGTTTGTGCTGAGGGCCGGAGGCATCCCACATGAGAACTAGAAGACCCTGTGCGTGTTCGTGTTTGACAAAGACAAGTTAGCGTGTTCGTGTTTGACTTAGCTCTGCTACTGTCAATGAGTGGAAACCCTTCACCTTATTTACTAAGATATTGAATCACATGCATACTATTATAACTTTGATAAACTATTGTACAACAAATGAATTAAAAACTAGGAAATAAATGTTCTTGTCGATTCATGACGTGTGAAAGTAGAAAATTTGATACTATATTTTGATTACTTGGAACCTAACAATGAGTAGTACAATTTTTACACTACATGCAATATTAGAGAAAATGAATAAATGCTTTTAAACAACTTAACTATAAACTCTTTACAAACAACGAGCATTTGAACACACAACTTTTGCATCAAAACACCTTGTTATTGTTAAGATCAACAAACAGTAAAACTATATAAAAAGGGAAAATGAGTTCTTGTTTTATCATAAACCCATGATATCATTATCCAATTAGTGATGTAATGCGTGAGGTAATCCCTGGTCATCAAGCCACAAATTAAATACAATTAAACTTTCACAACTTTCTCCAAGTAGTTCGACATTTGTCCAATCAATTCAACCGGTGTAGGTGTGGTGTTAAGTTTTTCAAAAATGTTGGTGAGTTGTGGTGGTGGGGGGGTTGGAGTTGTTTGCTCTCACAATTTACATAAACTTTGAGTGTTTTGGCAGCAAGCATCCCGTTTGTCTTCGGCCGGGCGGTCCACGATTTTCTTTCAAAAAAGCCTAAAAGGGCACAGACAATCACATCCTCGCGTGCAAAACGTTAAACCCACCATTAACCAAAGCCATCTTTATCTCAAGTCTCAAATCAAATCATAAGTTCCCAATTACCAAATCGTTGTCGAGTGTTTTTGACTTTGTTAACGCTTGATTTGTTTCTGACACGGGGTCGGTTTTGAAGGACGGTATTAGAACAAGGCAATTGATATGTGAATTTTGTGCATGTGCGATTATCTGGTTATTTATAATATAATGAACGATGAGACTTAATTTGCACGTACGAGCGATTAATTGATTTTAACCATTAATATATTGTGAATCTCACACGATTAATAGTCAGAATCAGTTGACGTGTGTGAACTTAGCTCATAGAAAGAGGAACAATGATAATAATCTTCTTGTTTTACCTTTTCTCATCTTGAAATGGGAGTACATTTTTGTATCCTCTATTTCCACATTAGCCTTCGAACTTGTAGCAAAAATTAACTAAATCTAAAATCAGTTAGTCACTTAACAGTTATCCAATAAATAGACGAACCATGATTCTCACTTAAACACTGAAAATTTCATAATATTAATCAAATAGTTAAACGATTTCTGACATGATTGAGTTTTTTTTGCAATAGTCAGTCAGTAAAAAGTGATGTAGAAAGCAGACAGTCATGGTCATCAAACAAATGTCCAAGTGCGGACGCTGTTATAGTCCCCTAAAAAGAGTGCCTAGTGATGATGATGACAACCATGATAACGAAGAAAAAGAAGAATTGTGGGCTTCTGTTTCTGTTGGGTTGGGCTACTTTAAAACTTGTTTAGTTAGTGGGCTAACCACATTTTAAGACATGTCCTTTTCAGTTGAGATTTTGGGCTTAACCATTTATCTTCGAGCCCAATTGACATCTGAAACGAACTTGGTGGATTGAAGTTCTAACAGCCCATAAACATGCGGTGCACTGCACCCCCACCAGGATTGGTGGATTGACGTACCAACGTGCGGTGGAAGAAATTTTTCTTTGTGACGGTACACGTGTTTTTATAAAAGTGTTGAAAAATTTTATTTTTTAAATTATTAACTTTTTAACACATATATCCTATCATTTGTATAGTGACACGTGGTATATCACTCCGTGTACTAATTACTTTAAAAAATCTTTCGTGCGGAGGACCCCACCAAGGAGGCAATCATGCAATCTACCCGTTCGACGTAATGCCTCAGTGAAAACCGTCAACCAAAAAGCTAAACCAATCGGAGCAGCTCAACGCTACAGAGACATGTGGAGGCGCGTGGCTTCACTTTCTCCTCTGGTTTCTCGCTCGAAACCCTCAAAACTTAGCCAGGTACATGCAACTCTACACTCTCCCTCAGCTCGCATTCAATCGCACTCACCAATTTACGATATTTTTATTCGTTTCCTGATGAAATGTAATTGATTGCTGACCGCAGGAAGCATGTAAATTCAAGGTTTGGGAATCGTTTTCCTCGGAATCCCACATTCCAACGCCGGTAAGGAAATTGTAGATTTAACCCAAGTTGTGAATTGTTGAATGAGATGTTATAATGTAAGAAAGATGCAATTTTCTTTTTCATGTTTGATTTGATTTGATTATGTTGTTTGATGCAGCCAAAGGTTACTCCGTTTATAACTTTTGTGCTAGGTGAGATTTTGGGATGCTTATGTTATGAATTTTGATGCATTTTTCGGAAAGCTGTAGTGATTGTAATTATGTGGTAATCTGAATCTCAGGTGGTCCTGGTAGTGGAAAAGGTACTCAGTGTGCGAAGATAGTCGAGGAATTTGGGTTCACTCATATCAGTGCAGGGGATCTGTTGAGGAGGGAAATAGCTTCCAATAGTGCATACGGGTAATAATTCTTTATTCTCGTTGTTTGTTCAGGGTTAGCTACTTGATGCATTTGGCGGTATAGTTCAATTGAGTTTGCAACTGCAATTTCAGCTCGGTGATTCTTAGCACAATTAGGGAAGGAAAAATTGTTCCCTCTCAAGTGACAGTGCAGCTCATTCGAAAGGAGATGGAATCAAGTGACAATGATAAGTTTCTCATTGATGGCTTCCCTCGAAGTGAGGAGAACCGCGAGGCATTTGAACAAATTGTGAGTTTCCTTCCTTCTATTCTTGTGAGCCAATATGGAATGTTGCCTCTGTTTAATGCTTCAGAAAATTCAAATCTTGTTTGACCTTGCTGCAAGAATTAACTTCATGTTGAGAAAAGTCAATAGATCATATCATGAATATAACTGTGACATCTACTGCAGCATTTAACTTTTTGACCAAATTATTCCTCATTCGTAGCTTCATCAAACTTGCAGATTGGCAGAGAACCAAATGTTGTGCTTTTCTTTGACTGCCCTGAACAGGAGATGGTGAAGCGAGTGCTAAATCGTAATCAGGTGCTTATGTGTTGTGTTTTTCTATATGGTTGGATTATGTGCATGTATTTATCTAATGTATGATGTTTATTGCAGGGCCGAGTTGATGATAACATTGACACAATAAAAAAACGTCTTGAAATATTTGATGAATTAAATTGGCCTGTTATCAATCACTATTCAAAGACAAGAAAACTTCACAAGGTAAATGGCACGTTCAGGGCTTGTGCAAACATCCTTTTTAAGTTAGTGGCATTTGATACTTCGAGCTTCTTGTGTGTCTGTATGAAGTTTTCTAGGATGCAAAACTGATCTCTGATAATTTCCCTTTCATCTGGTGTTAACACACATAAACTTAATCGTTAATTGCTTCTTCTTTGGGTCTTTCTTGTTAATTTGTTGCGTACCATCTTGATTTGGGTCTAACTTGTATATTTCCTGAAGTATAAATTGATAAATCCATGTGTGCAGATCAATGCTGTGGGAACGGTGGATGACATATTTGAAAAAGTTCGACCAATTTTTGCTGCGCTGAGGTACATTCTGTTATTCCCCATATCTGGTTTTCAATGTTCATTGTCATTAATAATCCAGGTGCTGTTCTGTTTTATACGACATGAAAATGTGAAAAAACAGCCTAAAAGAATTTTAATTTTGTACCAGAAGCTGGTCTGTGCCCATTTGTAAGGCCACCTTGTCTTTTTTTCTTTTGGTCTGAAGGGCCAATGAGGCAATAACTTGTTCGTCTTTCTGCAGCAAATGAACGCTCAAGTAAAAGATAGCAGTGCTTGGAAGATTTTCATGCTTTTGTCTCTCTGGCAAAGATCACCGGAGATTAGTCTGCTGTCCAGAAGCGTCTCGAGGAGTAAAAGTTTCTACTAAAAGAAGCATGGCGAAATCTAAATCGATTACTTATCAACCGGGTTAATTTTATCTACCCCGAATATGTCACTTTGATAGTTGCGTTTACCCCGTTTAAGCCGGAAGGAAAACTATGCAGCAAGTGAAAAATGTATAACTGAGGTCAATCTGATCTCATTACTGTTAATCCAAAATCTAATCTGATATTTAAGATGCATGTACTGTTGTACAGGAACGGACTATAATTTTGTTGTACTAGAGAAAGCTAATCCCTTGAATGGGTTATTTCAATAGAAAATAATACTTTAAATTATGCTGCATATGTGAGTTAACTTAGTTAATCAGATCAGTGTACCCAACCAGTAATTTATATATATCATCTTGTCAAGATATATATTTTTTAAATTAAAGCAGTTCCACTGGAGGTGGAATAGCCCAGCACCCAGTCAAAAAAACAAACTGGGGGTTTGTCAATCCACTCCAGCCCACAAAACTGCCTAGCACCTAGCCCAAGCCAAGCAAGAGAGTAGCCCATTTTTGATTGACCAAGGGATTGGCCTATTTGGCTGGCGCGTGCAGCTCACTCGTGCGCGGGCGCGAGTAGGGGACAAGGGTGTAGGCAGCGGGACCCGCTGTCAGCCCACTTGCTCTTCACCCGAAAGTAGGCGATGTGGCCCTTTCTATGCCGTTGGATTTTCAACGGCTAGTTTTTCTAGACTGTTGGATTTCCAATGGTAAAAAAAATTTGAATTTTACTTTTAAACTGGACCGTTCGATCACAAATCAATGGTCCGCAATTTTTTCCCCTAAAAAATAAAAATAAAAATAAAAAAGCTCAACGGTCATAATTATGACTGTTGGCCACGTGACAGCTCCTTGGCTCTTGGATTTGAATATTTTTCAAATCCAACGGTCTAGATAAATTAATACATTAAAATTTATTAAAAATTATAAAAAAATACAAAAAATTTTAAAATATTTTTTTTTATTTATAAATACCTAACCCTCATCTTCCACCTTACACCATATTTCAATATTTTTTTACACTTTTAACATTTCAATATTTTCTACACTTTGAGAGAAAAAAAAAAAAAAGACTTTGTGGAAGCTTATTGAAGATGTTACGTTGTGTGAATGTTGGGTGCACACTACTTATGACCCGATTACGGGTAATGAAATGGATAAGCGAGAAATGTGGAGTAAAATTACGAAAGCGTTTTGCGATGTACATGGAAAAGATGCCATAAGTAGTTTAGGTCTTCAAGGTCGTTCGAAAAAACTCAACGCATCATCTACTTGTTGGAAAAACGTCATCTCTCATGCTTTTGGTAATCTGCGTAATGGGACAAGTTTAGCGGATCAGGTGACAATATTTTATTTATTTATATGCATTCCACCCGCATCAATATTTTAATTTATTTATGTGTGTTACACTCACATTTTTTAATACTATCTTATCCCACATATATAGACACTACAAGCACAAGCATTCTACAATGCAAAGAACCATAACAAATCATTCAACAAATGAGAATGTTGGCAAATTGTCAAAGATTGCTCCAGATACAAAATTGTGGCAATTGGTCCAGAAGTTGTCATGCACGGTATGAGTTTACATAGTTCACCAGAAGCAGACACGACCGAATATGAAACCAACACATTTTGCGAGACGGAAGGGATGCCTGAAGAAGTGCCAGAGACCTAACTGACTTGTCAGTCCCTCATGCCTCAAGGTAAAAAGGCATCAAAGAAAAAAGGTAATTCTTCCAAAAATGACTACACTAAATATATGGAGGAACTTGCTCACCAGGGTGAATTGAGGATGGTGCAGGAAAAGGCAAGAGATGAGGAAAAAGTTGCCGTTATGGCAACAATATTAGCAGCTACTGAGAGAAGTGATGCAACGGCTGAGAGACAAAGAGAAAAAGTTAATCGAGAGAATGAGATGATTAGAGAAGCACTTAATCGAGAAAATGAGATGCTTAGAGAAGAAAGGATGGCTCAAGCTGATCGTGACACTATGAACAAGCCTCTAGTAGGACTATCTCCCAATTCAAAATATTTTTGGACATTGGGAAAAAAATGAGGTCGTGCAAAGGAGGCGTGCAAGAGATGCGGAAACAAGTCAGGGGGTTCTAGCTACACAAATCCTTCCTACAACGAAGATCCTAGCACCACATATCCTAGCTCCAGAGATTTTTTATAATTTCGTATTTATTTTTAGTACTTTATTTAATTTCTTATGTAATTTTTATGTAATTTCATCTTTATTTTTAGTACTTTATTTTTATTAATAGATGTAATTTCTTATTTATTATTAGTACTTTATGTAATTTCGTCTTTATTTTTAGAACTTTATGCAATTTCAAATTTATTTTTTGTACTTTATTTAAGCACATCAAATAAGATTACATAAACTCACCAAAAAACACACTAAATAAGATTACATAAACTCACCAAATAAACTTAAAAATAAAAAACACCAATTAAATTTACATAACCTCACCAAATAAACTTTTAAAAAAAACACACTAAATAAAATTACATAAACTTAAAATAGTACGTTCGGATAATGACACGTAGCGTGACGAGATTGGTTAAAAATCCTATCCGAAATTAAAACAATTTTATTTATTCATTATTTTATAAAAAAAATTAATAATATTTTAAATTGGCTAGGTGCCATTGCATTTTTTTAGAGGTGGAGATGATTTGATCTATTACTGTTCATTGGAGTATATTACTGTTCACTGAAGTGGATAAATGGGCTGGATGCGGGCACAAAGTCCTTAGAGGTGGAATTGCTCTTATGTAAATATTTGGTGTCGTCCATCCAGTTGGTCAGAGCAGTGTAAACGACAGGTAGATTATAGGCCCTTTAACTAGAAATCTTTCAAACAATTTGTTAGTTTCAAAAAATGGTGACCACATTTCAACCGCTAAGTTTCCTCACAGCAAAACTGAGCATCTGCACTTCTTCCAAAAGCAAGAAGACCAAGAAGCAAAAACAACTTCACCAAAACCAAAACACCAATTCCCTCTCCTTACCCAAATCAACCCCAACCCCACCCAACCCACCACCCACCCCCCTCCTCCCTCATTATTTACCATAAACCCTCTGCCCAGACCAAGCTCTCGACGCCGTCGTCAAGGACCTCGAAGCATCCGTCGACAAAGGCGTAAATGTCGACACGCAAACCTTTGCTTCCCTTTTGGAAATATGCTACCAGCTAGAAGCAATAGAGTATGGCCACCGGGTTCATAAGCTCATTCCCAGAAGCCTTTTGCGTCGAAATCTTTAATTATATATATAAAAAAAAAAATTTAGTCAAATCTTGTCGAAAGTACTTTTAATTATAAAAAAAAAAAATTTAGTTATTCTAAAAGCATTTCTAAACATGCATGTATCTTATCCATTTACGGAACAAATAATAGTTGCTTGAACATTTTGAGAAACTTTTAAGTGAAGTGAAAAAGAATTGAATGCTTTTATTTTTCTCTTAGTTGGACATGTACAAGTAAATATTAGATATTAGGTGGATTATGAACATGCCAGCTCCCAGCTATGGCTGAACTGAACTGAACAACATTCTTAATAAGATTTCTTCAGAAGCTTTTTGCAACTGCATGTGTCTTCTCTGTCACAACGAAGACACAGTAAAAATGAACAACTAGGTTTCATAGCCACGAGCAACCCACGTCCACTTGTTTGCAATCCTTCAGCTTTGTATCAATGTTGAACCAGATGGACCAAAAGGCCAGCTAGAATTAGAGGCCAGACAACCACAAGATTTCAATTATGTGGGTCTATGAGTCCAATCCTCTATCCACCATCATCAATCTCACTCTCTCCACATCCTCCAACCTACCCACATTGCCATAAATCTTCATCAAAAGCTCGAAATTATACTCATTATCCGGCTCCAAATCGAAGAGCTTCTCCGCAGCAACCTCCCCGACATCAGCATTGTTGTGAAGGTAGCAAGCATACAGCAATGCACCCCATACCGTTGGACCAGCCTCGAACTCCATTCCATCTGTTATGATCCCATAAGCTTCTTTGATCCGACCTGACCTTCCGTAAAGATTCACCATGCAAGCATAATGCTCCATAATTGGAGTAATTCTGTATCTATTTTTCATGACATAATATAGCCTCTGGCCGTCCTTCACCAAACATAAATTAGCGCAAGCTGATAAGATTGACACAAATGTAATACTGTCTGGCAAAGCACCATCCTTCTCCATCTGATCAAAATACAGCAAGGCTTCCCGGCTTTTAGAATGAGCTGAAATGATTGTATTCCATGTTACGACATCCCTCTCTGGCATATGACTAAATAACCATCGCGCTCGATTCAACTCGTGATGTTTAGAATATGCAGAAATCAAGGCATTGGCAATGGACAAGTTCCACTCAACTCCTCTCCTAATTACCCATCCGTGTATTTGAACTACAAGCTGTAATGATTGAACCGCAGCAAGGATTGAGGATACAGAAACAGAATCCGGTCGGTACCCTTCATCAAACATTTGGCGAAAGATGTCCAGCGCCTGCAGCAAAAGCCCATGACGCATATAACTGGTGAGCATTGTGTTCCAAGAAACCTTGTCCCGACCAGAAATCTTATCGAACACTTTCCGAGCCTTCACAATGTCGCCACATTTGGCATACATGTCCACCAGTGCATTAAGCACAAACCTATCATTCAACAAACCCAAACGCACAACATGCCGATGCACAGCCTCACCAATCTGAATGAACCCAATTCCCCCACAAGCTTTCAAAACTCGAGGGAACGTGAACCGGTCGGGTTCAACTCCCTCTTCCTCCATTTGAAAGTACAACGCCATAGCATCCTCGTACAAACCCAATTCAGCATAACCCGAAATAAGCGCATTCCATGCGAAAGCCGACACATCCCTCTTAGGCATTTCATCAAACACCTTGTGCGCCTCCTCCATACGCCCACTTGCAGCATAAAGTCTAAGCAGCTTCGACGAGAGGCCTACATTTCGACGCAAAATGCTTCTGGGAATAAGCTTATGAACCCGGTGGCCATACTCCATTGCTTCTAGCTGGTAGCATATTTCCAAAAGGGAAGCAAAGGTTTGTGTGTCGACATTTACGCCTTTGTCGATGGATGCTTCGAGGTCCTTGACGACGGCATCGAGGGCTTGGAGCTTGGTCCGGGCAGAGGGTTTATGGTAAATAATGAGGGGGGTTGGGGTTGACTTGGGGAAGGAGAGGGAATTGGTGTTTTGGTTTTGGTGGCGCTCAAAAGTCTTAACCAAAGGAAAAGAGGCCGTGCCAATCTCACAAACGTGCATCATCCTGTAACAACAAAAATTAGAAACAAATTACAACACATTTATAAATAAAACAGCCCGGGCCGCACCAAAATTGCAGCGACCATATCCAGTCCGTTTGTAAATAAAACAGGAACAGGCGGGTCAGGTGTTTTAACCGGACCTAACCTCGCCCGTTTGAAACTGAGCAAGTACTGCACGTGACCGATCATTTTGGTCAAGAGACGAAACGAAATTAGGAACATATTCATTCAAGTTCAACAGATTCAAATTACGAAAACTTGATCATTCCAAGACAAACACTTGATCTCAATATTATTGGAATAGAAAATTCTGATAAGCTAGTTGCGTCTGAGACAAACTAACAAGAGAAACATAAACAGGTCAGAGATTTATATTTTATAGAGAGTCACAGACAACCCAAAGCATGAAGCCAAACTGTAGAAGTGCAGCTGCAGAGGCACGGTGAAGAAGGAAAACAGATAACAAAAGTCTGAACTATTTGTGGAAGTGATAATCTTTCATTCCTTGAGTTGTTGTATGAATAGATACAGGTAGTTCAGCCATACACGACTCCTACTGGGATTATAATTCTTCCAATACAATCTCATAATATAAACAAGCGGTAAGGTTGGTTAGGACTCTACTCTCACACAAACACATGGAACCTCACCGTTTATCTATATGAGAGAGATCAATATTCGGTGCACCAAACACATGGAACCCAAAGCATTAACATACAAATTTGATTAAAATTTGAATTTTTCGTAAAACACCAAAAGATAAAATCATAAATTTGAAAGTGAAAAATCTCAAATTCTCATGACCACAAACACATATATCACGAGCCATTGATGCAGAAACCCAGAAAAATCTAAAATTAGAATATACATTGCTGCAGAAACCCAGGAACCCAGAAATGAATTTCACGAGCCATTGATCCCGTACTTATTTTAGTAATAAAGTCCTAACCAATTTTAGAGTAGCATAAACGACTTACTTTGGCGAATCGAGGTGGGCTGTCGAGTGTTAAGACCGGGAGAGCCAAGAGGAGACCCACGTCGAGTGAGGCAGAGAACGGCGCCGGTGAGACAGCGCCGATGAGGAGGGGAGGGGGGGGAGAGTGGACTGCAGAAGCCACAATTTACGGTTTGTATAGGGTTATAAAACGACGTCGTCTCTACTGGATATAGGAGCATCCCGAGTTCTCCATTTATATGCTTTCTAAGCTTTAGATTAAGGAGGTGCACTCGTTGTGCTCTCTCCTCTCCCTTTTATATTCACTTGTAATCTTCCCTTTAAATTAAATTTCCTATTTAATTTGGAATAAGTGCCATAATAATTCCAAGATATTATTTCACATAATATCTTGAGTTATTTCACACAATTTCATCATATATGGCCGGCCACTCTCCACCTAAAGGGTCGGCTACCCTCCTATAAATATCTCACTTATCTCACTAAAATGCTAAGTCATTTGCTACCTACAAATTCCTAAAAATACATTCTTTTCATAATTCTAACTTTGGCGTTGGAGATTCTTTGGCGAAAGCCCCTCATTCATCGTGGGGGTGTGAGACTTTTGATCTTAATCAAATATGTTATTATAAGTGTATTTTTCGTCAAAGGAAGAGACAGCGGATGTTTGCATCCACAAAAACCTAGGCGGATCTAGGTGGGTTAGGTGGGCGCCTAGGCAGGTTTAAGCGTCATTTCTTAATTTTCAAATGCCTAATGATTAATTGAATTGGTGGCCAGACGGAGATTTTTTGAACACTGTAAGCGGCATTTGATACTTCGAGGTTCCTGTGTGTGTATGAAGTTTTCTAGGATGCAAAATTGATTTCTGATAATTTCCCTTTCATCCGTTGCGTGCCATGTTGATTCGGGTCTAATTTACACACTGCATGAAGTATAAATTGAAAAATCCACGGTGGATGACATATTTGAAAAAGGTCGGCCAATTTTTGCTCCGCAGAGGTACATTCCGTCATTGGTAATCCAGGTGCTGTTCTGTTTTTATACGACATGAAAACGTAAAGAAACAGCCTAAAGGAATTTTAATTTTGTACCAGAAGTCAGTGTGTCCCCATTTTCAAGGCCACCGATCTATTTTTTTTTTCTTTCGATCTGAAGGGCCAATGATTCAATAACTTGTTTTTATTTCTGCAGCAAATGAACGTTCGAGTAAAAGATAGCAGAGCGTGTAAGATTTTCGTGCTTTCTTCTCTCTGGCAAAGATCACCAGATACCAGAGATTAGCCTGCCGTCCGCAAGCGTCTCTAGGAGTGGGAGTTTGTACTAAAAGAAGCATGGGGATATCTAAATCGATTACTTATCAACCGCGTTAACTTTTATCTACCCCGAATATGTCACTTTGATGGTTGCATGTACCCCGCTTAAGCTGGAAGGAAAAGCAAGTGAAAAATGTGTAACAGAGGTCAATCCGATCTCATTACTGTTAATCCATAATCTAATCTGATATTTAAGATGCATGTACTGTTGTACTGGTGCAGATTATAATTTTGTTGTGCTGGAAAAAGCTAATCCTTGACTGTGTATTTCGATGTAAATTAATACTTTAAATTACGGTGCAAACATGAGTTAAGCCACTTGGTCAGA
Organism: Pyrus x bretschneideri; assembly: GCF_019419815.1. Taxonomy (NCBI): domain Eukaryota; kingdom Viridiplantae; phylum Streptophyta; class Magnoliopsida; order Rosales; family Rosaceae; genus Pyrus; species Pyrus x bretschneideri. The sequence continues at coordinate 5,081,102 of NW_025999635.1, forward strand.
ACAATGCATACGTTCAATAAATTATATACGTAGTATTGTCAAGAATTTTTTTATGTAAATATTTGATGTCATCCGTCCTGTTGGTTATATCGCCGAGTAGATTATAGGCCCTTTAACTAGAAGTTTTTCAAACAATTTGTTATTTCAAAAAATGGTGACCACATTTCAACCGCTAAGTTTCCAGACAGCAAAACTCAGCATCTTCAAAAGCAAGAACAAGAAGCAAAAGCAACTTCACCAAAACCAAAACACCAATTCCCTGTCCTTCCCCAAATCAACCCCAACCCCCTTCATTATTTACCATAAACCCTCTGCCCAGACCAAGCTCCAAGCCCTCGGCGCCGTCGTCAAGGACCTCGAAGAATCCGTCGACACGCAAACCTTTGCTTCCCTTTTGGAAATATGCTACCAGATAGAAGCATTGGAGTATGGCCACCGGGTTCATAAGCTCATTCCCAGAAGCCTTTTGCGTCGAAATGTAGGCCTCTCGGCGAAGCTGCTTAGACTTTATGCTGCAAGTGGGCTTATGGACGAGGCGCATAAGGTGTTTGATGAAATGCCTAACAGGGACGTGTCGGCTGTCACTTGGAATGCGCTTATCTCGGGGTATGCAGAATTGGGTTTGTTCGAGGATGCTATGGCGTTGTACTTTCAAATGGAGGAAGAGGAAGTTGAACCTGACTGGTTCGCGTTCCCTTGAGTTTTGAAAGCTTGTGGGGGAATTGGGTTCGTTCAGATTGGTGAGGCTGTGCATCGGCATGTTGTGCGTTCAGGTTTGTTGAATGATAGGTTTGTGCTTAATGCACTGGTGGACATGTTTGCCAAATGTGGCGACATTGTGAAGGCTCGGAAAGTGTTTGATAAGATTTCTAGTCGGGACAAGGTTTCTTGGAACACAATGCTCACCAGTTATATGCGCCACGGGGTTTTGCTGCAGGCGCTTGACATCTTTCGCCAAATGTTTGATGAAGGGTACCAGCCCGATTCTGTATCTATATCCACAATCCTCACTGCCGTTCAATCATTACAGCTTGTAGTTCAAATACACGGATGGGTAATTAGGAGAGGAGTTGGGTGGAACTTGTCCATCGCCAATGCCTTGATTTCTGCATATTCTAAACATCACGAGCTGAATCGAGCGCGATGGTTATTTAGTCATATGCCGGAGAGGGATGTCGTAACATGGAATACAATCATTTCAGCTCATTCTAAAAGCCGGGAAGCCTTGCTGTATTTTGATCAGATGGAGAAAGATGGTGCTTTGCCAGACAGTATCACATTTGTGTCAATCTTATCGGCTTGCGCTAATTTACGTTTGGTGAAGGACGGCCAGAGGCTATATTCTGTCATGAAAAATAGATACAGAATTAGTCCAATTATGGAGCATTATGCTTGCATGGTGAATCTTTACGGAAGGTCAGGTCGGATCAAAGAAGCTTATGGGATCATAACAGATGGAATGGAGTTCGAGGCTGGTCCAACGGTATGGGGTGCATTGCTGTATGCTTGCTACCTTTATGGCAATGTTGATATCGGGGAGGTTGCTGCAGAGAAGCTTTTTGATCTGAAGCCAGATAACGAGTATAATTTCAAGCTTTTGATGAAGATTTATGGCAATGTGGGTATGTTGGAGGATGTGGAGAGAGTGAGATTGATGATGGTGGATAGAGGATTGGACTCATAGACCCACAAAATTAAGATCTTGTGACTTTTGGTCATTCTGGTTCAACATTGATACAAAACTGAAGGATTTCAGACAAGTGAATGTGGGTTTGCTCGGGCCATGAAACCCTAGCTGTTCATTTTTTGCGTGTCTTCGTTGTGATAGAGAAGACACATGCAATTGCAAAAAGCTTCTAAGAAATCTGATTAAGAATATGGTTCTGTTCAGTTCAGCCATAGCTGGTAGCTGGCATGTTCCTAATCCAACTCATATCTAATACTTGTACATGTCGAACATAAGAGAAAAATAAAGGAACCTTAATGAAAAATTCTTAGTACTGTTCATTTTAACAAAAAAACCATATTTTTATAATAAAAAGTCAATCCTGGTACTATTCGCTTTACCTTTTATTTTGTCTTTATCGTTAAAACTCAAAATTTTCAAATCATTTTTATTAGTTTTCCAAAAAATGAAAAGCATGCAATTCTTTCTCAGTTCACTTAAAAATTCTTTAATGTTTGAGCTATTGTTATTTTTTATGTTAAAACGATATGATGCATGCCTGTTTGAAGATGTTTTTCGAATGACTAAATTTTTTGGATAATTAAAAGTATTTTTGACAAGATTTGACTAAAAAAACTAAAGCTCTTTATGAGTTGTAAGCACATTGAAGAAGCTCGTAGTGCTTTCATATTGGGTTTGACGTGTTTTTAATAAAAGAGCTTTCAGTAAAAGCGTGTATGAATAAAAAAAATTTATACCGCTTTCAAAGTTTGTAGTGTTAAACATAGATTGATCAAAACTGCTATTTATGGATAGATGATCAATACTTTAAAACCCTATTATTATTCAGTTCTTAAGCTCCCAAACCTAAATCCCTTCTACCATGCAATATGTCAAGGAATTAATTAACTTGGCTCCTGAAAAGACAAGGGATTGCTTTGTTACAAATTTATAGAATATCATACTTATGATCAGAATCGTTTATATTATAAAATATACCATAAAGATTATATCTGCCAAAAAAACCAATAAAATTGAGATTGTTTAGCCATCGAACTCTTTAAAAACAAAGGGTCGGATACGATTAAAAGCATTTCGAACTATTTATTTATTTGTTACAATTGATTGATTAAACGACCTTATTTTAAACTTTATTTATTTTTTATATTTTGCAGAGATGATATTTGCAAAGTAATTTATTATATGGACGATTCCAATCTTAAACACAGAGTTTCGTAAATCATGAACAAAACACCTTAAAGAGGAGGTCCTCCTCAATCTTAGGGATCAAACTTTTTCTCGTAAATCAAATTGCACATGTGATGATTAATTCTTTTTTTTTTTTTAAGAAAATTGCTATTAGCACTTCAAAATTTCTATTTAACATTTCAAATTTTTTATATTTAAAAAAAAATACACTTATAAGAAATACAAATTAAAATTTTTAAAATGCCTGTAACAATTCCTTTTTTAAAAGGAATTTAAAATCAATCCGCCCCTTGTGAAGCCTGGCCTAGTTGGCTAGTACTACTCCATTATTTTTCGACAGGTACTTCTAGATAGCCTTTTACTGTTCTTTGCTTTCGGCCTCTATCATCCATAAAGTTCTTAACTTTAGGTAATAGACTAATAGTAGTATGATTCGGAAATATCCCTACGTCCCAACTGATAATTGATCCTCGTTAATCATGATTAGTTTAAGACATTCTCTTTTCATTGGTATAATCATTACGGCTGTAGTTACCTTTTTAATCCAATAATTGCTCATTAAACATGGCAAGAACATGCCGCTGGTCTTGGGTCCCAAGACTGGCCAAATCGGCTGCGGACCATTTGGCTTCGCTGCAATGTAAGTGTGATTATATTTGGGTTGATGGACCCCCCATCTTCCCTGGTTCATGTTTTGTACAACAATGGACTTCCATGCCCTCCTTAAATATTTTTGGTAGTGTGAGACTTTAGCATTAGATGCGGCATCATGGTTTCCTTGTACCTTCTTGCACTACTCTTCTTTAGTGTAGTGTGAGACTTTAGCATTAGATGCGGCATCATGGTTTCCTTGTACCTTCTTGCACTACTCTTCTTTAGTATTTTCTTCTATTTGTTTGCCTTATTGTAGGCCTTCATGTAACCTTTTGGCATCTTTGTCCGGATAATGCATTTCCAATTAACAAAAAAAAAAAAAACAAAACAAAACAAAGCGAAAGCGTCAATCTTATTTTGGAAATAATATATATCTCGCAACTAATTATATATCTTTCTGTGTTTAATTTTCTCATTATGTAATTTTAGAGAGATACACACGAGAATATACAAATAGAAATAGCTCGTAATCTCTTCTTATTCGGGCTTAATCATTATTGCGAATAAATCTGCATTACATGCTGAATACCCTTTACTAAGTGTAACTTCGTTTTTCGATTTCACTGAGAGTTACAGTTGCCCATTTTTTCAGCTTAAAAAACGGAAATTAATACCAATGCCCATTTTCAGCCAGCCAGAACCTTGATAGGGGTATGTCGACTGCAAATTGACATAATCTTGTGCTTGAATTATTTACTTCATAGCTCATTTGTTGGTCACAATCACATGACTCATATTGTTTTGCCAATAATGCAGTTTGGTAGGGACATTTTGCAGTGAAAGGAACAAGCACAGTTAACCTATTCAGCAGCATATTCCATTAATCTCTGCATTGCTTCATGCAAGAATGAACTAACGCATGCAATAATTAGGGAAAAATTTTCAGATTAATTAATTTTATAATCTAACATAAAAACGCTAACAGAAGAACTAATATTTTATACATAATTGAATCAAAATTTTGAAAGTTAACAAATATCACAAGCCACTTAAGATCGATTAAATCTTAGTTTCTGGCCTTCTGATATTATGCGACTTAAAAAATTAATAGGTCGGCAAGGAACTGGAGCAAAAGGGGGTAGCAACCTCTCTCTTTCTCTTGGTCGTCGATGAAATTAATTCATGGGTAAAAACACAAGAAAAAATCATACCATGCATGCAGTTAGGTAGGTACATATGTTCCCTTCACATTACTTTGGACTGCCTTCAATTATAATCGTGAGTTTCACATCTCGTTTTACATTGTTTTCTTGTTTCTTTCGCTAATTTGTTAGTGTTTTGGTCACTTTTTGCCCTTCTTCTGCCTTTGTTCTATTGGCCTCTCATTTCACATAGCTTGCTTTCCCGTTTATAACTTCTTTGCTCGTATGAACGATAGGGCCGTCAAAAAGATATTAAAATATTACAACACGTTAACACATTCATAATAAAGTTACATCACAACTAAATATATCAATTGTATAGAAGATATATGTTGTATCCTTAATCACAATTGTGCAGAGTCGAATTACCTAATACCGTCTAATGGAGAAAATTATCACTTTAGTTTTCATCGGTTTTTTCTTTTTGTTTATGTGTTTGTTTTTAATTTTTCTTTGAAGTTAGTTTGTTAGTTTGTTATATTTCCATTGATGACTTTGAATTAGGTAAAAAGGGAACCCAAATAGTTGCCGCTTAACATGCATCGGCTAAGAAGAGGAAGTACGCGCAGAAATTATAGAAAAGTCAGCAGTTCACTAGACATTAGTGTCACACTTAGGCAGCTTATGTTTAAACAATTCCCTAAGTCATGCTGCATAATTCAAGGAAGTGCAAATAATCTATGGAAAGCGATCATTTCTGAATTCCTTCCATCAAATCCATCAAATTATTTAATTTACGTATTTTGAAATTTAATTCAATCGTTAAAGTTATTATAATTTTTAAAAGAATCCACTATTTATAATCATTAAATTAAATTTCTAAAATCCTAATTAATTGATTGTGTGAATTTGATGGAAAGAATCCGCGGAGAGGATCCCTTTCCATAATCAATGCCCCAATCACGTTTTCTTGTCTAGATTTTGCGTATCGCATGTGGGACATTAATTTTCTTTCAAGTTTTGGCCCGAATCAACTCGCATCCTCTAGATAATATGTGGATCCCACTTAACTTCCAAAGCTTACTGGATTTGTACCCATAAAAAATAGAAACTATGTCACGTTGGTCGACAAAACATTAGGTAATTTATGCATACGAGTTTGAAAAGTACGAATGGTCATGTGCCTAAGTTTCCATGAAGTTGACAAAGATGTATATAAAATCAGAAGCCCTTTATTTATAAAAAGAGATCATCGGATCTAGTAATTCGGGTTTTTTAAATTTCATTTAACAACCTATTTGTTTTGATTTTTTAAAAATTATAATAATTTTTTACCAATGAAATTTTGACATCTCGAAACACCAAAGAAATAAAACTACAAAGAATGAATCTAGTACACAGATTGTTACACGGTGTCAACTAATTAGTACAACCTAACATAAAGTAATGATTTTTCCAACTAATTATACATTTTATATGTAAACGACTAATTTCCGTACATTTATGATCTTTCATGTCACACTTTATTGTTTATGATCTTTAGACTAAACAAATAAAAATAAATAAATAAACTAAAATAAAGAGCAGCGTGTATAAGATGAAATGTAGTGTTAAAAAAAATAGTGTCACACCTCTATAAATACGCAATCCTTTCACTCTCATTTCGCATTCTCCAAGTCTCAACCTTTTCCGAGTCCAATCCCACTCCAAATTCCCAACTTTCCTTCAATGGCTAGAGCCTCAGTTATCTTGCTTCTTCTTCTTCCCATCTTCTACCTTGTTGGCACAGCCAAATCTGCATCCACCACAACTACTACAAACTTCATCGAAACCTCATGCAGGGCAACCACCTACCCACAAGTCTGCATCCAATCTCTCTCTTCCTACGCCACATCTATCCAGCAAAGCCCCCGCCAGCTGGCCCAGGCCTCCTTGTCCGTCAGCCTTACAAGAGCAAAGAGCGCGAAAACATTCGTGACCAAGTTGGCCAAGTTTAAGGGACTAAAATCCAGAGAGTACGGAGCCATCAAGGACTGCTTGGAGGAGATGGGGGACAGCGTGGACAGGCTGAGCAAGTCGGTGACGGAGCTGAAGGACATGGGGAAATCCAAGGGTCAGGATTTCTTGTGGCACATGAGCAATGTGGAGACTTGGGTCAGTGCTGCTTTGACTGATGATAATACGTGTCTTGATGGGTTCTCCGGGAAGGCCTTGAACGGCAAGATCAAATCCTCCGTTAGAGCTCAGGTGCTTAACGTTGCTCAGTGCACTAGTAATGCACTCGCCTTGTGCAACCGGCTTGCTGGCAAGCACTGATGAGCTACTGCGTTTTTGTTTTTTCTTTTTTTGAGAACTGTTGATGTTGTTTAGTTTTAATGTATAGTTTGGTATATTCAGTATGTTATAATATATATATATATATATATATAAAGATATGTAAGATATGATCAAGTGCTTTGGATCTTCCATATGTGAAGCTATGCAGGCTGCTGCTTTTGGTGTCTATCTTTTATAACTTAATTAAACCTGTTCTGGACAAGCTAGCCATAAGATCCTTGATTGAAGGGATAAATTGAACTTAGTACTAGTTTAGTTTGGCATAGCCGAAATTTAAAATAAAAGCAGGTATCAGGAAAAGTTGGGTTCTTTTTATTGACCGATAGACACTAAAATCAACTTTTTTGCGTGATTGACGGTGGAAAGAAGTCAAAAAACGGAAGCGGCTTAATATTTCATTTTTAAGTGACAAATGGGATCCTTGATTAAAGGAGATAACGGATTTATTATTACTAAATATCAACTAATTTTTACTTTTTATTTTGTACCTGTATACCTGTACTCGTCGTGAGTCATGGCGGCGATGCAAGGCCATAATTAACAATATATATGTTTGGATGAGGACTGAGTAGAGTGGGTAGGAAAATAAATGAAATAGGATAAGTGTGAAAATGTTAAAGGGAGCAGACGGTGGTGGGGGGAGAGAGGCGGTGGGGTTGTTTGTCGGGACTCGCCAGTGGCGGTGAGCACGTGAGTGGGCGTAAGACCGCAGGCAGGTGAGAGCGGCGACCGGCGCCTGCCGAGGTTTCTTGTTGGCCTTTGATGACTGAAGACCACGTGAACGAGAAGATGATTACCTGACCATGGACTATAAGCCTACGAGGCCATCTCTAAAGAAGGTAAAAGCTCATGTTTAGCCTTATACTTATGTAAGAAATTATATTTTAATAAACAATGTCATATCATATTTTATACCATTTCAACAGAATAGGTTAAAAGATTATAAATCAAACATAATTTATTATTTTAATTGAAGTAATATAGTTAATTAAATTAAACTATCATATTAAAATAAAATTTTCGAATATATTAGAAAATTATTGAAAGAGGTGATCATTTGAAAATTATTGAAAAAATTAAAGGAAAAGATTATTGGAAGAGAACAGAATGTAAATAATTAAAATAAAACTAGATAAAATAGTATGTAATGACGAAAAGTATGTGAGAAATAACGTATGAAAAAAATTCGTCCAAAAAAAAAAAAAAAAAGGCTGGACTCATCAGGCTGGCTGGTTGGCTGGTGGAAATGACCAGCCCATTGGTCTGATTTGATGGTTTTAATCCGATGGGGCCCACAAGCTCTTTGATCCAAACTTTGGTTGAAAACTATTTTCGTGTTATTTTTAATTATTTTTAATCTTATAATTTTTTGGCCGATTCGATCGGATGGTTTAAGCACAGATATTTGTCCCACGAATTGACTCCGTACTGTATAATATCGATTGCGTTGGGAAGCCACCAATGAAGATTCGGGGACCATTTTTTTCCTTTCTTAAATTATTTGTCAGTGTAATTTTATTGTAGCGTCTTCCCATGAGTGAAGGGATTATTTAGTTCAAGTCTTTTACTACACAATAATAAACAAATTCAGGTAAACTAACTCTTGGATTGGATCTATGTGTGATGCTACCCTAACAGCATCTCTGGACTTTAGTCTTTTCCTAAAAAACAGTTTGCTTCTCGAAGCCGTAATCTATTCGTCCAGGTACCCTACGCAAGTCGCGATGGCATGGGCACCCATAACTTATCAGTTAATTATCATGGCACTCTTCAGTCAGGCCACACCGCCACGCGATACTGCAGGCATGTAAGATATTTCTGTTTGGATGGAATCAAATGAAAAAAAAAAAATTTACTTAAACCATGGCCTTGTGAAGTTGTGATACTCTTTTGTTTATAAGTATGATAAGGTTTTAAAATTGAATATTGTAAATAGAAATTTTGATATTAATTTATTTTTCTACCATTTAGTGTCAATGATACGCCCCGTCCTCGAGATCCTAGGGACATCAAGATGGTCACGTGCTGGCCAACACCCAAGAGGTGACGAAATGTTACACCCGTCCTTGCTTATAATGATAATTCTGTAATTCTTCCTAAAAATTTAGAGAATTATCACTTAGTCCTCAATTTCTATCCGGAAAAATTAAGTGTTTACCCTATCCTTAAGCTGCCACGTGGCAGCACTCCAACCCACTTCCCTTTTTCTCTTTTGGTCCCTCCCCCCCAACCTGCCGTGACCCCCTTGCTTTCTTTTCTTTCTTTTTGTCTGCACCTTTTTCCTTTCTCTTTCGAAAACTCTCTCATTTCTCTCCCTCTCCTACACCGTGACAGTGCACACACACACCCACTAGTTGCACCAGCTCAGGGAGAGTCACTAACGTCGCCATTAAGCTGCATCTCTCTCTCTCTCTCTCTCTCTCTCTCTCTCTCCTGCTCGCGTCGCCGGGAGGACATCGAGCACCTCCGGCGAGTTTCGTCGTTTTCTGGTTGGGTAAGCCTTGTTTCTTTCCTTTTATTCATGTTAGACGTTGGTTAGATGTGTTTACTAAGTTTGGGTTCAATAATTCTAACGTTTTGGAGTGTTTTTGGCATAGGTGAAGGCACACCCAAATTTCCGGGGAGATTGTGGTTTCCGAGGGAATTTTCGGCCACCACAGGCCGTTTCACGGCGAACCAAAGGTATAAAACTACTCCTCTCGTCTAGTGCTTCATTTTGGTACCTAGATCGGGGTCTCGTTTACGTGTTTGAAGTTGGCTGGAGCTATGGAAGCTCAGGTGTTCTTCTTCGGTGTACCCAGGCCTTCAGGCCATCTCCCATTCCCACGGGCCTTAGGCCTGTTTTGGTCTTTGGCCCAAAACCCTAACCCTTTCCATTTTTATTTTATTTTGTTTCTTTAAAAACCCAAAGGCCTTAGGCCCATGTTAGCAAAACCCAAAACCCTTTCCAATTGGGCCATTGGGCTATGAGGTTTCAAACCTAAACCCATTTTCTTTCAAACCCAAACCCATTTTCTTTCAAACCCAAACCCGACCGACCTAAAACCTAAACCCATTTACCCTAACCCAAACCCTAAAACCCTGACCCGTTGACCGTTGACTGGGTCAACGGTCAGCGTTGACTTTTGACTAGTCAACGGTCAACGTTGACTTTGACCGTTGACTTTTTGGGATTTCGTGCGGGACCCCTCCTAGGCTAATGTCGACGTTCTAAACCCATTTCCGATGTCCGTTTTTCCAAATTAAATCGTTTGAGTAGAGTTTGACTGGAAATGCCAACTGTGTGTTTAGGTGCGATTCTTAGCAGTGTTTTCGTGATTCCTGTTTGGTACGGCTTGCACCATCGGTGTACGGTGAGTGGACCCCTTCTGAAAATGCATGTTTTGATAGTAGAAATGCATACATGAAAAGCATGATTTGATGATTATGTTTTATGAAACGCTTTGAGATAATATGCTTACGGAGGCTAGTTTGAATGATTACTATTTTTCCTAAAACCCATGTTCTTATATAATATCTGATGGATGACGATATGATATTTAGAACATGTTTAGAACACCTCTTTATAGTATAGATGATGGATGACTTTATACTATGAAGTTGATTTTCAATATATGTATGTTCACTGGTTTTGTACTTACCTAGTGGTCCTTTCCGCTACGGGACGTAGGGATAAATCCGGTCCGTCCCGGGCGATGGTTTGGTGTTGGCATAGGGTCGGGAGTGTGTTTTCCTCTGACTGTCTGCTCAAAGACGGGGAGCCGGCATGGGGCCTGAAGTGTACTTTCCTCTGACTGTCTGCTCAAAGACAGGGAGTCGGCATGGGGCCTGAAGAGTTATATCGGACATTCACTAGCGTTTATTATTTATGCGATTTGTGATTTTGAAACCTTGCACGACATGCTAGGGTTCGGAAAACCTATATTTATCATTATATTTGTGTTTTCATAAAATATGAGGATTAATACGTTGATAACTGTTTTATTATATGTATATATCAACTTGGTCCATTCATGTTTGTTTTGCGCCCCCTTCAGGGCCTATGAATGAGGAATACGACCTGAGTTACGAGGCATTCCCCTATCAGTGATATTATGTTATATTCGCTTCGTTTCACCATCTATTGTAATAGCACTTCTCTATCTTAGTTCTGCTTGTACTCTGTGATAGACTTATGCTCTGGACGTGTTGTGTAGTTACCTAATTTCAATACTTAGAAGTTGAACTTTAATTTGTGTATTTAGCCTTTATTGCGCACTTTAGTTTATTTCTCAGTTTTTGTTTAAATTAAATGGCTTTCGTCACCCCTCGGGTGTCGGCCAGCACGTGACCATCTCGACGTCCCTAGGGCCTCGGGGTCGGGGCGTGTCAGATTGGTATCAGAGCATGGTTAGTTCAGAGCATACTTAGGATTTCATTCCACCATTTGGTAGTCATAATTTCCACTGCATTCTTAATCTCTAGTTGTTCTAAATCTTTCATGCCTTTTTCAGAATTATGGACCCCACTGGTGGGAATGTGCCTCGTCGAACCCGTTCTGATTTAGGGGGAGGAATCCAATAGCTGACTAATGTCATACGGAATGCTTTTACTAATAGATCGAATCGCACTTACATTGAGATTGCTCGTAGTCATGGTATTCCGGACCTTTATGCAGTTGGGGCTTGTTCGGAGGCTGAGAAATGGTTAGAACAGGTGGAGGACACTTTGGAGAGTATGAGATGCCCGCCAGGTGAATGGGTGGATATTGCAACTTATTTTCTGAAAGAGGATGCTAGGCGTAGGTGGAAATCAGTGAAGCAGTGAAACATGCTCGTCCACCTAATGATCCAATGAATTGGGTTGATTTCCGGAGGACTTTCAGCGATTATTTCTTGAGTCCCAGTTATCAATTGAGGATAAGACAACGATTCCTAGAGTTTCGCCAAGGCGATCTGAGTATCACGGAGGTAGACAGTATTTTTCGGCGCCTGTCAAGACATTATGCAGGGACTTATGGAAACACGGGTGAAAAGATGGTCTAGTTACTGATTTGTTTGAATCCTGAATATCGTGAACCAGTGGCAGCAATAAGGCACAAGAGTTACGAGGAGATGATTGAGACTTGCTTGAGAATTGAACAGTTTAGGTGGGAGACTCAGCATCAGGCGTATGCGCAGTTATAGTTTCAGGGACCCCCAAGATATCAAGACCGACCTCGGAACCAGAACTAGAGGGGTCGTGGGTTTCGATCTCGGAGCGTGAGAGAAGCTGCTAGTTCATCTAATTATGCTGGCCCTCGACATTCTCATTCCTTCAAACGTCAAGGCCAGGGTTCATGTTCTTCCAGTGAAGGCTCAGGTAATGAATCTGGGAGACGATTCTTCAGTCACTTCAGATCCCCAATCACGTGTCACAGGTGTGGAGGCACGGGACATATTGCCAGGTATTGCCCATCTGAACGACCTGCCGAAAGTTATGCATTTGCGCCGAGTTATAATGGAGGGAGTAACCCGAGCTCTAGTTATGGCGGCAATTATACTCGAAGTGACAGTGGGAGTGGAAGCCAAAATACTCAATTTTCCACTCAGAGGCAACCACAATAGTTTAGTACAGCATCAGGTAGCCGCCCTCAAGGAAATCGAGCAGGCCGTAACAACCAATGTTTTAGGACTCGAGGTGGCCGTAACGGTGTAGCAGGACATCAGTTGCATGGATGTATCAACGCCATGACTCAGCAGGAGGCTGATCAGGACCCTCAAGTTATTACCGGTACGTTACTTATTTGTGGTAATTGGGCGAGAATCCTAATCGATCCAGGAGCTACTTTTTCATTTGTGTCTTCCTCATTTGCACCGAATCTAAATTCGCAACCTACACCGCTTGGCTATGATATGCTTGTACAAATGCCGCATGGAGATCTGTTTTGTGCACAGTGGGAGTATAGAGGTTGCCCGGTAGTGGTGGAAGGGGAAACAATGGAGGCTAACCTGGTTCCCTTCAATCTGGTGGAGTTCGATGTTATCTTGGGAATGGATTGGCTCTCCAAGCACCGTGCGTATGTTGCATGTTGGGAGAAATCTGTGATGTTTAATCGGCCTGGATGACCGTCGATCACATTTCAGGGTGAGCGACGAATCCTTCCTAATAGTATTATTTCTGCTATCCACGCCTCTAAGTTGTTGTCTAAGGGATGTGTAGGGTTTCTAGCCCACATAGTGACGAGGGGTAAACCTTCGTTGAGTCCTAAAGGTATACCAGTGGTGAAAAAATTCATCGATGTTTTTTCGGAAGATCTACCAGGGTTGCCACCTGCGAGGGAAATTGAATTCACCATCGATTTACTTCTAGGTACAGACCCTATTTCGTTACCACCTTATCGAATGACACTAGCAAAGTTGAGGGAATTGAAGCTTCAACTTCAGGAGTTAGTGGATAAAGGTTATATCCAACCCAGCATGTCTCCTTGGGGTGCTTCTGTTCTTTTTGTTAAAAAGAAGGATGGTTCGATGAGACTTTGCATCGACTGCCGGCAGCTGAACCGGGTGACGGTAAAGAATCGTTATCCTTTGCCTCGGATAGATGATCTGTTTGACCAGCTGAAAGACGCTCAGGTGTTTTCTAAAATCGATCTTCGTTCAGGTTATCATCAGCTGCTAATTCGAGAGGAAGATGTACCGAAGACTGCTTTCCGTACTAGGTATGGACATTTTGAATTTCATGTCATGCCTTTCGGATTGACGAATGCTCCTGCAGCATTCATGGATTTGATGAACAAAGTCTTCAGACCATATCTGGACCGGTTTGTGATTGTGTTCATCGATGACATTCTAATTTATTCCAAAAGTGTTGACGAGCACAGGAAACATTTAAGGTTGGTGCTGGAAAGGTTGAGAAGTCAGCAGTTGTATGCTAAGTTCACCAAGTGTCAGTTTTGGCTTAACCAGATCAGCTTTCTCGGACATGTGGTATCTGCTGAAGGAATTAGTGTAGATCCTCAGAAGGTGTCGGCAATAACTATATGGGAACAACCGAGGAATGTTACCGAGGTGAGGAGCTTCCTAGGTCTGGCTGGCTATCACCAACGTGTTGTGCAGGGTTTCTCAGCAATTGCTTTGCCATTGAGTAAGTTGACTCGGAAGGAGGTTGATTTTAAGTGGGATGAAGATTATGAGCGGAGTTTTCAGGAGCTGAAACGACGTCTCACTCAAGCTCCCGTTCTTGTTCTTCCAGACGATAGCGGTGAGTTTGAAATCTACACGGATGCATTTAGTTCAGGTTTGGGTTGTGTACTGATGCAGCATGAGAGAGTCATTGCTTATGTTTCCAGACAGCTCAAGACCGACGAAAGAAACTACCCTACTCATGATTTGGAACTCGGTGCAGTTGTGTTCGCTCTGAAGATTTGGATACATTATTTGTACGGTGAGAAGTGCCGCATCTTCACCGATCATAAGAGCCTCAAGTATATCTTCATGCAAAAAGACTTGAATTTAAGGCAAAGAAGGTGCATGGAGCTCATCAGTGACTATAACTGCACGATCGAATATCATCCGGGACATGCCAATGTGGTAGCGGACGCACTTAGTCAGAAATATAATGGACAACTTACATCCCTTAGAACTATCCATGTTCCGCTACTAATTTCTTTTTGAGAAACGGGCTTTGCAGTGAACGCGGGTGATCAGAGAGCTTGGTTGGCACACTTCCAAGTTAGACTTGTTTTGGTGAACATGGTTGTAGAGGCTTAGAAACTTGATCCGGAGTGTGCTGTCATAAAGGGTTTGATTTCAGAGGGAAAAAGGAAAGAATTCCGCATTCGGAAGGATGAAGCCTTGATGCTAGGAAACAGGCTGTACGTGCCTCAGGATAACGAAGCGGTGAAAAAAGAGATTCTTGATGAAGCGCACCTTTCAGCATATGCCATGCATCCAGGAAGTACCAAATTATATCGCACTATCCGTCCGTTCTATAACTGGGTAGGAATGAAGCGGGATGTGGGGATTATGTGAGTAGATGCATCATTTGCCAGCATGTAAAGACTGAGAGGCAAAGGCCTGGAAGACTAATGCAAAATCTTCTGATACCAGCTTAGAAGTGGGAAGACATCACCATGGATTTTGTGTATGGGTTGCCGAGGACACATGCGAGATTGGACGGCATTTGGGTGATTGTGAGTCAACTCACTAAGATCGCTCATTTCTTGCCTACCGCTCAGTGAGTCGATCCACAATCACCCAAATGCTGTCCAATCTCGCTTGTGTCCTCGGCAACCCATACACAAAATCCATGGTGATGTCTTCCCACTTCCAAGCTGGTATCGGAAGATTTTGCATTAGTCTTCCAGGCCTTTGCGTCGCAGCTTTTACCTGCTGGCAAATGATGCATCTACTCACATAATCCGCCACATCCCGCTTCATTCCAACCTAGTTATAGAACGAACAAATAATGCGATATAATTTGGTACTTCCTAGATGCATGGCATATGCTGAAAGGTGCGCTTCATCAAGAATCTCTTTTTTCACCGCTTCGTTATCCTGAGGCACGTACAGCCTGTTTCCTAGCATCAAGGCTCCATCCTTTCGAATGCTGAATTCTTTCATTTTTCCCTCTGAAATCAAACCCTTTATGACAGCACACTCCGGATCAAGTTTCTAAGCGTTTATAACCATGTCCACCAAAACAGGTCTAACTTGGAAGTATGCCAACCAAGCTCTCTGATCACCCACGTTCACTGCAACGCCCGTTTCTTAAAGAGAAAATAGTAGCGGAACATGGATAGTTCTAAGGGATGTAAGTTGTCCATTATATTTCTGACTGAGTGCGTCCGCTACTACATTGACATGTCCGGGATGATATTCGATCGTGCAGTTATAGTCACTGATGAGCTCCATCCACCTTCTCTGCCTCAAATTCAAGTCTTTCTGCGTGATGATATACTTGAGGCTCTTATGATCGGTGAAGATGCAGCACTTCTCACAGTACAAATAATGTCTCCAGATCTTCAGAGCGAACACAACTGCACCGAGTTCCAAATCATGAGTAGGGTAGTTTCTTTCGTGGGTCTTGAGCTGTCTGGAAGCATAAGCAATGACTCTCTCATGCTGCATGAGTACACAACCCAAACCTGAACTAGATGCATCCGTGTAGATTTCAAACTCACCGCTATCGTCTAGAAGAACAAGAACGGGAGCTTGAGTGAGACGTCGTTTCAGCTTCTGAAAACTCCGCTTACAATCTTCATCCCACTTAAACTCAACCTCCTTCCGAGTCAACTTATTCAATGGCAAGGCAATTGCTGAGAAACCCTGCACAAAACGTCGGTAATAGCCAGCCAGACCTAGGAAGCTCCTCACCTCGGTAACATTCCTCGGTTGTTCCCATGTAGTTATTGCCGACACCTTCTAAGGATCTACACTAATTCCTTCAGCAGATACCACATGTCCAAGAAAGCTGATCTGGTTAAGCCAAAACTGATACTTGGTGAACTTAGCATACAGCTGTTGACTTCTCAACCTTTCCAACACCAAACTTAAATGTTTCCTGTGCTCGTCAACACTTTTGGAATAAATCAGAATGTCATCGATGAACACAATCACAAACCGATCCAGATATGGTCTGAAGACTTTATTCATCAAATCCATGAAGGCTGCAGGAGCATTCGTCAATCCGAAAGGCATGACATGAAATTCAAAGTGTCCATACCTAGTACGGAAAGCAGTCTTCTGTACATCTTCCTCTTGAATTAGCAGCTGATGATAACCTGAACGAAGATCGATCTTAGAAAATACCTGAGCGCCTTTCAGCTGGTTAAACATACCACCTATCCGAGGCAAAGGATAACGATTCTTTACTGTCACCCGGTTCAGCTGCCGGTAGTCGATGCAAAGTCTCATCGAACCATCCTTCTTTTTAACAAAAAGAACAGAAACACCCCAAAGAGACATGCTGGGTTGGATATAACCTTTATCCACTAACTCCTGAAGTTGAAGCTTCAATTCCCTCAACTCTGCTAGTGCCATTCGATAAGGTGGTAACGAAATAGGGTCTGTACCTGGAAGTAAATCGATGGTGAATTCAATTTCCCTCGCAGGTGGCAGCCCTGGTAGATCTTCCGAAAAAACATCGATGAATTTCTTCACCACTAGTACATCTTTAGGACTCAACGAAGGTTTTCCCCTTGTTACTACGTGGGCTAGAAACCCTATACATCCATTAGACAACAACTTAGAGGCGCGGATAGTAGAAATAATACTATTAGGAAGGATTCGTCGCTCACCCTGAAATGTGATCGACGGTCGTCCAGGCCGATTGAGCGTCACAGATTTCTCCCAACACGCGTCATACGCACGGTGCCTGGAGAGCCAATCCATTCTCAAGATAACATCAAACTCCACCAGATTGAAGGGAACCAGGTTAGCCTCCATTGTTTCCCCTTCCACCATTACCGGGCAACCTCTATACTCCCACTGTGCACAAAACAGATCTCCATGCGGCATTTGTACAAGCATATCATAGCCAAGTGGTGTAGGTTGCGAATTTAGATTCGGTGCAAATGAGGAAGACACAAATGAAAAAGTAGCGCCTGGATCGATTAGGATTCTCGCCCAATTACCACAAATAAGTAACGTACCGGTAATAACTTGAGGGTCCTGATCAGCCTCCTGCTGAGTCATGGCGTTGATACGTCCATGCAACTGATGTCCTGCTACACCGTTATGGCCACCTCGAGCCCTAAAACCTTGGTTGTTACGGCCTGCTCGATTTCCTTGAGGGTGGCTACCTGATGCTGTACTAAACTGTTGTGGCTGCCTCTGAGTGGAAAATTGAGTATTTTGGCTTCCACTCCCACTGTCACTTCGAGTATAATTACCGCCATAACTGGAGCTCGGATTACTCCCTCCACTATAACTCGGCGCAGATGCATAACTTTTGGCAGGTCATTCAGATGGGCAATACCTGGCAATATGTTCCGTGCCTCCACACCTGTGACACGTGATCGGTGATCTGAAGTGACTGAAGGATCGTCTCCCAGATTCATTGCCTGAGCCTTCACTAGAAGAACCTGAACTCTGGCCTTGACTTTTGAAGGAAGGAGAATGTCGAGGGTCAGAATAATTAAATGAACTATTAGCTTCTCTCACGCTCCAAGATCGAAACCCACGACCCCTCTGGTTCTGGTTCCGAGGTCGGTCTTGATATCTTGGCGGTCCCTGAAACTGTAACTGCGCTTGCGCCTGATGCTGAGTCTCCCACCTAGACTGTTCAATTCTCAAGCAAGTCTCAATCATCTCCTCGTAACTCCTGTGCTTTATTGCTGCCATTGGTTCACAATATTCAGGATTCAAGCAAATTAGTAACTGGACCATCTTTTCACCCGGGTTTCCATAAGTCCCTGCATGATGTCTTGACAGGCGCCGAAAAATACTGTCTACCTCCGTGATACTCAGATCACCTTGACGAAACTCTAGGAATTGTTGTCTCATCCTCAACTGATAACTGGGACTCAAGAAATAATCGCTGAAAGTCTTCCGGAAATCAACCCAATTCATTGGATCATTAGGTGGACGAGCATGCTTCACTGATTTCCACCAACGCCTAGCATCCTCTTTCAGAAAATAAGTTACAGTATCCACCCATTCACTTGGCGGGCATCTCATACTCTCCAAAGTGTCCTCCATCTGTTCTAACCATTCCTCAACCTCCGGACAAGCCCCAACTGCATAAAGGTCCGGAATACCATGACTACGAGCAATCTCAATGTAAGTGCGATTCGATCTATTAGTAAAAGCATTCCGTATGGCATTAGTCAGCTGTTGGATTCCTCCCCCTAAACCAGAACGGGTTCGACGAGGCACATTCCCACCACTGGGGTCCATAATTCTGAAAAAGACATGAAAGATTTAGAACAACTAGAGATTAAGAATGCAGTGGAAATTATGACTACCAAATGGTGGAATGAAATCCCAAAGTATGCTCCAAACTAACCATGCTCTGATACCAATCTGACACGGCCCGACCCCGAGGTCCTAGGGACATCGAGATGGTCACGTGCTGGTCGACACCCGAGGAGTGACGAAAGCCATTTAATTTAAACAAAAACTGAGAAATAAACTAAAGTACGCAATAAAGGCTAAATACACAAATAAAAGTTCAACTTCTAAGTATTGAAATTAGGTAAATACACAACACGTCCAGAGCATAAGTTTATCACAGAGTACAAGGAGAACTAAGATAGAGAAGTGCTACTACAATAGATGGCGAAACAGAGCGAATATAACACAATATCACTGATAGGATAATGCCTCCTAGCTCAGGTCGTATTCCTCGTTCATAGGTCCTGAAGGGGACGCAAAACAAACATGAGTGGGCCAAGTTGATATATACATATAATAAAACAGTTATCAACGTACTAACCCCAGATTTTATGAAAACACAAATATAATGATAAATATAGGTTTTCCGAACCCTAGCATGTCGTGCAAGGTTTCAAAATCACAAATCGCATAAATAATAAACGCTAGTGAATGTCCGATATAACTCTTCAGGCCCCATGCTAGCTCCCCATTTCTGAGCAGACAGTCAGAGGAAAACACACTCCAGGCCCTATGCCAACACCAAACCGTCGCCCGGGACGGACCGGATCTATCCCTACGTCCCGTAGCGGAAAGGACCACTAGGTAAGTACAAAATCAATGAACATACATATATTGAAAATCAACTTCATAGTATAAAATCATCCATCATCTATACTATAAAGAGGTGTTCTAAACATGTTCTAAATATCATATCGTCATCCATTAGATATTATATAAGAACATGGGTTATAGGAAAAATAGTAATCATTCAAACTAGCCTCAGTAAGTATGTTATCTCAAAGCGTTTCATAAAACATAATCATCAAATCATGCTTTTCATGTATGCATTTCTACTATCAAAACATGCATTTTTAGAAGGGGTCCATTCACCGTACACCGATGGTGCAAGCTGTACCAAACAGGAATCACGGAAACACTGCTAAGAATCGCACCTAAACACACAATTGGCATTTCCAGTCAAACTCTACTCAAACGATTTAATTTGGGAAAACGGACATCGGAAACGGGTTTAGAACGTCGACATTAGCCTAGGAGGGGTTCCGCACGAAATCCCAAAAAGTCAACGGTCAAAGTCAACGTTAACTAGTCAAAGTCAAAAGTCAACGCTAACTGTTGACCCAGTCAACGGTCAACGGGTCAGGGTTTAAGGGTTTGGGTTAGGGTAAATGGGTTTAGGTTTTAGGTGGGTTGGGTTTGGGTTTGAAAGAAAATGGGTTTAGGTTTGAAACGTCACGGCCCAATGGCCCAATTGGAAAGGGTTTTGGGTTTTGCTAACATGGCCCTAAGGCCTTTGGGTTTTTAAAGAAACAAAATTAAAATAAAAATGGAAAGGGTTAGGGTTTTGGGCCAAAGACCAAAACAGGCCTAAGGTCTGTGGGAATGGGAGACGGCCTGAAGGCCTGGGTACATCGGAGAAGAACACCGGAGCTTCCATAGCTCCGACCAACTTCAAACACGCAAACGAGACCCCGATCTAGGTTCCAAAATGAAGCACTAGACGAGAGGAGTAGTTTTATACCTTTGGTTCACCGTTAAACGCCCTGTGGTGGCCGGAAATTCCCTCGGAAACCACAATCTCGCCGGAAATTTGGGTGTGCCTTCACCCGTGCCAAAAACACTCCAAAACCTTGGAATTATTGAACCCAAACTCAGTAAACACATATAACCAACGTCTAACATGAATAAAAGGAAAAAAACAAGGCTTACCCAACCGGAAAACAACGAAACTCGCCGGAGGTGCTTGGCGTCTTCCCGGCGATGCGAGCAGGGGAGAGAGAGAGAGAGAAATAGAGAGAGAGATGCAGCTTAATGGCGACGTTGGTGACTCTCCTTGAGCTGATGCAACTGTGGGTGTGTGTGTGCATTGCCACGGTGTAGAAGAGGGAGAGAAATGGGAGAGTCTTCGAAAGAGAGAGGAAAAGGGTGCAGACAAAACAAAAGAAAAGAAAGAAAAGAAAGAAAGGGGGGTCACGGCAGGTGGGGGGGGGACAAAAGAGAAAAAGGGAAGTGGGTTGGTGTGCTGCCATGTTGCAGCCTAGGGATAGGGTAAACACTTAATTTTTCTAGATCTTGATTGGATGAGAAATTGAGGACTAAGTGATAATTCTATAAATTTTTTCGGAAAAATTATAAAATTATCCTTATGAGCAGGGGCGGGTGTAACAGTTAACATACCAATTTTATCAAAATTAATGAGTGAAAAAAATTCATGAATATTGTATTAATGATGTTTGGCTCTTCATGCTTCCAAACTTCCAAAATGATGTTCTGCAGGCACCAGGCAGCAGGATGCATGCATGGGTGGGCAGTAGCGCTGATGAAATCAAACGATTTTGATTAATTTCACGAAAGTCATTTAACAGATTCTAAACTCCATTAGTAATAATTTCACAAGGTTGAAAGGACTTGAAATAATTAAGATTATGACCTTACTCATACATTCTCTCCATGTGATCACTCCCATACCTGTATTATTGTAGATTGTATCAATTTTCAAATCCATCTGAACAATAAGGTATATGTCCACATTAGTGACGATTTCCGCACTCATTATTATTTCTACATGTGTAACTTTTTACATTAATTTTTTTTATAAATTTCTAGATCGAATAAATTACAAGTGAATCAAATATAAGGAAAATGAGAAGTGCGTGATCAATCTAAAGTTTCTCTAAAAGAGATAATTTATTGAGTGTGAGCCACATATGTAAAAGAAAAAAAATCATACATGTGCTTGTAATTAAATAATTAAATTATCCTTCATATATATTATTAATTGATTTATGATTAAACCTAAACTTTGGTGAAAATTTAGACTATTAATACTAAAAGAAAAATGTGATATCAATATCACATTCATTTGTCATCAAATGTGTATATATAGCTAGCTACTTTATTCATATATTTTTAAATTTTATTATTATTAAGGGGAGGAGGAATGATTCAAAACTATTACAATAATTTAGAAGAGAAAAAAGTTTTGACTGCGGAACGCATGGTTTGAAACCCAACACCTTATGTTTGTGTGTATAATTATAATTCATGTGCGCCTTCTGTTTAATTGTTCTTCCAACCGAGCTATAGACTAAACGTAATAAACTACTTTAGTTGGGATTTGCTCCACCCCAACCTTCAAGATTATTACATGCATACTTGCATCCAACCCTAAATTAGCTAATTTATCAACAACTTCATTTTCTTCTTCAAAAATATGAGACAAGGAAAACCTTGTTTTGCAAAGGGGAAGAATTTTTTCAACAAATCTAAAGCTGCCAAAGGAGGAGAAAAAAGTACCGAAGAAAAGTAGGAGATCACACTGCAAGAGTCACTTTTGAACCACAAATTACATAACCCCGCGGCCAACTCCACAACAAAGATGAAGCATAAAACTCTGCATAGAAAAAAGTTTGAAACCCCAACTCTCAGTCTTAGAGGAACCACAAAAAAAAAAAAAAAAAATGCCGCAGAACCATAAAAGACCACCTCACAGGTCGCAGTTACTGGGCTACCCTTAGCAAGCCCATCTGTATCACTTTAATCCAGTTATCCAAAGGAGGATGCCAAAGAATAAAAACAATAAAAGAAGCAATATATTACTTAGTCAAAATTCCAAGAGAGATTAAAAATTGCTTATTTAAAATTTCGCGGACATAACCAGAAGAAAAAACCCAAAACTGCCGAATACAAACCAATATAGAACAAAATATACGTAAAAATGAAGAAGTCTTGCTTTCAAACCCGTCTTAGTGTATGTTCTCCATCTTCCATAACCATATCTACCTCCAAACAAAACGAACATGTGTTCCTTTGTTATGTTTGACTTTTAATATAATATTGGTAAATTAGGAAATTAAAATTGGGTAATAACTATCCGTTCATTGTAACAATTGGCACGACGAGCGATCCATAATTGAAATAGAGAAATGATTTTTGCCCTCTTATTCTTCTTGCATACATTTTTGTTTATTTATATTTTTTCTTTGTTTTATTTGATTAAAGGCTAAAAAAAATATGTATGAAAATCTTTTCCTTAAACTATAACAAAGCATTAAGGCATGCTTGGAATCTTCATCCATTCTTCATTGTGAAAATCATTTTAAAAATGGACTATCTGGTGGTGTTGTTACATTAGTCTACTTTTTCGAAGATCGGAAAGACTCACAGAGGCATTTTAGTCTCTCCTTAGTCACCATCATTGTAACTCTCATGGGAACTGGAATGGGAATTAAATCTGTTCATTTTTTTTTTGTTCTGGTGATACACATGCATGGAAAGTATGTATACCGGAAATAAATTGTACAAGACAGCTGGGGAAATCCAAGTTCTATCGATCGAGATATGATGGCCTTATGGGTCATGAGATTGGATCTTCAACGTGCGGCTTAGCTTATTGGTTGCTCAAAAAATTATATTTCTCAACGCTCGCCCTTAACATATTACATATAATAATAGTATTATACACACCACTCTTCCAGCAAATTACAGCAAAACCATTTCAAACAGCTTTTAATTACATAAACAACCACAACAGAAATTGTAACAATCTATAAACTATCATCAATATAAAAGTTAAATACCAAAAAGAAAATAGATAGAGTCAAGGAATTACAGGGGTGCTTTAATTAATTGCACTAGTAGCTGAGGCTGTCGATGAGCGACAGAGCATTGCTAGCTAACCTAGCAACATACACAATGCTATTGTTGATGGGGGTCTTAACCGCCGTGCTTACCTTCAGACCATCGAATCCATCAGTGCAAGTAACGTCGTCTGTGATGACGGCACTGGCCCAAGTCTTAATATCATCTAACTGAGTTTGCACATCAGCACCCTTGACCCCCAAATTGTTCATTGAACTGACCGAATCTTTTAGCTCGTCGATGGATTCCTTAATATTTTCTAAGCAATCGTTAATGACCCCTTTCTCCGTTGGGGTTAGTCCTCCCCTCTTAGACAGTTTTGACACGGCAGAAGAGGCGTTTTTCGATGCTTGTAGGGTCACGGAGAGGGCATAGATGCAAAGCTTTCGAGGGTTAGATTTGATTTTGGAAGCGTACGAGGAAAGGGATTGGTAGCAAATGAGTGGGTATGTGGTTGAATTGCAGGCGGTTTTGACGTAGGTTTTGTAGGTTTGAGAGGAAGAGGAGGTTGCGACGGTTGTTTGCATGTTTGTCATGATGATGAGTAGAAGAATTGGGAGAAGAAATGTGAGAACATGGTGTGAGTTTGAAGTTGGGGTTGTGAAAGTTTGAGCACCCATTTTTGTTGTCTTGGATTGATGGGTTTATGTGTGATGGGATGCCAATACAAATTTATAGGCACCTCTCAGGTGACTTTGAAACTCCAAGCGTTTTTTAAAATTAAATAAAATAAATAAAGTCCACGCTAGCCATTTTATAAATCCAAATTAGGGTACATTTTCATTCGCTGGCTTGAGGGTACATTTTAGATCTTGCAGTAGACCCATTAAAATAATAGAAATATGAAAGAGCTAATATAATGAAAAACACACGACTGAAAACAATGGAAATATAAGCTCATACCATGTCATATCATTCTTCCACAATTTAGTTCAAGTATGTTTTTCGAATTTAGAAACATTTTATTTCAATCATGATTAGAGACATTTTTGTAATTTAAAAGCATGTTTAGTCTTTTTAAAAACTCAAATTAATACACGTAATAAAAGCCTTATGTTAGTGTTCTGCGAGAATTGGTAACACGTGAATTATGTCAAAGTTCAAACCATGACCAATCAACAACCCAACGGAAAGACCACGAACTTGACACTTTAGCTGACAAAAAAAATGTGAGAAAATGTTGAGCGGGAATTTTTTATTTAGAAGAGTTGAGGGGGAAAATGAATTTTTATTAAAAGGTATATAATTAATCAGCCTTTTCTCTGGGAGGAGAAATGTTTTATTGTGATCGAAAACGAATAATATACTATGTGTTTTTATGTAATTTGTGGGAAATTTTATTTTTTAAGTTACTAACTTTTTAACACACATGTCTCACTTTTATAATGACATACGGTGTACCATTTCGTATTCCGATCACACTGAAAAGTCTATCATCCGAAAGAACGACTCTGTTTTTAACTTTAATTCTAAGGAAAACTAATAAAAATAGCTTGAAAACTTTGAGTTTTAACGATAAAGACAAAATAAAGGGTAAAATGAATAGTATCAAGATTCATTTTTTAGTGTAACAATGTGATTTTTTGTTAAAATAAACAGTACCAGAAAATTTTCGCCGACTCTTCATCAATCTTCTAAACCAAATGAGGGTGGACTTGCCGCTGCTTGCGTGAGGTTGAAGGTTGCTATGTGGAGCTACGATATGTGATGCCAACCCTGCCCAACCACATGTGGATCCTGATATGTGATGCCTACCCTACCCAATCGCATGTGGACACGGATCGTATGAGGTCTGCATACTGCATGCAGAGTCAAAACCCTACAAAAAGACGAACGTGCGTGCATGACACATGGAGTCTGCAGACTGCAAGCAATGCATAGTAAACTAGCGCGAACCTCAGCTGGACGACCGGCGATTTTCCTGGGCGGTTGATGTGGAGGACCTGTGGATGTGGTCATTTACGTAAGCAACTGATCAATTAAAACTGGATATGGAGCATTCACCTCGATCAACGTGCAAAGCAACCGATCAAGTCTACCTGTTGATGTTAACTTCTCAATCACATGAGGATAATGCGCGCATCCCTCTTGTAATGTTAACTTCTCAATCGATAGTTAATGTTAATTTCTCATTCTCTTACTTATAAATAGCGTATTTCCACGTAAAAATTTCATAACAAAATCAGTTAGTCTCTTAATCTTTATTTGAAAATTATTTTTACAAAAAATTATTCAAATCAGTAATTGTTTAGTCTTTTAATCTTCATTTAAGGATTCTCTACAAAATCAACATTTCATCATAAATGTAGTACTTGGTATCTACACATTGATTTATTAATTTGATAATGACTAAACGATCATCGATTTGAATGATATTTTTTAAGGATGATCTTTAAATGAAGATTGAGAGATTGATCAATTCTTATTATGAAATTTCATATTGAAGATATGTTATTACAAGTGGAGGAATGCGCTTATCCCCAAAGAGGATGCAAGTATTATCCTCACATGATTTATGAAAGAAATTAAGCAATGTGTTTTTTTTTTCCATTAATGTAATGACCATCATTAATTATAAATTTTTTAATTAGGATTAGGGTAATGGTTCAATTCCTTTAATCGTTACAAAAACAAAAGATAAGAAGTTTATGCAGCCAAAAATAAACATAAAGGAAAATAAATTAAAGCATAAAACCCCTACCGCATCCTGTGCAAGAAAATAATCAAACAGAGAGTTCTTGACATAGAGGTCAGGTCCCTGACAACTTTGTACATATCATGGTTACCTCTTATTTTTCATGATTTTACCTTTCTGCCTTGGAAAAATATGGTCTTCAGAAAATTTCCCGTGATTGTTGCTTCTTGGACATTTTTCAAAGATGGCAAAAAATAATTAAATTAATATTCCCACTTTGCAGCACCATTATTTTCGAGTGAATTAGTATTAACATACAATTAAGATTCCAGTTCCACAATTCATGTGTTTGTGTTTCCATTCCAATTATTTAGCCTCTGTTCCAAGTAACAACTGTACTTATAAAGTCCGGGTTTCTTATTCAGATAATTTATATTTTAAGTCTTTTTTATATATTTATAATGCTATACCTTCTTTTTGCTTTTCTATTATTTGAGTTTTGTTAAATCCTGATCGAATCTCCTTCTTTGGTATCAGGCTGTTTTTTATATGCAGGTGATTTGAAGTTGGAGTCACTTCTATAGTTTTTGAGTGAACTTGGGCCACAATTAAGAAGATCCCTAAATTAATTACCTCTATTTTCTTTATTTGGGCCACAAATTATTTTCTTTATTTCGTTCGTTGCATGTGTTTGGACTTTGCATAATCTAAATTTGTATTGAAATAAGCGGCTGCACCTTTTATTAGTTAGTTATTACATACCCGTATTCTAGAGGACATTTTTTAAGTTTGATTTCTAAATCACACGATGGTTACCAGGATAAGCTGAAAAACATCTATGAGTATTTTCTGTCTCTAAAAAGTAGATTGTTGTAGTGAAACCACTAACCAGTCCATTTTTTACTATGCATTTACAAAATCACAACAAAGCTACAGAATTCAATCAAAGCGAGCCACATCTAAGTATAAACTCATTCATTATGAATATATATTTTCTTTGTTATATATTTACTTGAATCCAATCTGAAATCTTTTTTTAATTAGTTTGTACGAACCATGGCTAGTTTCAAAGATGTCCTTATTTTAGCTTTATTGTTTGTTTATCCAGTGCCCCTCCCGCATGATTAATTTTGATATGTATCGATTGAAAGTTGTGATATTTTGTTATGAGTAATGTGAGGGAAACTAAATTTGTAGACAAAATTTAGTTTGCAAATTTTTTCTACAAATTATTCTCCCTAACATTACTCTTTCAATATGGGTAATGCTAGATTTGGATGATGTGGGTGATTGGATTATTACTCAAGTGTTGATTAACATGCTCATTTCTTATTGGTGACACATTATTTAGTTTGTAAATTTGTTATCCCTAGCATTATCCAATATGTATTCAGAGTAATGTTAGGTAAACCATTTCTTAGACACATTTGTAAACCATGTGATATGTCACAAATAAAAAATAAGCACATTAATCAATACTTAAGTAATAATCAAATCATCAACAACATAGTTTACATTGCTTAAATTCATGGTCTCGTCAACATTATCCATATATCAGCTGCTTATTATATCCATGTGGAGTTTGGACTCTTCCATGCATTAAATCTCTTTCAGAAGCGCTACGTTTAAGGAGAGAGATTTATCTGTATACACGTCGACTCAAAATCTCAAGTTGCGGGAAGACAGCGCACATGTTGAATGCCTTCACCCACCAAGCACGTTGGGATCGATTGATTACAATGATTTAGATAAGTTCGAGTAAGTCTCTTCGGATCACATTGCGTTAGAGTTTAGACCCCAATTGACCAAATTGCAGCAAGTTGATGAGAAACTGATGAGTCAATTTCATATTATATATTTTACCCTATTTTTAGTATGTTTTAGTAATTATTTTGGTAGAATTTTGATACTTTGATTTATATTTTTAATATAGGACATCGAACTTCCTCTAGAGCAAAACATGATCAAATGGACGAATTTTTGGAGTGATTCAAATTGGAGGACGTTCATGTGTCTCTTGGCGTGTTCGTATCAAAATTTGGGATTTTTCTACTAAGCAGTTATTTTCTGGCGACGGAATAAAGGAGTAGTGCGTAGTACTGGAAAATAATGTTTCTAGGCTTAAATTGCGTTTTTGGAGCCTGAGAGGACCTCTGATGGGTTTGTGGCTTTCTGGAAAAGTGTTCAAAATATTCCAAACCTTAAATCCATTTGTATTGGGCCGATTTTGGATTAGTTTAGGGGTCCAAAACGTGGCTATTCAGATTTTAGGCGAATTTTCCCATTTAATTTAGGGTTATGTTTCATATTTTATTTTAGTTTTTAGTTTCCTAGTTGGATTGGAAGACATTTTATTAGGAGGATTTAATTTCTGCTAGGTTAAATAAGGTTGGCCGGCTTCATTCTTTAAAAAACTTCTTCTCTGTGCGTTCTTGAAGAGAGGAATTTGGCCAAGCGTAGAGATTTTCAGACTTCTTCCATTCTAGGTGTTTTCAATCTTTTATTATTTCAATAAAGAACTCTATGATTTTTATTATGATTATGCGTAACTAATTCTCTTTTGCTAGGGTGAGGGCACGAGCATTGGCAAGAATATGTAGTTTCTCTTCAATTTGCTTATGATTATATGCATGCAAGTTTTTGAATTATTAATCATTGGGTTAAACTATCTAATTGTCTTGATGCTTGATCACCATTAGGATGTTTAGACAAGTAATTTGATGTAATTTTGGTCGGAGGTCGGTCCCTAAAATTGATGAAGGCTTCTTGTGATTAATATGTACAAGTTCACTTCAGATGAATACCACATCTTGAGGGTTGCATGGTTTGTCAAAAGATTTCACATAACTTAATAAGTCATGCATTTTTAGATTTGATCTGAATACCACAGACGGATTGCATGTTTGATATACGCTCTATGTTGGGGGTCCAAGTAGGCATATATTAGGAAAACCTAACATTTGAAATATGCATGTATAAGTCATAAGTAATTGAGAGAACTATATAGGATTGTTAAGGTGACGGCGGAATCCTAGTGCTTTCTTAATTTGATTTCTACAAAACTGTTTCCTCCTTCTTCACCTTTAATATTGCAGATTAGTTTACTTTTATTAATAAATTCGTTTTAATTTAACTAGGTCATAAAATCAATCATCTCAACTTTCTACTTTACAATAATTAATTGGAATTTCGTTTGCTTCAAATTATTTAATAATTCTTGTGGAGAACGATCTTGCGGGATCTGTTTATAGTACAATAACCTTGTCATTCTTACAAGTATTATAAGAATTTTTAACCCTTTTGAGCGTGTGGTAAAATCCCTATTAGAAACCAACAAAACCAACTTGTAACTCGATATTATGTTAAATAATAGATGTATCTCTAGCTTTCGGGCCCAAAAAAGACTTTTCCATGTGCCTCTTAGAATTGGTTCTATAAATTAGTGTCATTCCCTTCCTACTCTCTTCACCATAGTTTTACAGTGGTCTATGTAGTTGAGCACATTCCTTGGCTCATAAGCTTTCTCAACCAACTCTAGCTAATAAGAGATTTTTCAGTGTGACCATCACAGTGGATGGTACACCACATATCGCTATATAAATGGTGAGATATGTGTGTTAAAAAGTTAATAACTTAAAAAATAAAATTTCTCACTACTTACATAAAAACACAAGATGTACCACTCGTGTTCCCGTCATAACTAAAAATTTCTTCGAACTAACTATTCAACTTATTACATCATCCAATCCTTGTTAACGATTTTGATGAGCTGGCATTGATGAGCTGTCAGTCTAACTATAGTCATCATAAAGTTCTAATAATTTACAAAGATTAGGACTGACAACTGACAAGGAAAGGGTAGCTCTGGAAGCCAAATTGGGCGCAAACTAGCACGTGAAGTCGGGTTCATCAACTTGGTTTCTGGCGGCTCTCGTATGATTCAGTTGATCAATTAAAATTTTAAATGATTTGAGATTGGAGAATTATATGCAACCTTATTAGTGAATATTTTACTTGCCATTCATAACCTTTTATTTATTGCATGATTAATTTTTTCTGGACTTTGCATAATCTAAACTTGTATTGGAATAACAGACTGCACCTTTTATTAAGTTAGATATTGGGTACGCGAGTCTATTCAAAGATAAATTTTTTGGGTAGGGCGACTCTTCGTAGATTCTCTTTCATCTCATGTTTTTGATATAACATTTTATAATCTTAGTACGGGAATTGATGTTAAATTGTAAAGTGATAAAGAGTTTATAAAGAGTCTCATGTTTGAAAGAATTCTCTTAGCATTTCTGTAAAAAAGAATCATATGTACCAGTTCCTTTTGTCCCCATTTACTCCTACCTCCACCTTTTTGTTTTCGTTGCACTCCTATCTCCACTTTGATATGTGTATTGCCCTCAACCATCCCACATGATTAATTTTGATATCTATCGATTGATAGTTGTGATATTTTGAGTAATGTTTAGTATATCAATTTTATTAGACTATATTTGTAAATTATGTGATGCGTTACTAACGAAAAATAAATATGTTAATCAACATTTAAATAATAATTTAATTATCAACAACCATGCCATATGACTTATATAATATGGTTTAAATTGATAGTCTCCCTAACATTACCTATATATCTAAGAAATATCTTCCTTTCGATATCCCTGTGGAGTCCGGACCCTTCCATGCATTAAATCCTGATCGCAAGTGCTACGTTTAAGGAGCGAGATTTATTTGTATACATGTCGACTGAAAGTCTCAAGTTGCGGGAAGACATGCAAATTATGGACAAGTTGAATGTCTTCACTCACTGATCAAGTTGGTTGGGATCAACTGATTACAATAATTTTGATAAGCTCGAGTAAGGCTCTTTTGGTTTCG
Organism: Pyrus x bretschneideri; assembly: GCF_019419815.1. NCBI lineage: Eukaryota > Viridiplantae > Streptophyta > Magnoliopsida > Rosales > Rosaceae > Pyrus > Pyrus x bretschneideri. The sequence continues at coordinate 5,112,287 of NW_025999635.1, forward strand.
CGTTCCTTTGGAGTTTAGACCCCAATTGACCAAGGTGCAGCAAGTTGATGAGAAACCAACAAAACCAACTTGCAACTCGATATTATAAAAAACAGATGTAGCTCCAGCTTTTGGGACACCCCCACCACCCGACACAACACCAACCCCACCACCCCACCACCCCACCCCCCCCCCCCTCCCAAAAAAAAAAAAAAAAAGAGCTTTTCCATGTGCCTCTTATTGATGAGAAACCAACAAAACCAACTTGCAACTCGATATTATAAAAAACAGATGTAGCTCCAGCTTTTGGGACACCCCCACCAGGGCCACCACCCGACACAACACCAACCCCACCCCACCACCCCCCCCCCCCCCCAAAAAAAAAAAAAGAAGAGCTTTTCCATGTGCCTCTTAGAATTGGTTCTATAAATTAGTGTCATTCCCATTCCTACTCTCTTCACTACTACTCCACTGCCTCCAAAATTCAAAGACACAAAAGAGATGTCATCCTCATCTTCTAGCCATTTTGTCACATCTTTTCTCGTAGCACTTTTTATTAGTTGCTACATATTCTCTTCAACCTCAGCGGTTAGAGACCTTGCACAAAAAACCAACAATGAATTCGTGAAAACATCTTGCAGTGCAACAACCTACCCAAAGCTTTGCCTTACATCTCTTTCAAGCCATGCAAGTGCAATCCAAACAAGCCCTAAACTTATGGCCAGCACAGCCCTCACCGTGACGCTTGCCTCCGCCAAATCAACCTCTACCGTGATGTCAAAGCTCTCCCAACGTCATGGCATGAAGCCTAGAGAAGTTGGAGCCATGAGGGACTGCATCGAAGAGTTAAGTGATTCAGTCGATGTGATTCAGAGGTCCATAGCTGAGATGGGCAACTTTAGGAGCTCGGAATTTCAGCTCATGATAAGTGATGTGCAAACTTGGGTTAGTGCTGCTTTGACGGATGAGACAACATGCTCCGATGGGTTTGGTGGAAATGGTATGAACAGTAATTTGAAGACTGTTGTGAGGGGCAGAGTTGTGAATATTGCACAATTGACTAGCAATGCCTTGGCTTTGATCAACAGATACGCCTCAGTTCATGGTTAAACCAGTCAACTAGTCTATTGTACTTGGATTATTTTTTAAAGAAGTATATACTGTATGATAAGATAAGTTGCTACATTCGGTTTGTACGTGTGTTTGTTACTTATTTTTTTATTTGAGTGAATATACGTATCTCTACAAGTGCAGAGAAATTTGTCTTGTATTGTATAAATAAATTTATGGATTCAATTTTTATTAGATGGTGCAAATTTGCATATGCTAAAATACAAGGAAGTTTTGAAAAGTAGACAAATTTGGACATGTATTAAAGACTTTTAGTAAAATGTTTTGGGAGAGCTCGTACAGTAATTTTTTATGTCAAATATGCATTGCACAATGGCATTTCCATGTAGGATTTGACAAATTCTTTAATGTAATAAACCAACAGGTAGTTTTTCAGTTTCTTTAATTAAGTACTTGTACAGATTAAGGGAATTGCTTGCCTACAAACCCTTATGTTGATCTAACGTTTCAAAAAATGTTCATATGATAGAATTTCGGATAAATAAAAAACTTTCCGATAATGAGAAACCAAGGAGTGGAAAGGAAAGAAAGACCATTTTCTGTCATGGTAAAAAGATAGGCAACAAGAACACCCAATTGTGATGAGAAAATGAGAAAGATCGAACACGTACAAGCAGAAGGAATGAAGCTTTACAGAGAGGAGAAGAATGGAGAGGGATAATGATTATAACTTTTGTATTGCTCTTTCTGAATGAATTGTACAATCTGTTTTGCAATGTTTTATATAGTTGAGCACATTACTTAGCTCACAAGCTTTTTCAACCAACTTGAACTAACTCTTCAACTTATTACAATGATTGCATTCCAATCCTTCTTAACAATTATGATGAGCCGCCATTGATGAGCTGTCAGTCAACTACAGTGGACAGAAAATTCCAATAATGTACAAAGGTTAGGACCAACAAGGAAAATGCAGCTTTGGAGCCATTTAATTATAACGTTATTCATGAAATTGAAATGTGGTACAAACTAACACAAGGTGAAGTCGGGTTCATCAACTTGGTTTCTGGAGGCTCTCATATGATTCAGTTGATCAATTTTAATGATTTGAGATCAGAGAATTATATGCAATCTTATTGGTGAGTATTTACTTGCAATTCATAAACTTTTATTTATTGCATGATTAATTTTTGATGGACTTTGCATAATCTAAATTTGTATTGGAATAAGTGGCTGCACCTATTTAGTTAGATATAGGGAACAAGAGTCTACTCATCGATAAATTTTTGGATAGGGTGACTCGCCATAGACTCTTAGTCATCTCATTTTTTTGGTACAACATTTTATTATGTTGACACAAGAATTGACGTTAAACTGTGAGGTAACAGATAGTCCACGAAGAATTCCACTTTAGAGAGAGTCCCCTTAACATTTCTCAAAAAAAGGAAAAAAAAGAATCAAATGCACCAGTTCCTTTTTTTGTTCCCATTTACTCCTACCTCCACCTTTTTGTTTTGGTTGCACTCCTATACTTTGATATGTATTTTGCCCTCAACCATCCCACATGATTAATTTTGATATCTATCGATTGATAGTTGTGATATTTTGATATATATATCTAGAGTAATGTTAGGTATATCATTTTTTTAGACTATATTTATAAATTATGTGATGTGTCACTAATAAAAAATAAATACGTTAATCAACATTTAAGTAATAACTTAATTGTAGTCTCCCTAACATTACCCATATATCTACGAAAAATCCCTGTGGAGTCTGGACCCTTCCATGCATTAAATCTCTTTCGCAAGTGCTACGTTTAAGGAGAGAGAGTTATTTGTATAGATGTCGACTGAAAATCTCAAGCTGCAGGAAGACGGATGCAAATTACGCACAAGTTGAATGCCTTCACTCACCGATCAAGTTGGGATCGATTGATTACAATGATTTAGACAAGTTCGAGTAAGGCTCTTTGGTTTCACATTGCTTTAGAGTTTAGACCCCAATTGAACCAATTGCAGCAAGTTGTGAGAAACCAACAAAACCAACTTGCAACTCGAAATTATGTTTAGGAAACAGATGTACCTGCCTCCAGCTTTTGGGACCAAAAAAAGACTTTTCCATGTGCTTTTTAGAATTGGTTCTATAAATTAGTGTCATTCCCTTCCTACTCTCTGTTGATTTCACTACCTTGAGCTTGAAGATTATCAATGGTGTTTTAGAGAGAGAGAAAGATTGTAAACACAAAATGTAGAGAGAGAGAGAATTGTACTTCTTGTTATTGCTTCTTTTCACTTTCTTACTGAATGAATACAAAAGTTCCTATTTATACACTTTACACTACTTGCACAGCAAGTAACAAATCCTTAACAAACTCACAACCATATCACTTAATCTCTTGACAGATGGCATCTTCTTGGCCATTGGATTGATCTTCCTTATCTATAGCTTTACATCCCCCTCAATCACATGGGTGGTGCAACCAAGCATGAGATTGGCACAATGATGTTGAAACAAAGATATAGACAGACCCTTTGTAAGGATATCGACAAATTGCTCCTTTGAAGACACATGATGAACAGCCAAATCTCCTCGAACTACTCTTTCACGAACGAAATGATAATCAATCTCAATATGTTTCACCCTAGAGTGAAAAACTGGATTAGAAGACAGTGCTATAGTAGAGATATTGTCACAATATAGCGTTGGAGGAGCATATAAAGGAACCTGCAAATAACATAGAAGTTGTCGTATCCAAGCCATTTCAGCAGCAGTTATAGCTAAAGCTCTTTATTCTACCTTAGTAGACGACCGAGAAACAGTGTGTTGTTTCCTGGATGCCTAAGAAATTGGACTGGTACCGAGATAGACAATATAACCTGAAGTTGAACGACGGTCGTTTGGATCGCCAGCCCAATCAGCATCACTATATGCTTGCAAAGACAATTGACTATGTTTAAAATGTATGCCATAAGTCATCGTACCACTGAGATAACAAAGAATTCGTTTGACTGCAACTACATGAGAATCCATGAGATGATGCATAAATTGACAACATTGATTTACTGCAAATGCAATGTCGGGCCTAGTAAATGTCAGATATTGCAATGCACCAACTACACTACAATACTGTTCGGGATTGTGGTAGGACTGCCCTTCGTCCTTAAGAAGCCTGTGAGAAGGAAGACAAGGAGTAGCATAGGCTTTGGCATTTTGCATATCAAACTTTTGCAAGAGATCCTTTATATATTTGGATTAGGAAATAAATAAACCATCAGACTGATACTGTATTTGTAATCCAAGAAAATAACTGAGTTGGCCCAAGTCCTTCATATCAAACTGTTGAGTAAGAGCCAAGATCACTGTGGAAATGTCACTTGAACTACTACCAGTTATAATGATATCATCAACATATAGTAATAACACGACAATACCACACTCAGTTTGTTTGACAAAGAGAGAGGGATCTGCAAGGGAAGGTTGAAAACCCAAACCTAGAAGAAAACTTGTAAACTTCTCATTCCAAGCTTGAGGAGCCTGTTTTAAACCCTATAACGATTTTTTTAGCTTGCAAACATAGTGAGATGGATGATCATTACTGAAAAACCCCGGAGGTTGAGCCATATACACCTCTTCATTTAAGTCACCATGCAAAAATGCATTTTTTACAATCTAATTGTCTCAAATCCCAACGAAACTGAGCAGCAAGAGCCAGAATTAATCGAACTGTAGTTAGTTTGACCACTGGACTAAAGGTCTCACTATAGTCTATTCCCTTCTATTGGCTATAACCCTTGGCAACTAACCATGCCTTATACCTGGAAATGGACCCATTAGGATTCTTTTTGAGTTGATAAACCTACTTGCAACCAACAAGATTTTTTCCACTTGGAAGGAGAACAAGATCCCAGGTCTGTTGCAAATGTAGAGCAGTGATCTCATCTTGCATAGCTGATTGCCATTCTGGTATTTTACTAACAGATTTATAAGTGGTAGGCTCAACCATAGAATGCTCAGATGAAGTTACAGTAGCTGAGTATGCTTTTCGTTTAACAATCCCACTTTTTGACCGAGTTTGCATAGGATGAAGATTGACTGAAGAAACTGGAAGCACAACAGTAAGATTTTTAGATTAAAAATCAAGATCATCAGGGATTTGGGACTGTGTAGCTGTGATAGAGGTAGGAAATGCAGGTATAGTAGTGAACAAGTATGGAGCTGAAAAAGGTACATTCAAAGGCTCTGAAGCACGAGTTGGTTCAACAAATGACTCTGAAGCTCGAGGGGTTAAGGATGTAGATGATGTAGATGATGATGAATGAATGAATTGTGATAGTGCTAATGATGAAGATGATGGTGGACAGGAAACCACTGTGTTATTGTCTATGAGAAGTGGAATAAACTGAGAAGAAGTACATTTAGAAACACACTCCAAAGGAGGAGTTTTAGACACCAAAGTTGTGTAAGGAAAAGTGTATTCATCAAACATGACATGCCTGGACACATACAATTTACCTGTATTTGGTTGAAAACAAATGTATCCCTTGTATTATCCTGCATAACCTAGAAACACACATTGGGCAATTTTGGGTTAAAGTTTAGTAGTATTGTAAGGTCTCAATAAAGGAAAACAACTACATCCAAATGTTTTTAAATGGGTTAAGATGGGAAATTTACCAAATAGACAAAAATAGGGAGATCTCATAAACAAAGTAGTACATGGCATTTTGTTTATCAAATAAATTGCAGTAGCACAGCATGAAACCAAAACTGGGAAGGTAATTTGGAGGTATGCATAAGAGTGAGGACAGTTTCAACAATGTGCCCATGCTTTCTCTCAGCAAGGCCATTCTGTTGAGGTGTATAGGGGCAAGATTTTTGATGTATTATGCCTTTGTCGAGTAAAAATTGTTTGAACTTGTTACTGGAAAATTCACCACCACCATCACTTTGAAAGATTTTTATTGCACTGGAAAACTGAGTAGACTACGAAAGCATGAAACTGCACAAATGTTTGAAACACCTCACTTTTATTCATTAATGAAAAGATCCAGGTAAATCTGGTACATTCATCAATAAAAGTAACATAAAACCTGAAACCTTCTATTGACAATGTAGGAGATGGCCCCCAGACATCAATATGGATAACTTCTAAGGGTTGTACAATTTTATTGACAGGAAAAGTGAAAGGCAATTTAGTTATTTTGCCCTCTAAAAAAGAGATACACACATGCCTAGATTGGTCTAATGCAAATGGAACCTGAGATTGGTTCAACATTGTTGCAGCAATAAGATTTTAAGGGTGGCCTAATCTGTTGTGCCAAAGAGATGTGTTGACTTGATGACCAATGAGACAATGTTGGTGTTTAGGTAGGTGAGATGCTTGATATGCTTGCTTGAGTAGGAATGGAGGTATGTGAAAAGGAATCAGGTACAATCTAGCTCTACACAGCCCCTGAAGAAGGATTATCCCTATGATCTTGTCCTGTATCTAGAAACAAAACTCATCACATATAAACCGGCAATGATTATCTTTACAGAGCTAATATACTGATAACAGATGATGTGATAGTTTTGGAACATGTAAAATTTCTTTCAAATGAAAAGCATATTTAGGAGCTTTTAAAGTTAAAGAACCAATATGGGATATTTCCAAACCTGAACCACTAGCTGTGGTGATAGTATTAGTGCCTGTGAAAGGAGTTGCAAGATTGAGGTTTGCCAATTCAGAGGTCATATGGGATGTAGCTCCAGTGTCAGCCACCCAAAACCGTTTTTGTGGTGCAGAAGGTTGATAAGTGGCATTCATGGCAGTGAGATTGGATGGTGGGGATCTTCCTTGATAAGAAAAGTTTGCCCTGTGATAGCATTGAAGTGCAGAGTGCCCAAATTTCCAGCAAATTTGGCACTAGATGGGTGAAGACGAAACTGATGGAAGAGAGTGCATTTGAAAACAATTAGAGGCAATGTGACCTCTTTTGGTACAAATCTGACAAATGGGCACATCATTGCCATGCTCAGAGCAAGTGAAACATGAGGTCTTGCAGGACCAAGAATACCAAGACCATTATTGTAATTGTTACTAGAAAATCTTGGATTCCCAAAATGATTTCGACCTCAAGATCGACCTCTGAAATTAGAACCTCTAAAACCGCCAGAATTGTAGTTATTGCCACCACTAGTATAGCTTCCAGAACTATATTGTTGTCATCCATTGTTAAAACCTCTAGAACTATAGTTGTGTCCACCAGTATTGGAAGAAGAAGAACATCCAGTTTGATATTGTGATGACTGATTGCCATTTGTAGAAGAATCCTCTGCAAGTAGTAATCCTTTCCTTTTAGAGCTATGTCCTTGAGCTAGCATAGTAGGAACAAAAGAATTGGATAGTGAAGAGTTTTCAAGAACAGCTTCCTCAGCAATCAACTGAGCTCGAAAGTCTTTTAGTGAGATAACATTGTCTCTTCCTCAAATCACTGTTCTAAAGGTATTGTACTCGGAAGGTAACCCTTTGAGAGCAATGATGACAATATCATCATCATTAAATGATACTCCAACAGCAGCCAAATGATCATGGGCATCCTTTACCCTTTGGAGGTACTGAGAAATTGACTCAGTTCCCTTCTTAATATTTTGAAGCTCAGTTTTCAATTAAAATATACTAGCTTTGGTGACAGTGGAAAACCTATTGCGAAGACTCATCCACATTTCACTTGCATTGGTACAACCAATTATACAAGACATGGCAGTAGGAGACAAAGTTGCAATGATCAGTTGCATTAAAGCATGATCATGCATCTTCCATATCTGATATGCTTCAGTTTTAACACCTTAAAGATCAGGATTATCAATGAACCTAGTAGGACACTGTCAAGAACCATCCACAAAGCTAGGAATTCCATGACTTTCAAGAAGCAATTGCATTTGATAATGCCAAACTAGGTAATTTGTATCATCTAGTTTCACAGTCACATATGTGGACACAGTAGGAATTAAATTCGTAATTGGAGATTGCACAATTTGGAGCTGTGCAGCAGTCACCATCGTTTCGCAAATCGTATAAGCAAACAAAATTTCCTGCAAGAATTTAGAGTTTTAAGACCGTTCTTGATCAAGCTTAAGACAAATAGCAATTTCAATTACACAGAGAAGATTATCATAGAGAAAAATTCACATACACATTTCATCAAACACCTGATGTGCAATAATCAAGCTTTGAAATCAAGAGGAGAAGGCAAATACACTATAGCACTCCAGAAGAAGAATTGCATACCAGAAAGTCACAAAGAGGAATGCAAAGTCAGAAATCGCAGAGATGAATGCGGAAGCAGAAAAGAAGATCAGGATCGAAGAGACGTCACCACCAGCGATGATACCATGTTGATTTCACTACCTTGAGCTTGAAGATTATCAATGGTGTTTTAGAGAGAGAGAAAGATTGTAAACACAGAATGTAGAGAGAGAGAATTGTACTTCTGTTATTGCTTCTTTTTACTTTATTACTGAATGAATACAAAAGTTCCTATTTATACATTTTACACTACTTGCACAGCAAGTAACAAATCCTTAACAAACTCACAACCATATCACTTAATCTCTTGATAGATGACATCTTCTTAGCCATTGGATTGATCTTCCTTATCTATAGCTTTACACTCTCTTCACACTCTCTACACTGCTACTCCACTTCCTCCAAAATCAAAGACACAAAAGAGATGGCATTCTCATCTTCTAGCCATTTTGTCACATCTTTTCTCATAGAACTTCTTATTAGTTGCTACATATTCTCTTCAACCTCAGCAGCAAGAGACCTTGCACAAAAAACCAACAATGAATTCATGAAAGCATCTTGCAGTGCAACAACCTACCCAAAGCTTTGCCTTACTTCTCTTTCAAGACATTCAAGTGCAATTCAAACAATCCCTAAACTTATGGCCAACACAACCCTTAGCATGACCCTTGCCTCCGCCAAATCAACCTCTACCATGATGTTGAAGCTCTCCCAAAGTCATGGCATGAAGCCGAGAGAAGTCAGAGCCATGAGCGATTGCATCAAAGAGTTAAGTGATTTGGTTGATGCCATTCAAAGGTCCATAGCTGAGATGGGCAACTTTAGGAGCTAGGATTTTCAGGTCATGATAAGTGATGTGCAAACTTAGGTTAGTGCTGCTTTGATGGATGAGACAACATGCTCCGATGGGTTTGGTGGAAATGGGATGAACAGTAATTTGAAGACTGTTGTGAGGGGTAGAGTTGTGAATATTGCACAATTGACTAACAATGCATTGGCTCTGATCAACAGATACGCCTTAGTTCATGGTTAAACTATCAACTAGTTTACTATACTTAGATAAATTTTTAAAGAATTAGATGCTAGCAGTATATATTGTATGATAAGTTGCTACATTTGAATTGTACCATGTCTCTTATTTTTTTTGGGTGAATATCCGTATCTCTACAAATGTTGAGAAATTGGTCTTGTTGTATAAATCTATTTATAAATCAATTTTTATTAGATGGTGCAAATTTTCGTATGCTAAAATACAAGGAAGTTTTGAAATGTAGACAAATTTTGACATGTATTAAAGACTTTTAGTAAAATATTTTGGGAGAGTTCCAACACTAAATTAAGTAAAGGGGGCAAGAGATTTATTATCATCTCAATATTAAGGTTATATTAAAGCACCCTCCGAACACTTGAGTTAGTAGGGTACACCTACTTCTGATAGGTGCATAGCAAATCACAATTGATGCTCATATTTATAAATAAATAAAAATCTTAAACAAAAAAGCTTAGGAGCCTTTTTCTTTTTATACATACAAAGAACCAAAAAGTCTTTAATGTACTAGACCCGCAGTTTGTTTTTGGGTTTCTTTAAGTAAGTAGAGGTATATATTAAGAGAATTGCTTGTCATACAAACCCTTATGTTTATCGAAGGCTTCAAATAATGTTCATATGATAGAAATTTCGATATATGAAACTTTTCGATAATGAGAAATTAAGGAATGGAAGGGAAAGAAAGACCAGAATACTTATGGACTTATTTGTGATTTGGGAGTTGGTGACAGGAAGCTTATCAGTTTGTCAAATTGAGTATGTCTGGTAGGTCAAGGTCCCCAGCTCATGGTTCTACTTTTTTGCTAGACATAGCACATTTTCTGCCATGGTATAAAGATAGTGAGAAGAACACCCAATTGTGCCAAGGTGAGATATATCATACAAAAAAGCTTTTAATTGCATTTGGATAAAATTCCAATAATTTACAAAGGTTAGGACCGACAAGGAAACAGCATCTTTGGCAGCCATTCATAACGTCGTTTTCATGCAATTGAAACGTGGTCCAAACTAGCACAAGGTGAAGCCGGGTTCATCAACTTGGTTTCTGGCGGCTCTCATATGATCCAGTTCCCAAGTCAATAAAGCTTCTTGTTTTGCGAAGGTCGGGGAGAACATATATAGTATGCAGTCTTATCCTTTGTTTTGCAAAAGATGTTGTTTTCACGACTTAAACCTATGATCTTTTGGTCACAAAGAAGCAACATTTCTGTTGCGTTAAGGCTCATCCTCTCTCATATGATTTAGTTGATCAAATAAAATTTTAAACGATTTGAGATTAGAGAATATATGCAATCTCACTAGTGAATATTTACTTGCCATTCATAACCTTTTATTTATAGCAGTGATAACACTTCAAGGGTCTTAACAATCATAAACTTCATATGAATTTAGTAGAAAGAAATCAGAAAATATAGAAGAACAATGAAGAAGAAGATGAAGAGAGAGAGAGAGAGAGAGAGAGAGAGAGAGAGAGAGAGAGAGAGAGAGAGAGAGAGAGAGAGAGAGAAGATAGAGAGAGGAATGATCTTTATTGCTTGTAACGGTAATGAGCTATTACATATAGGTTGCTATATATAGCAGCTTACAAATGAGGACTCAGCACTCACTCTCTCTCCTTTTAGCTCACTTAACCAACTAACTGATTTGTAACTAACTATAGCTGATATGGCATGAAGGTGTATGCTAAGTTATCATACATCCTCAGTCATTAAAGGGAGGTACATAATTAAAAAAAAAAAAAAAAGTTTAAAAGAAACGAAGGGCTTTGAAGTAAACGAAAAAAGCTAATAACTTTCTACGCAAGAAGAATAACCCTGATGGATTGCAATTCATTAACAAAATCACTTATCTCTTTTCGGTCTCTTGGGGATTCAACAGACCAAGAGACTCCAATTCGAAGCATCGAACTCAAGCACTCCTCCACTTTTTCAGATCTTGCGCTGCATTGGTTGGGGGTGGTGTTGGTAGGGATACCTACTTGAACAAGTATGGAATCTGCAACTTCTGTAACTTGTCCACCAAAATTCGCCTTCACAAAATTACGAAGGTTCAAGCCGTCACTAAACATGCGGTCAGTGGGTCTCTTCCCTGTAAACATCTCTAACAAGAGAATGCCAAAGCTGTGGACATCCCCATTTGTTGAAACCTCACTTCCCATACCATACTCTACATACGTTTCAAACATCAAAACATATTGTCACAATATTGCAAAATAAAAGAAGAAAAAATACAATAAATGGAGCATATAGTAAAATACCCGGAGCAACATAACCGATTGATCCTCTCAATCCAATGGAACTTGTTTGATCATTTGTAGAGACGTTGATGGCTCGTTTTGAGAGGAATCTTGCAAGTCCAAAGTCAGTAACATGCCCAACCAACTCGTTGTCCAAAAGAACATTGCTTGGCTTGAGATCACAATGAACTATTGGTGGTTCACAATGATTATGAAGATAGTCTAGTGCACAAGAAACATCAATGGCGATGCCTAGCCTCTGAAGAAGATTCAATTTCTTGGATGCATCAGTTACCTCTTCTGGTCCATCGGTTGGATGAATCCACTCCTCCAAGCTCCCATTGCCCATGAATTTATAAACTAGAGCCTTGAAATCATTTCCACGAAAGTTAACTCTTGAACATGCAGTTAAATTAAGTTTTGTTAAGATTTCGATGCCTGATGTTTCTCATTGCCTCACATTCGGCTAAGAAACTCTTTGAAGCTCCTCGGAGTAACAGGTTAAAAACCTTCACAGCAACAAGTTGAGCTCTATCATTGTCAAGAACTCATTTGTACACAGACCCAAAGCTTCCCACACCAATCAAATTAGTTGAAGAGAACCCATTGGTAGCCTTTAAGAAAGTATTGTATGACACTTGCAAAATAGAGTTAGCCAAAGTACTTTGTGCAATTGATTTTCTTTTCTTTATCAGCGAACAAAGAAATAATAATGACAGGACCATAGCTATTCCAAGAAACCCACATACCATACAGATGGTTAATTTGAATCGAGGAGACAAACCTCTTCCCTTAGTCTCGTTGGAGTTGCATATGGAAAGCCGGAGATCCTCAATACCGCCACAAAGCCTACTGTTTCCAACAACCGAAGTTGCAGTTGCATTTTTGAAAACTCCATCGACTGGTACTGCTCCCCAAAACTCATTGAAAGATAGATTCAATTTCTTCAAGCCGCGAAAGCCCTCTAAAAACTGTGGAATTTCACCTGACAAATTATTGCGAGAAAGGTCTAAATCTTGAATCCCTCCTAGTGAACTCATAGATGATGGAATGGTCCCATTGAAGAAGTTACCTTGCAAGTGCAGGACT